>NC_134708.1:29751200-30088700 GCF_043290135.1 Rhipicephalus microplus | reverse complement strand
GTTCAGTAATTGCTTTAGTACATGGCAATATTAGATGGCGGTTGAGTACATACCACCATTATTAAAAGCCTGTCGTAACAGTAAACCAGTGGTACGACCATTTCCACTGCAATGCTTCATCTCATGCTGACCAAGTTAGTTTGCGAAATGGAGGAGTAATTCAAAGTAGATACGCCTAAAATGCGCTCTTTGCATATTAATGTTCGTTTCCCTTTACATTCAAAAGGGAGACTGGACGTGTTGGTTAAGGTTTAATATCTAAAGCAGTCGAACATACTGAGTGCCTTGTTCTGTGGTCTTTGTATGGTGCTTGCATCTTTCGCGTTTTGATAAATATTAACTGCACATTCTTTCGAATTGTTATTGTTTACAAAAACTGATCGTTTCGTGTATCTTGCCACCCAAAGCTGCTCATCGCGAAAAAGGGTGCGGAACGAACATGGCGATAGATAGTTAAAAAACGCAGTTCCTGAATCAAACAAAGTTTAAAATCCACGAAAAATGGTTCCTCCGACTTTGGCAATAAATTATTTCCAACCATGTTTCGCACCTGAGCGAGTGGCCCGACATAACACAGGCACGCTTTCGCGAAAAAGAGAAAGAATCGAGAGACATCACTTCGGCATCCATCTTACCCCCAATGTGCTATAGAATGCATATAGGCGCAGACATGTCATTTGTCCATCTTTGATAAACAGCTTCACATTACTCTTACTGTCGCATCTGCTCTATCTGGTTAGACCCAGACACAATGCTCCTCTAGTCAAGCTTTAAAAAAAAAAAGAAGACTGATGACCAAGTGTGCGTTCAATCGACAACTCCCAAACGTGTCGTTCCGAAACGCGCTCTTTTCAACAAACACAGCAAGTTTGCAAAGGACTATATACATGCACTTCAACAACGTGTAATGCATAAACTGAGTTTTGCAAGAAGGGATGAGCAGTGCAACGCATTTTTGTCTCGAGCACGCCACGCCACTATTGTATTATGACAAATGTGCGTGAATATGCAGTGCCGTCTCGATAAAAACAACCGAGAGTCGCGCCGACTTAACAGGACGAATCTGCTGTTCGAGACAGCGAAGCCACAAGGGAACGCGAGCGCGCGAAGTACTGTGAGAAGAAGGGGCAGTGGAAGGTGCCGTGTCATCTCGAGGTAGAAGCAGCACCCTACCTAAGGAAAAAGGAGTCGTGTGTATCTGAACGCCCTGTTAATTTATCATGTCTGCTGCTGGTATTCTGACAAAGTCGACACCTGTGTGGTATCCTCAGTGCCATATTGATATGATTGATTGATATGTGGGGTTTAACGTCCCAAAACCACTATATGATTATGAGAGACGCCGTAGTGGAGGGCTCCGGAAATTTAGACCACCTGGGGTTCTTTAACGTGCACCCAAATCTGAGCACACGGGCCTACAACATTTCCGCCTCCATCGGAAATGCAGCCGCCGCAGCCAGGATTCGAACCCGCGACATGCGGGTCAGCAGCCGAGTACCTTAGCCACTAGACCACCGCGGCGGCGCTGCCATATTGATATCTTTGTTTATTTACAGTGATTAGTCACTATGCTTCACAATATTTATTGATTGCGTATTTGAGGCTGTCTTTAAGAATAGAGGAGGAGGAGCAGGAGGAGGAGATAGGCGAAGGAAAGGCGGGAAGGGGAACCATACGCGCGTCCCGTTTGCTTTCCTGCGCTGCGCTGGGGAAAGGGATTACGAGAGAGAAAGGTAGGGAGACAGAAAAAATTACACTACATAAAAAACACGAGAGCTTAAACTAGACTGCGGCGTTCGATGGCAACGGACGCAGGACTTTAGATGTATTACGTTCCACGGTGCATCGTTGGTTCCCGGTGCTGACAGAAGGCTTGCAAGCATTTGACGTAGAACATCGAGTACCTGTTGTACGCCCTCCATGCGTTGTGACTTCAGCCTGCCGACGAACACTCGAAGTGTGTCTAACAGAGATTGGAGATCATCCAAGATTTATTTGTCTTCTTCTGGTAACCTGTCCGTCGGAGACTCAGGATTCACTCTTGCCGGGGTGCGCCGTGAGTCCTCATGTCGCTGAGACTTCGGCAATGGAGGCCGAACTGCGTCAGTTGTGCCCATGATGGTCTCGTTTGTATACCGACTATCATATGTGTTTCTCGTCATTGTAAGCTGGTAATTACCGATGCGATTCGAAAGGTTAGCTTTCAAATTACTTTTTTAAAGTAAAGCTGGTGTGGTTTGTGATTCGGTAAAACTTCGGCGATTAACAAGCACCGGCACTGTTCGCGAAAATGACGTTATTTTGTTTTCCCCCGCGGTTGTGCAGCGGGAGCTTCAGCATTCGTGAAAAAAAAAAAAGAGGTTTTCATGCTTAGTTTGCGGGAGCATGCCCAAAATGTGGGCTGGAAAATTAACTTACCGAAACTGCGTCGTCTTCGGCTCCTCTGACAAAGCCGCGCTCGGCTCCGACGGAAGTTTCTTAAACGACAAGTGGCAATATTACGCCGGTGCATACGGTATATAAAGTAGCCGGCTTAGGAGAGAGGGGCGGGGTGAATTGTTGGACGCGAAAGAAATTACCGACTCGTGTGACGGTGCGTTGAAAAATGACAAGAGAGAGTGAAAGAAAGAGGAAGAGAAAGCAACGCACGTCATAACACAGAACACGTAAAAAAACCATATACCATAAAGCGAGAAAGAATTCGCAGGCGCTTGAAATTTCTTCGCGAAGGCTTACGCGCTTATGAATACCTTACGACATCCCTGTACCATCTCCCTTTCTTTTTCATTCCTTTTTTTCCCATTACGCTGTTTATGAAGAGGGTGCACATGCGCATTTATTTCAATAAAGCCTCGTTGACAATGCTCGCAGCTATCTCTGTTGACGCCACTGCCTTCCCATGTGGGAAGGCTTTTGTTCTCTCCTTACACCGAAGCGAGTGGGGGGGGGGAGATGGAACTTGGTATAATGAATCGCGAACAGGCTGGTAATTACCCCATTCAGAGAAAGAACGAACACCAAGATATTACAAGGCGCCTGCACGTCTTTCTTTGTTTTCCTTTAATTAACATCAGTGTAATGAATGAACGTGGCTGTACAACGTGCGTAGCCCGGGGATGAAGACAAGAACTTGCATGCACGATTCGCGTTGACGCCCATTGTTCGCGGTTTCAAATTGGTGTGGATAAAATACCGACCGGAATGAAAAAATCGGAAATAGAGAGTGTGTATGCCACCGGGAATGTGCTTTGCTCTTTGTGCCTTTTGCACCAGGGTAAGTTATCACGCGTGGCCGTATAACATGCGTGTTTGCCATTCAGTACGTCTTCATTATACAGCACTGCAGAGCTGTTGTGGTCGAGCCTTGCCGATTATCGCAGATAGGTAATGGTCATCGTCGTGGGCCAGCACGCACTCGATCATCACCCAAGAACTCTATGCAGATGAATAAGAAAAGATACTGAAACGTGCACCTCCTGGTCAGTGCTTGCGGTACGTGTGTTTTCTTTCTACTTTTAATTAGGCTAGTAGGTGGAGTATTGTGATTTGCTGAATTTCTGAGCCACATACACACTCAAGGTGTTGTATACGATTGACCTGTTATGATCGTGGTTGGCGATGGTCGTATATATAGAAATACAAAAAAAGAAAGACAGAGACGAAGGAATAGAAAGACAGAATCAAAGAAAGAAAAGAGAGCAAGCACAGCTTTGTTGATAGTGTAGTATAGTATAGCAAGCGGTTGGAAAGATGTCGGTGAGGGGGTAAGTGCCTAGTGTCACGCAGTTTATTTCAGTACAGACCTACTGTAAGGCCGAGGAACGCCAGAAGAGCGAGGAACGCCAACAGGCCGAAAATACAAAACAAACGCCAGCTCGGGTCGCGCGCGCGCACCAACGCTGTGGCTTGCCGTTTCATGCTGCTTCGTCGTCGTTCGCATAGTTCCCTACACTAGCCTGGTCTGTACAAACTATAGTCGGTTACAACCGTTAAATGCAACCAAGGAGGCTCAACCAAGGATGTTTTGGGGGCGAAGCTCCCTGAGCCGCGGGTCCTGCGTCGCGATGTATGTAGTAGTAGTAGTAGTAGTAGTAGTAGTAGTAGTAGTAGTAGTAGTAGTAGTAGTAGTAGTAGGCCACCTCCACGACCGGACTAGAGAAGTGGCACGCGCGCACCCTTTTCAAATAAAGAGGAAACCCGCACCCGTTAATCATACATAAAAAGATAGTTGTTTCTGATGAAATAACACACAGAGACGTGAATTTGGAACTTAATCTTAATAAAATTGCATTGAATTCGTTGCTTACTAAAAAAATTGCCCGCAGATTCCCTCGGGGGAACACTGAGGAGGATGCGGACCATATAATTGGTTAACGGGGTGTTAAAGTGCGACTTACTTGGGTCGATGGCTAAATTGGTTAACGTGGTTGTGAAATGGGGTGTTAAATTGCGACTTACTTGGGTCGATGGCTAAATTGGTTAACGTGGTTGTAGGAGGGGGTGTTAAATGAGTGAACACGTACACACGTATGCGAAAGGGCGGCGCTGGTCGAAGGGACGTCGATCATTGTGTTTGTGGATTCGTTGGAATTCATTTCACCGCGACCTTGGACGTCGACGCGCCGTACAAACCAACCGACGAGCGGCAACTGAGCGAGCGAGCGCCGACCTTGAGTATATATACAGCACGACGGCGCATGTACTGTCAGCTCTTGAATGTTCTCGAAGCGCGACGCCACATGCGCGTCCACTGGAGAATCAGGAGAATTGTAGGTGTCGAACGCGGTGTGTAGAGGAGGAAGGGTGCACAGATGGTGGAGGAGTGAAGCGCGCGCGGTGTGTAGAGGAGGAAGGGATGCACAGATGGTGGAAGAGTGGGCGACGGCGCGACGGCGCATGCGCGCGCGTCAGCTGTCGAATGTTCGAGAAGCGGTGCGGACGGCGCACTACAAGGCGCGAGTATAAGATGCTCCGCATCTAAAAAAAACTTAAACCAGAAGGACGCACTTTGAGCACTATCTGACCAAAAAAGTTGCAACGTGAATCTTGCTGGGCGTAACATCCTTTGTTTAAGCCAACGATCCAATCAAGCGATGCTCTAGGTATTACGCTACGGCGTTTGCCACAAAAGTCAACTGTGTGAGGTCCAAGGGACGGCCTTCAGCTCTCCCACAGTAGAGTAGCGACTACTGTAAATTGTTACCCACTTTTGCTAAACACAACACGAAACGCTGGTGTTTTAGTCGGTGGACTGACCATGTAATGTACGCCCACTTTTTCTAAACACGCACCCACAAGACGGCTGTATGCTCTTCCATAGTAGAGTACCCAGTACCCTAAATTGTTGCACACTTTTTTTTGTTTTTTTTCTCTATCTACCCCCTCTCTTGCCCCTACTTCCCCGCCCACAGCGCTGGGCAGCAAACCAGATGCCGATATCTGGTTAACCTCCCGGCCTTTCATTTCTCACTCTCTCTCTCTCTGCACACTTTCAGGGGCAAAGCTCCTTATAGCGGCCCACAGGTCTCCCGTAGTATGTAACAAATATAACATTTTGACCTCCAAGGTGGTGCCGGTGAGAGACTTGTTCTGGGCGTTGTTGAACAATAAAAAACAGTGCTTAATGTACATGTCAATGGCTGCTAATGGGGAATGAGAGACAGGAGCATTCGGCTTTTAGTTAACGCGCAGGCTGCGATCACGATTAGCGTCATTGGCATGTACATTGAGCACTATCTGACAAGAAAGGGTTGCTACGTTAAACTCGCTGGGTGTAACCTCCTTAGCTTCAGAAAGGTTTAGCGAGCGTTCAGCCGCAGTGCCATGAACACAATGAACTAGTATATACCATGAATGAACTCGAGGTGGTTAAAAATGGGAAGTAGATACGAAGCGCAAGCCGTAAGAAAGTAAAAGCCGAATTCTCCGCCTCTCATTTCCCATTAGCAGCCATTGGCATGTACATTGAGCACTATCTGACTGAAAAAGTTTGCTACGTCATACTCGCTGGGCGTAACCTTTTTGGTTTTCGAAAGGTTTAGCGAGCGTTCGGCCGCAGTGCCATAAATACAGCGAACTAGTATATACCATGAACTCGAGGTGGTTAAAGGTGGGAAGTGGACCCGAAGCGCAAGCCGTAAGAAAGTGTGCGTGTTCCACCTCTCGTTTAGTCCTTGGAATGTCCGCTGGATGGCAGTGCTTCTATATGGAGAATATATGATGAAAAGATGCGAGATGGTGGTACTTGGAGTGTTGAATAGATGGACGAACGGACACATAGACAGATGCATGGATGGACGCATGAACGGACGCAGGGGCGGCTGCATGGGCGAACGCACGGACGGACGCACGAACAGACGCACGCATGGACGGGCTGATGGACGCATGGACGGTCACACTGACGGACGCATGGACGGACGGAAGCAAGAACGAATGAACGGATGAATTCTTCGCCTCACTCTCCATCATTCACTCCGTGGATATGCTGGCATTTTTTTTTCTAAGCACACGAACGCTAAAAAGTTCGTTTTGACTTGTCTATGTAGGGACGGCTGCTGCTTCTCCCCTAGTAGAGTGTCAACTCTAAATCGTTTAACATTGATTTTCTAATCACAGGTTTTGAGCCACGGAGAGTTATAAAATTGGCGTTAAGTAATATCAAATTTGGCATATTGAAGCTAGCGAAACGGCCGCAAGACCATCATCAGTGTGGCATGTAGTCATGTTTTTACATGACATGCATGTCAAGATTTTTATGTATGGATGTGTAATTTACCTATGTCGTCCGTTCCCGTCACATAATACCGAATTTGGTATATGTGGAGCTAGCTAAACGGCCGGGAGTGCATCATGAGCGTAGCATGTAGTCATGTTGTTACATGACACGCATCTCATGTTTATTATGTTTGCACCAGTCACATAACTTTGTCATTAATTGACGTACTGTAGTCCTAACTTGGTATACGTGACGCAAGTGAAACGGCCGCGAGCGCATTACGAGCGTGGCATGCAGTCATGTTGTTACATGACACGTATGCCATAATTTTTATGGTGGGGTCTGTCGCTTGTGTTCACCATGCCATAATGTCATACCATACCAGTTTTGCTACATGCCATGTGAACGAAACCACCGTAAGAGCTGCGGGACCATGAAATGTAAATCATGACATTCATGACATTCATGTCATGATTTTCGTAATACGAATAGTCAAATGTGTTCTTCATACAGTCATGTTTTGTCATACCAACTTTGGTAACGATACCATCGTCGAAACGGCCAAGATAGCTAAAAGACGGTGGCTGCAGACAGACAGACAGACAGACAGACAGACAGACAGACAGACAGACAGATAGATAGATAGATAGATAGATAGATAGATAGATAGATAGATAGATAGATAGATAGATAGATAGATAGATAGATAGATAGATAGATAGATAGATAGATAGATAGATAGATACGCTCAATGTCGCCGAAGTTCATCAAGAAATGCTTCGCAATTAAAAACACCGGTACTGTAGCGGGCGCGCGCATTCTTTCCCGCAATATCGCTGGGAGCATGCAGTTTGCCCAACGCAGTTTTGTTGGTGGCGAAATAAAGCGGTTTGCATTCACCCGCCCGTTCGGCTGTTCTTACTTCAGACAAGACAGGTTATCAGCGAGAAGTGACAAGATCAGCCATACCACGATCACGTCACACCGGCTTTTTGTACGCGTGACAGGCAGATACGGCTCATATTCTGCATGCACCTCAGGACAAACAGTGCATTGATTGATTGATTGATTGATTGATTATATATATAAGGGTTAAACGTCGCAAAACCACCATATGGTTATGAGAGACGGCGTAGTTGAGGGCTCCAGAAATTTTGACCACCTGGGGTTCACAGAACAACCAGTGCATCAGAGGGTACTCACGTGCGATTGTTTTATCTGTAATGATAATAATTGTTGGGGTGTAACATCTCGAAAATCACCATATGATTATTAGAGACGCCGTAGTAGAGGGCTTCGGAAATTTCAACCACCTGGGGTTCATAGAACAAACAGTGCATCAGAGGGTACTCACGTGCGATTGTTTTATCTCTAATGATAATAATTCTTGGAGTGTAGTGTCTCGAAAATCACCATATGATTATTAGAGACGCCGTAGTCGAGGGCTCCGGAAATTGCGACCACCTGGTGTTCATAGGACAAACAGTGCATCAGAGGGTACTCACGTGCGATTGTTTTATCTCTAATGATAATAATTGTTGGGGTGTAATGTCTCGAAAATCACCATATGAATATTAGAGACGCCGTAGCAGAGGGCTTCGGAAATTTCAACCATCTGGTGTTCATAGGACAAACAGTGCATCAGAGGGTACTCACGTGCGATTGTTTTATCTCTAATGATAATAATTGTTGGGGTGTAATGTCTCGAAAATCACCATATGAATATTAGAGACGCCGTAGCAGAGGGCTCCGGAAATTTCAACCACCTGGTGTTCATAGGACAAACAGTGCATCAGAGGGTACTCACGTGCGATTGTTTTACCCCTAGTGATAATAATTGTTGGGGTGTAACGTCTCGAACATCACCATATGATTAATACAGACGCCGTAGTCGAGGGCTCCAGAAATTTCGACCGCCTGGAGTTATTTTCATGTGCTCATAAATCTCAGCACACGGGCCTCAATCATTCGCGCTGCCGTCGAAAGGTTGGGCGCCGCGGCTGGTATTCGAACCCATGACTTGGGGGGTCCGCAGCCGAGTGTCTCAGCCATTAGACCACTGAGGCGGGTTTGTTATCTTTTTGCTTGCGCATGCTGTAGGATCGAATCCCGGCTGCGGCGTCTGCATTATCGATGGAAACGAAAATGCTGTGGGCCTGAGTGCTCAGATTTGGGTGCACGTTATAAAGAACTCCAGGTGCTCAAAACTTCTGGAGCCTTTCACAGTACGGCGTATCTTATAATCATATGGTGGTTTGGGAACGTAAAATTTTACTTATCATCAGCATCACGTAGACAATGTATATTTTTGTCTGTAGTAGACGCTGGAAAATGTAGGGAGAACTGCAAATAGTCGACATAAAACAAATGCGAGCGCAATTAAGAACACTGCTTTGAGCATTTAGGAAAAGAGCAAACCAAGGATGGTAAACGAAGAATCTACTAGAAAAAAATAGCAAATGCGATTACAAAAGTAAGAAAAGTAAAAAAAAATAAAATCAGCGAACTTGTCATGTCGGGAATGTAAATATTGTGAAACAAATGCTAATTATTTGTTTTATAAGTAATAACGATGGAGACTCCTTAAAGTTCAGAGAGACGCCGTTCCGAGTCGACAATTATGTGAAATGACCTGAGTGTTTTCTATAATTAGAGCATACTAATGACAATAGAAAATTGCTTCTGAGCTTCGAAATATGCGTGGTTTAAGTTGATGAGACTATAGCACCCGCTGATCTACCGATCGCAGGTTTCATATCTACGATGTCTAGATTTCTTTGTCTCGACATTGCCACAAATGGTACTGCCTTCGTAATTCGGTATTTTTCAATTATCAGCGTCGTAGAACGGGACGGCTTTAAGCTCTCCCATAGTAGTGTACCTGTAGTACTCTAAATCGTTACCCACTTTTTCTCAATACAGAGAGCTTGTCGCTCCTCCCATTACACAGTATATTCTAAGTAGTCGAACGTTTTTTTTTCTAAAAACATTGGTTACTAAAGCGAAAACAATGAATGTTTCTTCAAACTCAGAAGCGACCCTCGGTGGCGCCAACACGACCGATGCGAAAAAAAAAATCGCAGCGTATCCACAGAATGAATGATGATGAGTGGGATGAAGCGTCTGTCAATCCGTCCGTCCGCCCGTTCATGCATAAGTCCATCCGAATACATGCCCCCGTTCGTGCGTCCATCTGTCTGTCTGTCTGTCTGTCTGTCTGTCTGTCTGTCTGTCTGTCTGTCTGTCTGTCTGTCTGTCTGTCTGTCTGTCTGTCTGTCTGTCTGTCTGTCTGTCCATCCGTGTGTCCGTCGGTCCATCTTTTGAACACTTCAAGTACCGCCATCTCGCTTCTTTTCATCATATACTCATCATATACAAGTACCGCCATCCAGCGGAAAACCCAAGGACTAAACAAGAGTATGTACCACATTCTAGCTGTCAGCGCTTTGTTAACACCGAGAGCGTGATAGCAACGCCATGCCAAGTTTTTCGTAACATGTGGACATGCGGATATGTTCCCGAGGGTGGGTATGGGCCACTGGTAGGCGCGTATGTGCCACATGTTACGCACTACGACAACGGGGCACGCACAAGCCACGCCATAAGGAGCTTCGCCCCTAAAAACTTGGATCATCTTCCCCTAAACTGAACCATGTGTAGATGAGAAGGAGCGGGCACTAACGCTTACACCGGCGACGACGTTGACGATAGCGCTCATCAAGCGAAATCAAAGTAAAGATGCCCTTGACTGAATTCCGAAGGTGTTATTCAGTGACTACATATACGGAGTGGACAGTGAACGGTTGTGCAGCACGAGAAGTCATGTTTGTTTGTTTTATCTAGGAACCTTAGAGAAAGGTGGATGGGAGAGACCGTTTTGTAGGTGTCTTCCTGGGTCAGCACAAGACGCGAGCATGCGCAGTGGCGGTGTACGGAGGGACAGCGTTACACAGGCTATTCAAAGAGCTGCATCTCATCTAAAGAAAAAAAATGCGATGCGATGCTGTCACACATACTATTACCATGATGTGACAGGCCGCCAACATATATGTGACGTCAGTATGACGCCACAAAATAAGATTTTTTAGTCAAGAGGGAGCCTATTACAGAGACCATACGTGTGCGCACGGAGGTTGGGGAGAGAGGAAATGATGGGGAGGGCGCAAAGTCAGCCCCATACATTGATATAACAGGTAGGGAGGACGCTGCGAGAACCCCCCCCCCCCCGCCCTTTCTCCAGCGGAACCACGCGCACGCTAATAATAATTCATTGCGGGGTTATAAAGCCCCAAAACCACCTTATGATTATGAGAAGCCGTATCGGAGGGCTCCGGAAATTTCCACCACTTGGGTAAATATAAGCACACGAGGCTCAAGCATTTTCGCCCCCATAAAAAAACGCAGCCACTGCGTCCGGGATTCGATCCCGAGACCTGCGGGTAAGGATATATCTGCTTTAGCTACTGTATCACCATGGCGGATACCCTGCGCACACTTAAAATGGGAACACTGCAAAACCATTTGAACTGCAAGATGTCTCCAGTCTCGAAACCAACGCAATCTCACATCGGGTCTTAAAAGCTTTCGGGTCGAATAATTGCCGCCGTCGAAAAAAAAAATGAAAAAGGTTTTCGTCTTCCAGTCGTCATAGACCGAATGCCTAAGAAAACGTGTGCATTTTAAAGCGTTCACGCTCAATGGGACGAGATTGCATTTGCGGTCTTGACACGATGTGCTGCACCCAGCACGACTGCAGGGCAAATACTTCATATTTCCTATCTCCTCTTTACTGCCGTCGTTTTCTGTCGTTCGCTGTGCCTGCGCTTCGCTCTCTCCTTCCTCTACATCTTTACCTTTTAATCCTATCCTTTTAATCCCTCCTTTAACCCCACCCCTCGTGAGTTGCTGTTGAGGTGTCCTCCCCCTTGAGAACCAGTTACGGGGCTCACTTTTCTCTTCTATTCATTTGCAATCACTCTCTCACAATACTACCCGTTCTGACACTCACAGATTGAAGCAATTACGCGGTAAAAATTATCAGAGTCGGGCTCGCTGCGTGCCACCTTCATAATTTGAAATGTATCAAAAAAATCACCACCCAAACAATCCATACAAATGGCTAACCAGGGTAAGCTGGAGAGTTCCGCCCCGGTGTTTAGCAGTGGGTGCAGCCAGACGCTGCTCTGAAGCCTTTCACAATTATTGGTTACGTGTCCACGCTTCTCAATGAGATTAGACGTACGTTTGTCTTGGGTTTACCACAGTGTTTATTTCCCATGCCGCACCTTGTGCCTCGCATCACCACAGTCATGAAAGAGTGTAATGAGTGGTTAAATATGTTTGGCAGTGTATTAATCACAGTGGTTGTTCCAGAACAAGAGATGGTCACAGACGTCGCAGCCGAAGACAAGGTTTCGCTGAAGAAACTCCCGGCGAAAGCCAGGGTGAACGCGCACTGGCAGTCATCAAACGTCGACGCCGCAACGCCACCTTGTTGCAAGCGTTTGACTTCGCGAGCTAACTCACAACGCAGCCAATAGAATGCGTGCTTGGGTTCGACGCTGCGACTGACGTAACTGATAACGCAGCCGACGGAGACCACCCACGCCACCGCTGCCGGACGATTTTTCGTTTCCCTTGGCCATATGCAGCTTTCGCTGTAAAAACGCAGCGCAGTGCGCTATATATATACGCAATTTCTGTTAATGAAAACCGTCAAATAATGAAGCTGTGGAAAAGAATAGGTAAACTAATTGCACCACTTCAAGTTTATTGAAATACTTATAAAACAGATGTGAAGAAAGTAAGCTCAACTAAAAAACCACTTGCCACCGGCAGGTATCAAACCTGCAACCTTCAGATTACGCGCCCGATGCTCGTATTGACTGAGCTACGGTGGCGGTTGTTCCTTTGTCCCATTATCGGGTGTTTCCCGTCCGTGCATGCCTGGGGCTGTTAGCCAAGACAGAGAGAAAAAGAGACAAAAGAAAAAGACAGGGAGGTTAACCAAGAAGAAGGAGAAGAATTGATTGATAGATATCTGGGGTTTAACGTCCAAAAACCACCGTATGTTTATGAGGGACGCCGTAGTGGAGGGCTCCAAAAATTTCGACCACCTGGGGGTTCTTTAACGTGCACCGAAATCTGAGCATACGGGCCTACAACATTTCAGCGTCCATCGGAAATGCAGCCGCTGCAGCCGGGATTTGAACCCGTGACCTGCGGGTCAGCAGCGGAGTACCTTAGCCACTAGACCACCACGGCGGGGCGAAGAAGAAGAAGACTGCTTCCTACCTTGCACAGGGGTGAAGAAATAAGAGCCGAAAAGAAGCTAGGGATATATATATATATATATATATATATATATATATATATATATATATATATATATATATATATATATATATATATATATATATATATATATATATATATATGTATATGTATATAAAACAAAGAAAAAATAATAATGCACACCCATGCAGGGCTTTTGGAACAGAGTTGTTTGGAGAAACGAGTAGAACACTGTGACGGCGAGTACGCAACATTTTAACACGATAGCGTTAAAGTGCTCGTTTCGCAGAAATTCTGGTGTTGTCGTCGGTGTCGTTAGTTGTGAACAAAAAATCATTTTTGTGTGACCAAAAAGTTGAGAAAGATAAAAATAAATTAAATAATAAAAAAGCCTGAGCCTGAGTGTGGATCGAACCCGCGTCGTTAGCATGGCAAGCAGCGGGTGCTCTACTACACAGCCACGCCTTTGCTTGTAAATACAGTGAAAATAACGTACTCTGCTTGGAAATGTTGTGGAAGCAACTTTCATGCTTAACAAACGTGTGCGTCCAGTATGCATGCTTTACAATACAACATGAAATATTGCCGTAATAATGCGTGGTACAAAAGTGGCAGGCAGGCAGGCAGGCAGGCAGGCAGGCAGGCAGGCAGGCAGATAGATAGATAGATAGATAGATAGATAGATAGATAGATAGATAGATAGATAGATAGATAGATAGATAGATAGATAGATAGATAGATAGATAGATAGATAGATAGATAGATAGATAGATAGATAGATAGATAGATAGATAGATAGATAGATAGATAGATAGATAGATAGATAGATAGATAGATAGATAGATAGATAGATAGATAGATAGATAGTTTTGTCTCACTCATCATCATTCACTCCGTGGATATGCTGCAGGTTTGGATCCTTCCGGAGGCCAGTAGTAATTTAATCCCTTTTGCTATCTTCATGTTTATATCACGTTCAGTACAGTGCACTTAAAGCAGTACAATTACCAACGTCTATAGGTTCCTTGGCTTCACTGCATATGGACTTTCATTGAGGTTGTGTCAAAACAAAGAAACGAGCCCTTAATTTTCGTTCCGTTATTTCGGCTATATATGCAGCCTATAGCACCGAAGGTGCAGAGGTTAATAGCTCGAGGACGCGGGTTTGGATACCTCGCCATGACGGTCACACTTTGATGGCGAGCGAATGACAAAAGTACCCCATGATCTTGATATTGATGTACGCGTAGAGGAACCATAAGTGGAAAACAACAATGGGCAGTTTCTGCACAACGGCATGCCTTATTTGTTATTGTGTTTGTGGTGAACAAATCCTAGGGATATTTCTTACTTTGTCCACTTCATAATATAAGTTCCAAATCATGACGGACGAAATACAAATGCATGAAGTAAGAGGGTAAGTTGGGCCAGTTCGTTAGGATCCATCGTGAGCTTACCACGCAACACCAGAAAAAATACAGGACAGGGAAGGAGCAAAAGAGAAAAGCGCCGTATTTTCTTTTTTTTCTTTCTCTTTTGCTCTTTCCCTGTCCTGTATTTTTTCTGGTGTTGCGCTGTAAGTAAGTTTACAAATGCATGACACTGAAATTCCGAATGCAGAACGGTTAATACAAATGCATAACGCTGAAAGTTTCACCACAATTTATAGCGCGAACGAGTGACCAGGGATAACAGGTCTTCGCTGTAAGCGACTACAGCACATCCGCATATTCAACGTCAGGTGTTTTAGGGGTGAGAAAAAATTTCTCGCTGCTGAGATGACGCGCAAGAATCAGGCAAGAACTAAGCAATAATGAAAAAGACCAGTTGGGAATAAAACAAGCCAACCGATTCCAAGCGAATGACAAAGAACGGTGAGCGCTACGATCTTTTGTAGTATTCCCAAGGGACGGCTTCATGCCCTCCCATAGTTGAGTACCAAGTACTCGAAATCGTTAAACATTGTTTCTAAACACCCGTCCTCCCTTTAAACTAGAAGCGGTACGCTATGGCGTTCTTAGAAATCATACCTGGCCCCGTTTCCAGCATGCAAACACCGTGTCGCGCGTGCTTGATAGATGCACTTTTTGTACGCAGTCGGAATATCACCTAGGTAGAGTGGCCAGTAGGACTTTTCAGCCACCGTTTTGTGCAACAATATGTGGAGACCAACGTCGTAATTATAGCAAACGTATTCGCACTGCATACTATAGGTTCCTGTGAGGTAGCAGCTTCGGGTAGTGACGCCGTCCGGAGTCAAGCGCTCTACCACTCTAAACAAGCCTGGTTCAGGCCGCATGCGAGGCTTCTAATGAGAGCTCCAAAATCATTTACCTGTTTCCAGGAACTGCAGCCAGAACCATTTATGCTGTCCTCCCTCGTAACTGTTGACGGGACCAAATTCCACAGGTTTGGTGAGGGCACGCAGCGCCAGGTGCATTTGTTGCAAACACCGAAACAGTCCAGAAAATCCAAGGGATCACTATAAAAAATCTCATGCCAAGGGTGGATGGGGCTCAAGGAATGCCTAGCACCGCAAATGCGTCCAGACGAAATGCCTCCGCGCTACGCCGAAGCATAGCGACAATCGTCGCGTCTTTCGGCGAAAAGCGCGCCTAAACGCGCAAGCCAAACGTTACAACAAAATCGGGGAATCTTGCCGCCATGGCAACCGGCGCGACGGTCGGCTCGCTTATCACGGCCGGTATCGGTCCGATGCGTTTCGCTTTGTCAGCGCCTGCATGCTGCGCAGCTGTCTTGCGCTTACACTTTTTCTGTATATGTGGCGGATGATGCGTTCAAATGTGACTTGACCTGACACTAGGAGCATGCCGAAATTGTGTGTGAACAGACGTGAGAGTCCAAACGTTATCGCTGTTAGGCGGTGTAGCAGCAATGTCGCGGGGAAGGTGCTCGGAGGCGCTGACGGTTTACGGAAGGATCTGCGGGAAGTCGTGTTTCGTTGTTGAAGAACCCGTGTGCCTGTGCCGGTGCGTGTTAATGAGAACAGACAATGATGCCCGTTCGTGTGTTTAGCAGAGACAATGGAGACGAATGGAGCCAAAGCTGGAGCAGGGAACGAAGTTCCACGCTGAAGAAGTAAGTGCGAATTTTTCTACGTGGTTATATAGTGCGTGCTGCGATACTCACCACGGATGCGAAATACACAGTTGGGAGGATATTTTGTACGTTTTCTGTCGTGGTATAGAACTAAACGCCAAGTGCAACGACAATACGATAGGGACTGGCTGAGGCTCGTCCCGAGGTCAGACGTGGGAACAGCTTCCGGAAGCGGTAGTGCTGTCAGTCATCCTTTCTGAGAACGGGCACAGGATGGACACAGGCACCACACCACTCGATAAAAAGGGTGTATATTCGTGTCCGGACCACTTGAACTGGATGACAACGTAAGCGCTAGGGCCGGAGGATTGAAATAGCTGACTTTGTGCCTAGCTTACTCCAATCCCGCGCTGGTAGTTTACGAATGTCGCAACCAGTTCGCCAATCCCCGAAGTTCTCACGGAATTTCGACACCATCTGGCGCCCAATAAAGACAGTGACGTGAATAACTTGGCAAGGTCATCGCAGTTTTTTTTTAATTTCAAGCTTTGAAAAATAATGCCTGCCAATACTAATGTCCAGCTTCAATAACTCCGTACTTGTGCAGGTTTCGAAAACACTTGTGAATATCAGGCAGGTGAAAACATTTCCGAATGCCCTCAGCTCGGCTCTTGGCTGTCAGCTCCCTCTCGTGATGTTTTGTCGCGCAATGTCGCAGAAAATGTGAGAAATAGCTCCCTTAAGTGGGCATCGGCCATTTTAAGTTTCGCCCCAATGCTCACGTAGCTAGCAAAAAAGGACGTCTTCGTGAGAACAGCAACGGAAACAAATGCGACTTAGGCTACCTTGCTGTTCAAACGAGATGGCAGGTCAGCTAAACGTTATTTGGACGGTATCATCGTCTGTCCTCTAGTGAACCCCTCACCGCCTGCGTAGTGTCACTAACATTTGGTTTCACGTAACTCGAACGCGAAATGAGTTAGAGAAATTAAAATTCTGTTCGTTTTCCTTACTTTTATCGTAGACGTCAGGTAACGCATGCCAAGATGACCTCATTCGGATGTTTTCTGTCACTCGCACGAGTGGGAATCGATGGCTATTTCTCAGCTTAGCATGCGCGCACACACAGTGGGAAAGTTCAGTGGGTCCTGTACATACAAAAAGATGCGGGTACCCGCATGAGATGACAATTCTTTTTTGAATTACATATTGTCCATTGGTCGCCCTTCGTCAGAGAAGGCCGTGGCATGCAATTCATAAAGGAATTGCTGTGTCGTACATATACCCGCTTTTCACACACACGAACACACTGCTGTATCTGTGTGTATTTAAATATATTTAAAATGTTTTGTAGGCTGACCAGCTGCATTCTAAGCACACATGCAGTTTTATGTCATTGTTCTCAGTAATTATGGGCCCCCAGTGTACGTTTTTTTTTTGGGGGGGGGGGGGGGTCACAACTGTAACATTTTCTCGGCCGGACTTCTTCGTAGTAATGTCATAGCGAACCTTCCTAAACAATTCTCGATAGCACGGTGTGGCCCTATACGCTGCCACGACTATCATGCATCTCGAGGTTTTGATGTTGCCATGGAGACGCCACCCGTTGAACGCTGCCAAGTACGCCGTCATGCTTTGAGCTCGCCGGACGGTGAGAACTGTTCGAACTGGGATGACGCAGAAGAACTCGTGATGCTTGCGCTATTGCCGGGCTTTAATCATTTTAATTATTTCGGGATATGAAAGCTTTTTCACCTACGTCATCATGCGCTACTTCGGCTTATTGTGAGCTCTCTGCAATGAGTAATTCAGAGACAGAGGCATTGAAAGTGTCCAGAGACAGAGGCAATGAAAGGCAGAAAGGTTAACCATATGCACACCTGGTTCTGTATGTATGTATGTATGTATGTATGTATGTATGTATGTATGTATGTATGTATGTATGTATGTATGTATGTATGTATGTATGTATGTATGTATGTATGTATGTATGTATGTATGTATGTATGTATGTATGTATGTATGTATGTATGTATGTATGTATGTATGTATGTATGTGTGTATGTGTGTGTGTATGTATGTGTGTGTGTATGTATGTATGTGTGTGTGTATGTATGTATGTATGTGTGTGTGTGTGTGTGTGTGTGTGTGTGTGTGTGTGTGTGTGTGTGTGTGTGTGTGTGTGTGTGTGTGTGTGTGTGTGTGTGTGTGTGTGTGTGTGTGTGTGTGTGTGTGTTTGTGTGTGTGTGTGTGTGTTATGCAATTGCACTCTGATGGACAAGTTTTGCTTAACTCATTATTTTTCTTATTGTAGGTTTCACATCCATATAACAAAAAACATATGCATTCCTTCGTCTGGCAATTTTCTTCTTGACAGACATCTTTCTATTCATTATCTTTCTCTTCAAAGGAAAAGTGTTCGTGCGTAAGCATTAAAGAGGGAACGCCGAGCTTCACACTTCAAAAAAGGTTTTTACATTTGCACGTCAATCAGTAAGGAACCAATCGAACGCAGAAACGAAACATGTCCGCGTTATTTTGTTCATTTACAAGCCCACGGTAGAAGAATGAAGCCAATAATGCGAAAAGAACAACCGCATAAAGAAGTGGGATTTCCGAAAAAAGAAATCAATCAGTCGAGCCATCGTTTTAGCGGAAGCCGCTACCGAAAATTGAATTCCGTACTTGTCTTAGCCGTCGGTCCAGGACCTGACCGAAAGTTCGGTTTTACTTTGAAGTGCCTTTAAAACTTTTTGTGAATTTATATCATTAGTTTTTTTTACTACGCTGCTTGCAGCTTCCTTCAAACCCTCGTGATGCTTTCTTCTCGGGGCTTCGCGATTTAACTCAGAGACGAAACCAGGCTTTCGTTTTTATTATTTCAGGAAAAGCCTCATACGTCGTTCAAACGTCGACTCCTTTTTTTTCTTCAGAAAAAAACAACAACAACAAGACACTGAACTGTCACTCTTCCTCTTCGTACGTTGAACCGGCGTTCCTTTTCAATTATTAGGTAGACCTTGGCGCCTAAACTGTGTTTTTAGACACATTTCAATTACCTCTTTGCTGTTTTTTTGACATATTAACAATCTTTTATAGACTATAAAATGCGGTGTATGCATGAGATATATATATATATATATAGAGAGAGATAAAGATGCAAGAAAAGGCAGGGAGCTTAACCAGACGCACATCCGGTTTGCTACCCTGCACTGGGGAAGGGATAAAGGGGAGAAAAGAGGTTGCAGAAATATGAGAAGGTACACACAATCACGAGCACACTCGGGGAGCACACACAGTCTACAGGCGGTCGCTCAGGTTTGTTGACTTGAGGTAAAGTAGCAGTGCTTTAGTTGCTTTCTGCGCAACTGAGGCAGATGCCCAGGGTCCTAGTATCTTCTGCACACAAAGTGGTCCGGGGTCAAGTAGATTCAAAACCATCCGGAGCTGGCATCGCTGTGTGTCGTAGCAAGCGCAGCTGCACAGGACGTGTTCGATGGTCTCTTCAGCTCCGCAGTAGTCGCATGTAGGAGTGTCTGCCATACCAATGCGAAAGGAGTACACCTTTGTAAATGCAACACCCAACCAAAGGCGGCATAACAGTGTCGCATTGGAGCGGGAAAGTTGTGATGGTAGCTTTAGCTTGAGCGAAGAATTCAGTTCATAAAATTGACACCTTTGGAAGCTGGTAGACGACCAGAACGTGCGTGTGAGATCTCGAGCCAGCAGGTAAAGTTGTCTTGCTGCATCGTTCTTTGATAGAGGAATCGGGACTACACGGGTTTCTTCATGGGCTGAGCGGGCTGCATCATC
The DNA here is from genome assembly GCF_043290135.1 of Rhipicephalus microplus. Taxonomy (NCBI): domain Eukaryota; kingdom Metazoa; phylum Arthropoda; class Arachnida; order Ixodida; family Ixodidae; genus Rhipicephalus; species Rhipicephalus microplus. The sequence goes on along the minus strand of NC_134708.1, from coordinate 30,068,818 downwards.
GGCTAATTGATTTCCGGTAATACCGATATGTCCCGGCAGCCATTGATATATAATATCATGCCCTCGTGCTAGAGCTTCATGATGGCAATGTCTTATTTCGTGTACCAGTTGGTCATGACTCCTCCTACGCATGGCAGACTGCAAACTCTGAAGCGCTGCCTTCGAATCACAGAATATGACCCATATTCCTGGACGTTCTTGAACGAGATATTGTAAAGCAGCCCTTATATCAGCAAGCTCTGATGCCGTAGATGTAGTCATATGCGACAACTTAAACTTGATTGTCATTTCTGCAGCCGGAATTACAGCGGCACCTGATGAGCTGCTGGACGAGATGGACCCATCAGTGTATATCTGCGTTCGGTCTAAGTACAACTCATGTAATAATAGCAGTGTTGCTTGCTTCAATGCTACTCTGGAGTGACTGCTTTTCTTATTGATTCCCGCAATTTCTGGACGTACTTGTGGCTCATCGAGGCACCACAAAGAACATGCCATTCTCGCAGCTGGCGTATATCCTGATGGAATGCTGTTTAGGTGCTTGGCTATGACGTCTGAAAACGTAGCATGTGGTCTTTCGGAAGGTAGAAGGGCCAAGTGGTGGTCGGGGACACGGCTAGCATGTCGAATGTGCGCTTTGAGGCAATCCACAACTATATATGTCCTGACCGGATGGTCTTTGGCAAGCATGATTGTGGCATAAGTAGAAGCGCATCAGGGCAGTCCTAGGCAGACACGCAGTGCCTGACCCTGCAAACTCTCCAATGAATGAGTATTCGATTTGCAAGTGTTAGTCAGTACCGGCAAGCTGTAGCGCAATAGACCCAGAAATAGGGCCCTGTACAGCTGTAGCATGGAGGCCACAGAAGTTCCCCATGCTTTACCGCACAAGAATTTCATGATATGCACAATAGATAGCAGTCTCTTCTTCAAGTACGCACAATGTGGGCTCCACGAAAGACTTCTGTCGATTATTATGCCCAGGAAACGATGCGTCCGTGCATATTTGACACTCTGCCCATTGATGTAAACAGGATATGGCGTCATTGGTTTGCGTGTAAACGCCATCAACGCGCACTTCACAGTTGATATATTTAGGCCTTGTTTCTGAAGGTATACGCTGTTGTGAGGGTTGCTGCCCGCTGTATTCGTGCACGCACCTGAGGGCGAGTAACTGCAGCACTCCAGAGGCAAATATCATCGGCGTATATAGATAGGCACACCGACTTTGGCAGAACCTTCACCAGACCAATGAGGGCCACATTGAACAATGTGGGGCTTAAAACACCTCCCTGAGGTACTCCGCAGTAGGTGTAATGTTGGGCAGTTGTACCCTCATATGTTTGTACAAAGAAACCCCTGCGAGTTATATAATCTTTTATCCATTGAAACATTCGTCCACCAATGCCCATTGCTGCGAGAGAAGTGAGGATGGCATCGTGAGCTACATTATCATATGCACCCTTCACGTCAAGAAAGAGTGCCACTGATATGCGCTTGCGACTTTTTTCTTGTTGAACAAATGTCGATAATTCAAGGACACAGTCAATGGAGGAGCGGCCCCGACGAAAGCCTGCCATGCAAGAAGGGTATTTGGTGTATCGTTCCAAGTACCACTCGAGACGAAATAGAACCATTCTTTCCATCACTTTTCCGGGGCAGCTTGCGAGGGCAATAGGGCGATACGCTGTCAAGTCCAATGGTGATTTTCCCGATTTCAAAAGTGGTATTAATCGACCTATTTTCCATTCTCGGGGAACACTGCCGCTGAGCCAGGAGTTGTTGAAGCATGTTAAAAGTTCTTTTCTGGCTTTTTGTCCAAGGTGTCCCAACGCACTATAAGTAATACCATCAGGACCTGGCGATGACATGCGCTTAGAAGCGAATAACGCACCTTCCAGTTCTTCCATGGTGAACGGAATGTCCATTTCTCGTAATCGCGTCTCAGGAACGATCACGGCGTCGATGCTCTCGTTTATAATATACCCGGCAACTCTCGTGCAAAATTCTTCAGCCACCTCGAGTTCTGTTTTTCCATGATGGAGTGCCAAAGCTTTAAAAGGGTGCCGTTGTTGCGGAGAGGAGCGAAGACCACGAACTGTTCTCCAGATATATGACAGCGGTTTAAGAGGGTCTAGAGATTCACAGAATACTTTCCAGCGTTTGCTCTCCAGTTTGTAAATGCGTCGTTGAATCTTTTTCTGGAGCCGCCTTGCTTCCCTCAGATCGTAAATTGATCTTGTGCGTCTGTATCGTCGTTCAGCACGCCTTCGTATAGCTCGTAATTTTTCCAGTTAGATGTCAAACTGTGTTATTTTAGACGAAAATGGTAATTTACATTTGGACGCTTGCATAGCTTCCGCTATGGTATTTTCTAGGCTGCAGGCGAGGCCTTCTTGGCAAGCGTTCTCAACACGCGATGCAAACATCGACCAGTCAGTGCCAATTGCAACACCGGAAGAGAAATTTTTTATGATACCATCGATCGTCACGTAGGTGGGTATGTGATCACTCCCATGAGTCTCAATATCGCAAAACCACTTAACTTTGTGAGAGAAGCACCGTGACACCAATGTCAGGTCAAGGCAACTGCCATACGTGAGACCCCGCAGATATGGGGGGGTACCATCGTTCATGATGGAAAGGTCGTAATCGGAAGCGAATGTAACAATGTTCCGGCCCCTGGCATTCATCCTAGTGCTCCCCCAAAGCATGTGATGGGCGTTGAAGTCACCGGTGATGATCCAAGGCCCATCGGTTCTCATTAGGGTGTCTTTTAATCTGTCGCAGTCAAATCGCGATGACGGATATATATATCCACCAATAAGCGTGAACGAAACTGCATTCTTATTTACACGAAGACACACGTACTGATTGTCGTCATTTGAACTTATTGGGTGCGAAAGATAATTCAAGTCTGTGCGAATGTAAACAATTACTTTGCTTCGTTCTTCGCAAGCGGCTGAACAAAAAGCTTCATAACCGGACAATCTATAAGGCGTTGATACGTTTGGTTCACATATGACAAGTATAGTGAATTGATTGGCCCGAACAAATTGGCGAAAGTCCGAGATACGGGACTTCATGCCTCTGGCATTCCACTGAAAAATCGACGCACTTTTAACCTCAGTGCGGAAGATGAGATTTTGTTGAGCCATTGTGCTTATACGAAGTTAGCAAGAACTGGATTCAGTGCATCCAGTATTTGCAGTGCACTCTTAGCAGACGGAGATTGTATGCTGCTCAGTAGCGTGCGAATCGTGGCAATTAATGATTGCACGATTGCAGCCACTTGCCTGTCTTGGTTGGAAAGATCTCGAACCGGGATGATTGCAGTTGCTTGCCTGTCTTGGTTGGAAAGATCTCGAACCGGGAGCGCGGACTGGCTGTCATGAAGCTCCTTCGGTTCGCTTGATGCTGCTTCCCTTTGAAGTGCAGGCCACTCTGTCGCAGTTAGGGTATGCTCACTGGCTTTGTCCTTTACAGCCTTTCCCACGGCATGTGGTCTGGGAGGCAAAGGAGGTGGTACTGATGAGGGATCACGCAAACGTGTCGAGGAGGTAGCGGGCGTCCTCGAAGACCGACGTCGACGTGAACGACGCCTTCTGACTTTAGCTGCGGCTTCTCGATGAGATGAGTGATCGCGCACCATCTCCTTCAAGATGGCAATTTCCTTCTGAATCCGCGGGCAGTCCTTCGATGTGGCTTCATGGGATCCATTGCAATTAGAGCATTTCTTGACAGTTGCGACGCACTTATCCGCTTCATGGTGCTCGGCGCAGCGGTGGCATACCACCGAATTCTCGCAGACGCTGCTCACATGTCCAAGTTTCATGCATTTACGGCACTGGAAAGGCTTTGGAATGAAACGCCGCACAGCATGTCTGAAGTACCCCACCTTCACATGAGAGGGGAGTGATGTGCTCTTAAACGCAATCTTCACACAGCGAGACTTGCTTAGCCGGGTGACATCAACAATTGGAGTATCAGTTGTTGACTTGACAAGAAGTTGTAAGTCATTATTGGAAATAGCGACATCAATGTCGTAGATCACGCCGGTTACTACATCACATCCCAAGGGAACATGAGAGCGCACCTGGTTGCCGTCCAAGTCAGTTACACTGCGCAGAACGCCCAACGCACTTGCGTGCAAAACGTCCACAGCCAGTATATTCTTTCTGGCGTTCACTCTTATGTCCGTGATCTCATTTGGCACGAGCGTTTCCAGAGACCTCGACACAGACTGTCTGTTAAGGCGTTTCATGCTGACGGTAGGAAGTGCAGGCAGAAACAGGATGGTAGAAGTGTTCGATTTCGGCGCTTCACTTACAGTTTGAATAGTTGAGGATGAGGATGTCCTCATGTTCCTTCTCTTCGTTGTGCGGCTCAGCACAGGTTGGAAACCGTCATCTGAGAAGTCCTCACTGCTGAGATAGTAAGCATGAGTATCTTCACTGTCGCTGTCACTCGCTTGTCCCATCCGCTTCCTGGAGGCGGCCGCCGCTGACGCCGCTGGTGCCGGCAGGCGCGCGGGGTGGTCTACATCCATCCCCTCCAAGGGAGCAGCGAAAACTGATCAACAGACTTAAATTACAACTGAAATATGCCGGAGTTAGCAGAAGTAGCTCCTATTCAAAACACACTTCTTCGTCTTCATCTCGTGTAAAGGACATGAGTCATATAAAGGAAACAACTTGCCCCAATTCTAGTGTCCAGCCTTGATGAAGTCCTGAATAGCTAAGCTTTTCACTTATTTGGTGGAGGAAGGCATCTGTCGACTGTAAATTAGTCTCCTCATGAGGCATAAAAAAAACTACGTGCTTCAGCCTAAATCCAAAGTTTATAGTTAATCCCCTCATTAGTTGAGGAATGGTAACTTCGTGAGTGAAAGAGAGAATGAGGGAAGTAAAGGCCGGTATGTAGGGCAGATTCACGTCCATTTTGCTACCCTGCACTAGGGGAGAGGGTGGGTGAACATCGGCGAAAAGAGATGGAAGAGCTATGGAAAAAAATTGCAAGCACACATGAAGCGACACTAAAGACACAATTATGCGGTTTAGATTGATAAACTGCACTCTGAGAACTCTAATGCCGTTATTGTCCGTGTGATAAGTTCATTATTAGCGGAGCTAGAAAATGCAAGTTGAAGTCTCATCTTTGAATTTTGCCCTTAAATTACCGCACGTGACGCTACAAATGTCAAAACGCATTTCTCGCATTTTCGCGACAATGGCTCGATGAAATTATCCGAAACTTCGCATGCTAAGTCTATGGCACACACAGATGACAATGCATTTCAATTTTATCAATTAGAAGCTACGTAAGACCCCACATACACCCTAAAAACTGTATGACTTCACGGTGTTTGATGCGGGAATCTCTAGGGGGCGCCTCCACTCACATTTTCGCACGTTTTCCGGCTTGCCAAGCATCGTGTTGCAGCAAGGGCAATGTTTTTGATAATTGATTTGATTGATTTGTGGGGTTTAACGTTCCAAAACCACCATATGATTATGAGAGACGCCGTAGTGGAGGGCTCCGGAAATTTCGACCACCTGGGGTTCTTTAACGTGCACCCAAATCTGAGTACACGGGCCTACAACATTTCCGCCTCCATCGGAAATGCAGCCGCCACAGCCGGGATTTGATCCCGCCACCTGCGGGTCAGCAGCCGAGTACCTTAGCGACTAGACCACCGTGGTGGCGCGGGGCAGTGTTTTTGGAACTGTGAAATAGTACTTTACCACTATGCGCAAAATCGTTTCGCTCTTTGCGCATTCTGCCTTTTGCGAATTCGAGGAAGGTTGCCTTTAGTGGCTACTTTGCGCTAAATGGGCTACTTTCCGAGCTTGTCTAGCAATGCATGTTTCCAGTATGCACCATGGCTGTTTTCTGGCTGTTTTTGAACTTCTGGTTTTAATTATTCAAATTGTTTCCATTTATTCTATATAGTAAAGGCAATGCTGTTCATATTATCCTTCCTGATCTATTTGACTATAAGTTTGGCTACTTTCACTACCTTTAGCTTGAGGTTTGGCACTGGAATTCCAGGTATATGCCCATAATCCTAGAAGCTTGGTGGAACTAAGCTGAAGAAGTTTTACTCGAGATTATCTTAATGAAACAGCAGCGTTTTCCTACACCCACGTCCACTTCGGCCTTTGCAGGTCACCTGCGGTAGAGTCTGAAGTTTATCAGCCTAAGGAATGTAATGCGTAGATATACAACCACGACGATAGGATGAACTAACATTTGCCTCCTGGGCAGCACGTCAATGGGCGTCACCCGCACTCGAATAGCGTTTACAATACCTCGTCGCCTTGATGGGCTTTTCATCGTAGCGCATGGATATCTTCTCTTTCGATGAATGATTTATCTTTAAAAAAGTAATTGATCCCTCTTTTTTAGAAATCGCTATAACACTAAAGTGAGACGTCTCCTCGCACATGTAGTTGAGCATTGATTTTGTATTGTACGTCACAAGGGCGAAGAAGTAAATGCTGCAGTAACTGCAATGTCATGTGAAGAACGGCAAACAGCTCGAAAATTGCAGTGGACATCTAAAAAAGTATATGCGTGTTGTTATGGTGCCTCAGATATGCGCAATAGTTGCTTTTTGGTTGGAAATTGCACAAGCATGAACGCTGAATCTTGAGCAACATTGGTGGGCGCTGCGGATGGGGTCGGCCGTTTGGTATATCCGCTGGTGCCGTTCAAGCACCCGGTACCATTAATGGTGGACAAACAGTGAGACAGACAGACAGATACAGACAGACAGACAGACGGACAGACGGACAGACGGACAGACGGACGGACAGACGGACGGACGGACGGACGGACGGACGGACGGACCAAAATTTTTGCGTTGAAGGTCCCCGAAAAAGACTATCGTCTTTAAAAAAACACGCACGAAATGATAATACACGGGACGAGCGCGGACGAACAATTCTCACAATCCTTACTTCATGTGCGAGCAGCGGGCTCCTTCCGTAAACGAGGCCGCGGCAGCGAGCGAATTGACGTTGGCGCTCTCTTCAAACTAATGTAGCTCCAAGGCAAATTTCAGGTGGAATCACAAGACGTACACAGCACCAGAATCCCGAGATAAGCGCGCGCTCGAGTGAGCCACCACGCTATAGAACATCTATACGTTCTTTGACCACGCGATGTCTCTATGCGTTCGTGTGCCCTGCTGTATTCCTTCGGTTAACTTCTGTCGTGATACTGAAGCGGATCCCAGAGGCCACGTAGACAGAAGTGCGCAGTTCAGGTCAGCTCTGCCAGGTGCTGTCACGATCCCAGCTTCTCACAAAATATTGTCTGTTTTTTTTCCCAATGAACTCATTTTATGAATTTTCATAGTCATCCAACAGATAATTGGCCCTTAACCTATGTATCGTATATATGCTCCGATATTTTATCTATCCCATGTAACTCCTAACCTGTACTAGAAACATTGGCCTTGGACCAATTATATTTTTGAAGACGTTTTCTGAATATTCGAGAAACCGAAAGTCGGAGCTCCATCGGAAGCAGTTGGAAGACAAGGAAGGCTGTCGCTTGTGGTTCGCACCACTAAATACTTTTTTACATTTTATAAAAAACAAAATCTGTGCAAAGTGTACAAAGGGTTGAGTGGCAGCGCCGCACAAATACAGATGCACATTGCACTTTTCCTTCGCACCTTTTTTTCTCTTTCCTCCGCGCCAGCGAACACAGGGTTATGAACAATGGATAAAACTGCAAACCGTTCAGCCTCCCCTATTATTCATTTACACGACTGTCCTTCGTGGTTCATAGAAAATTAATTCCCGTCAGTGCCTTTCAAATGGAACTTGTTTAGAAAGGCATTCGATCTTGCGTGTATTCTCGCGCTCTTTCAGAGGGAATTACTTCACAGGTGGGTATGAACCAGTAATGACACTATTGGCCTGAAATTCACTTACATTGGAAACCACATTTTTCAAAGCCTATAATGTTTAATTTGCAGTACAAGTTACACAAGTTTGAAAACAATAAGTTTACTGTTACTTCAAAAAGATAATGAAACTACCTTTTAAACAATAGTTTGTAATTAATCCGAAACTCACTAACGCTCTATGTACAGGGCATATATCTGCATTGGAATATTAAATTTCTACTGTAAATACACATAACCTTGTCCCATCGACATCGTCATCTTTATCCCTCCTTTCCACATTTCGCATTTCCAACATGCAGAGCAGCAGGCCAGTGATCGCAAACATAGACACCTTGAAATAAATTTTCTCGCTCTGTCTCCTTACCTCAGGTATCGTTTGTTGAGCCTGCCATCCTTGAGGTTTGCCACCTAGATAAAATCCACTTGGTTATTTTATTTCTTTTTTTTTTCGAGAGCTCTTTATGCCGTAGGAAAAGCGAACATGCAATACTTTATTCAAAAGCAATTAGCTGGCTAAAGGGTAGTGTTTTTGAAATAATTGCTTTAAGCGATTTCTTACAACACAAAACTACAAGCCCACAGAACTAGGAGGTCATGCTGATGGGCGGAGAAGGTAGAGGAGGCTTGTTTCAAGTAGTTATTCTCCTTCTCGTCTCCCAACTTCTGTCCCATTCTTTCTTCCTTTCAAACAGGGACAAATAAACTTGTTCATTTATTCATTCTTAGATTACTTGTATAGATACGTTACATTATAGGTAACAGCAAAAACAATTTCATTGCTGTAACTTCATTACTGCCAAGTCTGAAGAGAACGGACGTTAGAAAAGCAACTCGAGCGCGAGTTCGTATAATGTTAATTAGCGCTCCAAACAACGTCGACTGACGCTACACCACATGCACACACAACCACCGTGCCTCGCTTCCGGGCGTCGGCGTGCACTCAAACAATCGGCCGAGACGTCCTGAGCGGGAGGCCTAATTTGCGTATGCATTTTGGAATGCACGCTCGCCAACTCCCCTTTCTCAAATCCTCTCACTCACTGTCTTTGTCGAAAATGTCGAATGTAAAGGGAAGGGATGGGCGCGGGCACACTTTCTCCCGTACGATTGAAAATGGTTGGCAAAGTATAGGGATGTGTATGCGCGGAACAATTAGTCAATCAAGGCTAGGAGACAGAGACGAGCGTCATTTTTCGCTGTTTGCGTTTTTTTTCCCATTCCGGCCATCGAGTTGTTGAGGAACTTCCTGTACATTTTCTCGGCTGAGTCAATTTGATTAATTGTACTCCTCTCACGGGAAGAAACGACGGTGGTCTGTTGACGTCGTTAAAGACGTAATTCGCGGCAATCAAGCACTTTTAAAATGCTACTTTAACATGCCTAAGCTGGACATGGTTTGGTACTGTCAATTTTAGGCAAGAGAAAGTGACAAAATGAATGCTTGGGCTAGTTGGTGATTTAGAATCAACACATTTTCTCAGCGCAAGAAAGTGATAAAACAAGGAAGCTTAGAAGGCATAACAGATCGGAGCTGTTAAAGATGAAACAATATGAGAAACAAAAAATAAGGGAAGGAAGACTACAAGGCCATCTTCTTAATATTCTTTTAAGTCTATTGTATTGGTTTTTTACCACGTAGTGCGCATTCTTCATCTAATTTGGCTTCGCTCTACTTTCCCGACGCAGAATTTGAAATAGGGTAAGGCGATAAGACGACTACAATTTGTTATCACGATGTCATGTTGTCACCTACATCACGACTTACATGACATGCATTTCATGCTATTCATGTCACGACCTGCTATTATTGTTCGTTAAAAAAAGAATTCATGTATGCTCATACGAATTTCGGTATATACAAAATCAATGAAGTCACCATGAGTGCACCAGCGAGTACACACAGAAGAGGACAAACACTGAATGCCAGACCACACCAGGACAGAGCAGGGCAGAACGGGTGACGAAAGACGGACAGACAGACGCACATATAGACGGACAGATAGATCGACAGATAGATAGATCGACAAATTGATAGATAGATCGACAAATTGATAGATAGATAGATAGATAGATAGATAGATAGATAGATAGATAGATAGATAGATAGATAGATAGATAGATAGATAGATAGATAGATAGATAGATAGATAGATAGATAGATAGATTCAGAAGGTCTAAAGATCACCAAGGAACGCTATCCAAGGCAGTGCTGAAAGAAATCGCGTGTTTCACGACCTCTCTTTATGCCTTCGTCCATCAAGGTGCCACCCATTCGAAACGAGAGCTGTTGCGCGTAGGTAGGGGAGATTATTTAAAGGGAGCTCATATAAAAACGATGACCACGGGCCAGGCAAAGAGGGATTACGACCGCCAGTTTATGAGCCACTTCATACGGAAGGCGTTAAGACTTTGGCTAATGAGCTCTAATTACACAGCGAAAGCCCGTTGAACGAATCGCACACCCCGACCTCCTCGGTTTGCTCGAAGGGCCATACGGTGCTATACGGGCGTCGGCGTGGGGCTGCAAAAAGGAAAAAAAAAAGGACACGCCTCTTCTCTCCTCCAGGCCACATTAGCACTGCCCCAGAAAACAGCGTACCCCCTCACCCCCATACCCCGCCACGATGAAACACGGGGTCGCCCCCATTTAAGACAAAATCCTGACGACGCCCACGTATACGGCGCTATTATTCGGGATTATTCAGACTAGGTGAGCGAGATGCAGAAAGAAATGGGCGAAGCGTTGGAGTCGATCGCTCGAAGCGGCGTTGAGAAAAGCGAGGGAATCGGGGCTGACGCAGCGGGGCGAATCGCAATGTAACTATATAGATCGTGGTTCGACGAGCAGAGCATTAACACTGGCTTTAACGAGCCAAGAAGCTTCGTAGTGATGTACATACGTGAATGAGGCATAGTGACGTGGTGGCGCATTCCCCTGAATGCATCGCACTTTGTTTGTCTCCACTGCTTCAAGCACATATCGTAACGGCCAATTGGTACGTGTTAATGGTTGACGTTCTGTGATCACTTAAGCTTGTATCGTTAAACAGCAGTGATCTGAGCTATAGCGGGCAAGAATTCGTGTGAAAAGGAAGGGTGTGCAAGCACGAACACACGAGAGAAGTCGAGACACCACAAACTTTCATGGTGTTTTGAATTCTACCTTTTGTCCGCGTTTGCACCGAACCGGGGGACAAGATGCAACATCATTCAACGTATTCAACTCAGAATCGCGTTCTAAAGTAGTCGTCTAATATTCATACATAAGGTTTGAAAGACAGTTCCGAAAACCTAAAGAAATCGGCATGTGAAAGTGTAGTAAGAGACTGAAATATTGACGGTAGTATACTTTTCAATTTTAATTTATTTTTTATTATATTAATTTATTAGTTTATTTATACTGTTAGCAAAAGACCTGTACGGGGTGGAGTACAGAAATGCACTTCACACATTGCTCAAAGACACAAGCACTACACAGTGAAATCAGGACAGACAACGCATCTGGCATTGTCTCTCACAGATAAACTAGGCATTGCGCTGAACGAACCCCTTTTACAGTGTGAGAGGAGATCAGAGGATCAGATGAACAATGGCGATTCATTTAAAAAAAATGGAGCCAAGGAGAGCGACAAAGTCACATGTATGCGCTTGTCAGACGACTTGAAAACAAAAGCCATGTCCCCCCCCCCCCGCTCTTTTTTTATCTATGTTGTTTCAGTCGACCTCTCCCTACCACCTCAAGCTTTGTACACAAGACAGTCGCGTGGTCTTCTGGAACGAACGCATCATAAGGTTTCTGGGCCTACGACGAAACGACCATGTCATGTGATGACGTCATCCCTCCACGTCACATCATGTAGTTTTTACACAAGTTTCTCCACGCTGCGATGTCGTGATGATGTCATCGCCTGATAATGACGATTTGTTTTCGCATCATTCATGTTCACGACGACTTGAGGGCCACTTCGCGCGTTGCATGAGGAGTTCAAGGCTTCATACTTAATATCCTTGTGGCACTCGCCATTGCCCCGAATCAAAGGACGTCCTCCTAACATCAATCCATGTGGACTACTATAGGGATCTTGGTCGTATGCATTAGCCAACGTCCCGACAAAAAGGAGGCGCTCTGAACATCCGCGTCGCAGGCCTCGAAGTTCACGGTCATGACGCTCTGTTAGTGCAATAGCGTCATCCTCTCCAAGGTTATGTGTACACGAACTCGAGGTGTCCTTTGGAAGTCGCCGTGCACCACTTTAAGGGCCACTCACTTCCTGAATGACCTTGCCTCTTTCGTCGCATTTCTTGTTTTTTTTTTCTCTCGAAGGCCAAAGCAGGCGAGCAAGCAGCACTTCCTTCCTGACGAGTCACGCTTGCCCATTTCCTCGACTTGGAACGGTATTCTTTTTGTTATATCCACGCGGCTTCGTTCGTCCGCTCTAGTGACCGTTACTCCACTGTCAACTTGATCGCCTTTAGAAGAGCTCTCAGAAGAGATTGTGAGGTTCACGTGCGCTGGCGGTTAGGTGTAAGTATAGCGTATCCTTGCTCTCTGGTGGACGGCTGCGTCGTTTGCCGAACTTGTCGACCTCTGAATAGTTTGTTGCGTTAAGAAGCAACCATTAGACTGCTCCCAGTTCTTAACAGTGCAGCAGTGTGGACAGACGAAGGGAATTGAAAAGCCCGCAGCGGTGTCCACATCACGAAACATGCTTGGTTGCCGTCAATGTAATGAAATGAGATCACTCGCACGTAGTTTTTGTTCTGAGAAGAAAAATACCACAGCGAAAGATGGCGGCAAACATCTCTTAGAGCTACTGATTAAAGTACTTGCAAGGAAGCTACAATGCCACAAGTCATCATAATATTCCTGAAGTAGGGAAACAAACACTACGCCTGTATTTTTTATTCTGAGAAAATACAGAAGGCAGTTTTTTTTTCTGTGCATCTTTGCCATACGACTGAATTAAGCTTCAAAAAAGGTGAAGTGAAGTGTATGCCCACAAAGCACATGTCCACGAAGCAATTCTTTGTAACTTCGTTTCCTGTTATGGTGCTGGCGGATTAAAAAAAGTGGCCGCTGCGCACAATTGTTAGTTTTGGCTAACTGCACGTGTACTTTATTGATGCGATGGCTGATAGCGATGAGGAATTATGGATGTGTGCTTCTTAACGGGCTGGAAGCTTTGCGTAACCGTCCACTTGTTATTCAAGTGACGTTGCATGAAGCTTGCTAACAATTTTACTCTTCTACTAGGCTAAATTCCCCATGTTACCGCGATTCCTTCCCCGACATTGACCCTCTATAGAGTCTTTTTGCAACCAAGTTTCAAACGACGCCGGCGTGGTTTTGTGGTAAAATAATTGGCTGCCACGCAGAGGGCCTGCGTTCGGACACTTTTCTATGCCGCATAACGGTTGTCACTGTCTTTTTCTTATTTCGCGCGAGAGTGGTTATGGACACTGATGGCGATGACGGACAACCATGGCCGCAAAATTTTCTGTTGTTGGGATTTGTTTTATTAAATATGTTTAAGGAGAGCTTGGGTGTATAGTGGTGGCTCTAGATTCTGACCTTTTTTCTGTATGCAAGGCTTTTTTTTTTCTAAATCCATAGCCATAAGTCTATAGCCTATAGTCTATAGCCGTCATAAGAGAGCGAAAAAAAATTGCCGCTGATTGTACGTTAACTTCACTTATCCCTGTAACTAGAGTATACTTATCTTCGCACCAGCAGTGTTCACATGACACAGACATTCGCAGACACAAATAAAAATTCAATGAAAAAAGTTGTTATCCGCTATCAGCAGTCCCAATGTCGGATATCAGCTGTGGGCTGCCCAGAGGGCCCACGATGCGGTAGCCGGGCATGGCCTGACTGTCCCAACGTTGGAACAGCCCGCTGCACGTTGAGTCGTGCACCTCCGGACTTAAATAAAGTTTCGCATCCATTCATTCATCCAGAAGTGGTCACCAAGGTTTCCACACAACAGTAACTGGGTACTTGACTGGCAATTTAAAAATAATTGTGAAACACATGCGGACAGTTTACGAAAACACGAGAAAACGTGAAACACGTCAGAGCGTCTTGTTAAATTTGCGTCACTACGGTACAGTCCAAACTGCAGGGTGTCGCTGTCTCGAACTACGCTGCTCGATTTTCGAGAAGTCCGTTGATTTAGGCAAGAAGGCGTCAGCTATACGCCGGCGTGTTTGTTTTTCGCACCCCCTCCCCGCTTTCTTCTCGCCAACTCCTTGGGTAGAAATTAAAGAAGAAAACGTATAGTGAGAGCGTAAGAGAGATAAAAGGAAGAAACAGATAGACTGTTTTCGGCAAAGAGGGCGTCGCACTGTAAACACACGTCAGGCCGCCGCCCGATGGCCTAGTGAGGCGTTGGTTCGCGAATGTTTGCACAAGACGTCGAAGATAGTTCCTGGGTGGGCGGCTCCCTCGAATAAACCTGCGGTTCCTGGGTGGTCTCCTCGCAGCTCCTCCCTCTTCCTCTTCTTTCAACCTCGTTCCCTCGGTAGTGTGGAAGCTACAAACCAGCCAGCACGCACAAAAAACAACATAAGTTCTCTGGTAACTTTATTGGCTTTACTTCTCGTGAAACTCAAACAGACGCGGGAAGTCTTAGGTAAGTTACAGTTATTACTCACTCTATAGGACTTTTAGTACCAAAGTGATGTCAGTGTACACCCATTGTCAAAGTAATGCGTTTTCCGTGATCTGAGTGGGTCAGTGTGCGGCCTCTGCCACGCCACCTTGGTCTTCGACGAAAAGCGTCAACTCGTAATATAACGCTGAAATGTATATTCAACAGTCAAAATGTTTTTCCCCCCTTCATGTTTCCCAACACTTTTTCTAAACACGTAAACTACGCGAGCAAGGAAAACTGGCGACAGGCGCAAGCTATCGTACAACTTGAGCAAGAGCATGAACCTTCCTGCCTCCGTAGTTTTCGCTCCACTGCCAAGAGCTGTCCCCGAGCATATGCTTATGAGACTCTACCTCCATCTCGCCTTTTACGCTCTGCCCTCGGGCTTCCAATAACACCTTCCCACTCCCTCTAGCCATCTCTCTCATTCGGCCTCATGACGTGCCCATCCAATGGGCTGGACCAGGATGAGAAGCATCAGTCAACAGCGCATGCGCAGTGAATTTCAACACATAGCGTGAGCAGTCGGTCCACCTTTGTTCCCTTCTTTTAATTTGTTTTCGCCCCTGATTTAATGCGGTTCAACGCTGGCCTAATTGCGTTCAGTTGTGCTGAGCCATTTCGTATTTGCTTGGTTAAATGTTTAATTTTGTTTGTCCCATTTGCTAATTGTCCGGAACCCTCCACGCCGTATGTTGAGGGTTACGGAAATTTTCATTATCTAGCTTTCTTTATTGTTCTTTAACGTGTACCTTAAGCGAACGGGCCTCTGGCATTTAGATTATATCGATATTCGGCCACCGCTGACGGAGTTCGATCACGTGACCTTCGGGTCAGCAGACGAGCACCATAACTAACAATCATATGGTCGTTTTGGTAGGTTAAACCCCAGCTATACTAATAATAATAATAATATAAAATAATAATAATAATAATAATAATAATAATAATAATAATAATAATAATAATAATAATAATAATAATAATAATAATAATAATAATAATAATAATATGTTGTTGTTGTTGTTGTTGTTGTTGTTGTTTACCAATGAAGGCATCCCGACAACACACAAGCTTTTTTTATAAAATTACAGCGGTATTTCCACACCTCGTTGCAGCCTGTCAGTCTGAGCATTGTTCACGAGAAACCTGTCGTGCGTAAGACGAACCTGAATGGAGGAGCGGTTCCATACTGCCTTAGCGTATTTGCACGCCGTTCTTGTACGACTCTCTAAAAGACCCCATTTTGTATCACTCGTGTTGACGCCACCTACGCAGGACGCCGACGGCGGTCAATTTTCGCATTTGACCGCACATCTAAGGCTTTCGCTTTAATATATAACAACAGAGACTCATGAGAAGGCACGGGCTGCTGTCCCTAATTACACGATTACACACTGCAATCCGTCTCGCCGATGATACTCGGTCTTCAAACCAACAAAACACAAAGAAAACGATCAACACATTCATAACGTGTTCACAGAGGTCGCGCGCGGCGTTCCTTTCATCACCGCCTTGAAAGAAATATGGCCTGTCACACCACCCACTCATTTGCCGGCTCGGGAATGAAGACGCGAGTGTGCGTGCTGGCACTGGCGCAAGATGGCGCCTACGACGCACAATGGCGGCGCCCGTATCGTGCGTGAAAGGAGGATAATTTGTGAGCCCGCGGTCGACCGCGTTAGCAGATACGATCTGTCGATGCATGCGCGCTCGTGGGAGGGTCTGCGTCTATTTGGTTGTTCACGAGCGGTCTCCGACACACTTTTTTCTTGAGGCCATCAGCCACCAGTGAAGAGCACACGTGCTCTGCATCTGCGATCTCTGCAAGTTCGTCGCTAGTGATAAAAAAACGCATCAAACTTGAGCGAAAGACACTCATGAGTCGTAACTATAGACTGTTACACCCAAGCAATCGACGGAAGCTCCACCTACAACTAGCACTGCAGCAACCATAGAGGATTTGCATAGACGTTTCAGCCAATTACATTAATTTGTTCATTTCAGTGACGTCAAACTCTCTTGAAGTGCTTAAAATAGCTGGAATTCGGGTACACACATGTTCGGGTTACTGGTAATAAGTCGGAGACTTGCACGAAATGGCGAAATTCAACAGAGATTCTGACATCACTGCTTTGCCGTTTGTCGTGTTTTATGCAGGAACGATGAATCTTTACTTTGCTATAAGCGTGCACAAGTGTTGAATAATGGGCAAGTTGGCTTGTCTTTCTTGAACTGGTCGAGCGGTAAAGATGAAATGGCCGAGCAGACCGACAAGAGTGAACAACGCGCTAACTTCCAACTAAGCTCTATTAACGAATTGCATGCATAAAATATGTACACTTGCCCAAGTATACAAAGGGCATCCGAACGTATCACTGAGATTACACACCACCATCGCAATGTCACAATGAAAGGCTAAAAGAACTCCATGCCAATGTGCACAAAGCAATCCAGGGACATAGTGGAATTCACTGCTGCGATTGTGAATGTTCCCTTTTCTTTGACCAATGTTAAGTGGCATAAGAAAGCGCCCGTCACGAATCACTCCAGAAATTATTGACGTGCATTGTATAGCAAGAGCTGGCATTACATGTATCATTGGCCCTGTGTTGGCGTTATCTGAACATCATGCGGTGTCCTTGTTCAATCAAGCGAACTGCCTGTGAATCTTTCGTATGTGACATTGCGATGGTGGTGCCTAATCGTAGCGTTACGTGCAGGGGCTCTTTGTATGCTTGTGTAAGTGTACATATTTTACGCGATTTGCGAATGAAGCTCAGTTGGCAGTTAGCACTCTGCCAACTTGTGCTCACTTCTTCTTTACCGCAATGCGCTAAAGCAGTTCTATACCTGTTCAAATGACACATGCGCTGTCTTTACATTAGCACATAAATAGTTGCAATGGTTCGAAAGGAAACCAACTTGCACAATTTTCTCACGCAGGTGAATGATAAGCACTCCGTAGTTTTGGCGGCGGACTCTGCTTTCATTCTCAGGTTGTAAGTGACTATACTTACTAAGAAAGAGTTACGTGTACATAGTTACTGTTTAACGGTTTATAAAGCTGTACAAATAAGAAAAATGGAGTCTGTGGGCTCACAGTTGTTCCTCTGTGTTCGTATATGTGTGTATTTAACTATTTCTCAGCACAAATGTTAAAGTGATGCTGAGCCTACTTTACGCACCAGAAACTCTGAATGGGGAACAGCATATTTATGCCATTCGATTCAGAGTTTCTGGAGCGTAAAGTATGCTCTGCAGCAGTTTTTTTTTCAGGGCAACTCGGCTACGTGATAACGTCTCTCAATGAAATCTTGATAGAACTTTTTTGTGATATTCTTTAGTCCAAGAAAGAGAACGCTGATAGACCTAGCGTCGAAAAAACGAGAGTTTGTGAGCCTACAGTCGTTCCTGTGTGTTAGTGAATGTGTGAATTTGTTAAGTATTTCTCAACCCAAATGACGAAATGCTGCAGAGCATACTTTATGCTCCAGAAACTCTGAATCGAACTGCATTTTTTTTCAGGACAACTCAGCTATGTGAGAATATCTCTAAATAGAATCTTCATAGAGCTTGGTTATGAAAATCTTTTGACCAAGGAAGACAACGCAGATATAGAGCTAGAGTCGAGAAAACGGGAGCTCTGACGCATCGCTTCTGATGCTGCCAAAGATGTCGTTTCTCTTTTCTTGCATTTTCTGCCGTTTTCATTTAGCTGAGCTGTTGAACTATACAGAAAACATCAATAACCGACGGCGGCGGCATGAAAGGGTTTGATGGTGCGATCGGAAACGTTGACGACGTCCAAAAGACTTCATCGCGCGACGCGAAAGACCAAAAGAAAGATGATATCATAAAAGCAACTCTCAGATAAGGGAAATAAATTAAAGACAGCAATGTACGAACGAAATCAATCAAAAACGAGCCTCCACTGAGCTCTCTGCCACACGCTTTGTCCCGAACCAGCCAACAGTCTTTAGATGCAGCTCTGCTTGGACGACTAGGATGCAGAAGCACGACAAGGAAGCCTATAGAAAGAAAGGGTTCCCATTCGCTGTAGATACGAAGCTTAGAAAGAGAGAGGATAGATGTACGTATTCAGAAATGAGATATGGCTGTACACGGAATGAAAAGGGCTGTGGAGAGATGGGGATGGCAGGAATGGAAAGGGATGGGGGTGCACAGGATAGAGCAAGACTTTGGTTGTCGTCAATCGATTGGCGTGCTCGCGTTCAGCGCCCTTTCTGCGGTCGATTCTTTCTGCGGTGGCACAGCGGCAACATCTGGTTGCCTTATTCGTTTATCGTGTACGTTGGCCCTGGCTGCTATGTATACTCCGTCCTTATTTTTTTCTTCTTGATTTCCTGTATTTACCGTTTCATCACTACTGATCATCTAGCGCTGAAATCTTTGTTGCGTTCGAACTTGTTGCACGTACGAACAGCTATGCAAAATTATTATTACGTGACGTGACGTCGCGTGACGTCTCATCATGACGTAATCACACGTAATCACACTTGGTCGAAAGTGGGCCGCCAATCACGGAGGCAGTGCAAAAGTAGATGAAATGCGGAAAGTTTCCCATTCACCTGATTACAGAGGCAGCATGAAGCGAAGTTGGTTGCAGAAAGGCGTTGTTTTGGCGTGGAGACGGGAGGGGGTTATTCAATTGATCTAAGAAGAAAAAGGAGTTTTTGCCCTAGAGTTCCGCAGTATAATGAACCGCCTAAGGAACTGTAGGACTTTTATTTGAGTTCCTTGCTGATTTATCTTGATATTTGATACCGTTGTCATAGCACTTTTGGCGGAATAACCGAAATCGTGCTTCGCAGAGAGAAAAAGAAACAGAAGCTTTTGATATTGTTCGTAAACCTAGATATGTATATATATGAAAGACCCCACAGGAGACTCCAGAAATTTGAACACTCTGGCGCCCCACCGTAGTGATCTATATAGTGGCTAAGGTACTAGGCTGCTGGCCCGTAGGTCATGGGATCGAATCTTGGCTGTGGCAGTTGCCTTTTTGATGGAGGCTAAAATGCTGTAGGCCTGTGTGCTCAGATTTTGGTTCAGGTTAAAGAACCCCACGTGATCAAAATTTCTGGAACCCTCCACCAAGGCGTCTCTCATAATCATAAGGTGGTTTTGGGACGTTGAACCCCACGTATCAATCAAACCAATCAGTGAATCGGACCCTCTGGTATTTTTTAACGTGCACTGACATGCATATGTCTATGCGTTGGCGTGCATTGACGCTGACGTGCATCTGTCCGGTACGCTAGTACAGGTCTCGAAGCGGCGAACCCAAAAACAAATGTTTGACTCATTCTCACTTTGGAAGTTAAGTGCTACGTAAAACGAAAACTCAAAATTCACTGAAGCACTGACGCTATTGCATCTGTTGTCTTTTTACATGTTTGTGTCGCGTTTTAAAGACCCACGCTAGGAGAATTGAAAACCAGCGATGGGTGTGTAAACAAAGAAAAAGAAAGAAACCGCACATGCACACACTTAGTAACCGTGGGAAAGCACAGTATCCGGTTCATCCCGGATCATGAAGCACGCGCTGTTCTTCGCGGGAGAGATGTGCAAATAAACGTTCTGTTGGTTCGTCTAAGTCGCAAAGCAGCTTTTCTGGTCAATTGAGCATTGGCACTCGACAAGAAAGTAAGCTTCTTCCTATAGCCAAAATCTTGTCTTCTCAGGGTTCTGGTGTGTTTCTAGTTATTCTTTTTTCTGTATAGTTACACAGTCTATCACAAGCTGGACCAAAAACCTTTTGTTGTGATGTCTGAGAAGAATAGAACGTCAGAGGGGGAAATGGCAATGAAGTACCTATAAAGATGGAGATGAAAGAAAATATGAGTTTTAAACAAGTAAAAATGTAGAGAAACTACCGCCCTTCGCACGATGCTGCCAGCCCAAAACAGCCCCCTTCCCCGCCACCCCACGGCCCAGAATTCTGACTTTTCATTTGAAAGTAAATAAAGCCAGAGCAGTGAACGTTCAATTCATAAATGACATTCAATTATTGAGAGCTGGTAACAGTTATTTACACATTTCAGATTGAAATCAAACCACCATTTAGCACCACCATTTTGAGGGTGGAATTCCAGAGAATTTAGGGAATTACGCCCTTATTTTTTCTACGCTTTTCGGCCAGAACTCGTGACTTTTGCCTAGATGAAATAAACGAAGTCTAGGAATATTTTAAAAGACGTTTTTCTTTTTGCCACCACTCACTAAAATAAGAAAGGAAGGAAGCAACGAAAGGGAGAAGGCAGGGAGGTTAACCAGAAAGACATCCGGTTGGCTACACTACACTGGGGGATCAGGGAAGGGGACAAGAAAGATGAGAAGAAGGGAAGAGAGGAAAGAGAAGAAAAAAAAGGAGATACTGACAGTAATTTCACTGCAGCGTTTCTCTAGAACAGGAGCCACAGAGCTGGTACAATCACGCTTATTATAGTGCTCAGTAGAGAACCGCGACGTTGGTCTAATATTTATAGTGCTAGATTGATTACCCGAAGGTCGCGAGATCGAATCCCGTTCGCGGCGGTCGCATTTCGAACCAGTTGAAATGCTTGAGGCTCGTCTACGTATATTTAGGTGCATGTTAAACAACACCAGACCGTCGAAATTTCTAGAGACCCATCACTGGGACTTCCCTCATATTAATGTCGTGAATCGGTGCGTATAACCTCAATACTCATCGTTATTATCCTCCAGCAGACTTTGTGTGGCTTCTTCAACAGAGCACGTTTTCTATTGAGAGCGGCGGCAAATCCCTTCTGAGTGCAGGCAACAGCTTTCGCGCTTCGCAACAATAGAATCCAAGCCACACTTTCTCATCACAAAGCCAGCCGGCCACGCCCCCTCCCCCTTCTTCCGTTCGCAAACTTCGTCACTCGTCCTTCCATTCAAAAGAAAGGCAGCAAGAGTATAGCAACAGCAGGTGACGCAAAGTCTCTTTTCGTTCCGCGAAACCTGACTCGCTGAGCCGCTGTTTCAGAACTTTTGTGAACATGTTATGGTGCGTCGTCTTAGATCGAAGCCACTTTCTCTTTCGTTGGCTTCTGGGAGGGGAGGCATAAGGAGCGCCATCTGTCACTCTCGTCTCGCTTTGTTCTTGAACTTTTAAACTTTTTCATTCACTTTAGCATAAAAGACAGTCAACACTGTTGAGAAAAGTTTGTGTGGAGAAGGCTAGTTGGAACGCACTGTACGCAAGGGCACCGTTGTGAAGTTGCAGACAGAAAAAAATAATCTACAGTAGTGTTGCTCATAGCAGTGTTGCTCTCAAGTTTCACGTTGATGATTGTGACTGTGCTAAGACGACTCGAAGGTAGAAGTCAAGTTCTTGTTGATTCTTGTCGATATGTTACTCTTCACCGCCGCCCTCTTATATAAAATATTTCTATACTGAACAGGGTTTTGAGCTGCCTCCGAGTTGACCAAAATGCGCTACCGATGCGCCGGCGCCATCAACCCCACATATTGTTGTACTGAGAAAAGGCGTTAGTTCTAGAGACCAACAACAGATAACAATTATAGTTAAAGTTTTACGGTCATATAGAAGCATGTAATTATGAGAGATGCCACACTGTAGGTCTCCAAAAATTTGGACTACATGGGGTAATTTCACGTGCAGCTAGATATATATACAGAAGCTTCTACCGTTCCGCCTCATTCGTAATGTAACCACCAGGGACGAAATTCGATCCCACGATCTTCGAGTCAACAGTCAAGAATCGTTACTCCTTTACCACCACAACGGGTAGAACCCTAAATGCAACAATACAAGTGTCCATTAAAATGAAAGCACGAGGTGCCATTCGAAATGATGCTCATATCTGGCGACTGTAGAAAGGGCAACAGCTTCAAAATATTAACCCCCCCCTCCCCCGAACTTCGATCACAATGGTAGTCTAGCGCTTATAAGAATCGACTGCAGACCTGTAGGTCACTGGATCGAATACCGGGCGTGGCTGCCACGTTCTGAAGAGGGTAAAATTCTAGAGGCCCCCGTGAAATTCAGGTTCACGTTAAACATCATTTAGCGATCAAAATTTTTGGAGCACTTCACTAAGGAGTTCTTCAATCATATTGTGACTTTGGCGCCTCAATTACTAATATTTTAGTTATATATATGACTATTGTATCTGCCCCCTGCCTCGCGCAAAACATCGATGGAAAGCCAATCTAGAATGACAGTCGGTTCGTACCAACGAAGAATAATTTCGTCGTCAGCGGAAAAAGAGAAGCGAAAAGGAAAGTCTACGGTGACGCGCTTTCGTCGCGCGATATAAAATAGGCGCGAAAGCTTATAAAACACTAAAGAATCACAGCCCCACGAATAGAGGACGCTACACTGCGGATGGCGCGCCGCAGTAGCAACCAAGAGGTGTTTAGCTACACGGCTTGGGTTTTCCGGTATACGCCCGGCCCGGTCGCCATAATCGCCGGCCATCATCAATCTCCCGGAGGTAACGAGCAGTCTTGCCACCAACGGTGTTGTCCCACGCGCGGTACGGTTACCCCGAAAGGAAGGCGTTCAAGATGAAGAGAACGGGGCCGGCTCGGTGAGTATGAACAATGTTATATGAGGTAACGCTCCCTGGACTCCGTTCTCGCTGGGTGCGACCAGGAGCGGCAAACCTCGTTAAAAGCTCTGCCCAGAATGCGATATCGGTTTTTTGTCTGTCCTCGCCGAAATCTTGGTCCCAGGGAGTGCGTTTGGAAGCGGTACACGCCTGAGAAATGGTTTTCGCATAACGGGACCTGCGTCTCCGATCACGTGACAGTGGGGCCCTCATTTCGTTCGCGTACAGATGGGCTCTTCTTTCGTCTCGCGACGTTCTTAGTATGTCGGACCGAATGAAATGGTATTGTACTATGTTGCAAGGTTACAAGATGAAAAAAAATTTTTTAGCTCTGCCCACAGCTATCACTTCCCCTCCCAGAAAGAAAATCTGCATATATGATGTCTTTAGTCAAGTTATTGCACCTGGTATGCATACTTCATTTGTTCAAAAAGTGTTAAGCGACTCAGAGTATTTGGTATTCCTCTGTGTTGGAGCAAAAGCCATCCCAGTTTTTCCTCGCATCTACCACCTAACCTCGAGTGTTTAGAAAAAATTGTTCCATGATTCAGACTCTGCTGTCTACTATGGGAGAGCATAATGCTTTCTCAGACTGTTTACTACCATGATCGCAGTGCTGTGTGATGTTTAAAAATGTAAGTAACAATTTAGAGTACTCAGTACGCTACTATAGGAGAGCATAAGGCTCTCCCCTGGGCCTCACAATGGATGAGGTCCCATTGACAAAAATTACGCCGTGAACGAGTTCACGATGAGTTTGACAGACTAGAGCACACACAGCACAGCACATGCTGACATCGTCAATATACTCTACATTGCTTCAAAGTTGACTTGGCGTACAAACACCCGTTTTTTTTCTACAAACAAATATTTGCGTTGCTGGCTTTAAGGTCGGAAACTTGAATTTCCCCGTAAATTTCATTAGGGCTTATGACATCCTTGCTCAGCAATAAGTATTGTTTTTTGTGGTAACCACCAGCCTTAAACTTTTAACATTTGTAATGTTTACATTAGCCGAGAAAAACTACTCATAGTACAGGAATAAATCAGCTGATCGTAGGTGGGCAAAAAAAATCAGAATCTATTCATTCTTGGAACATATTTGGCTTTTAGGGCTCACTCAGACGAACACTTTTCGAAATTTTCCTGAGCTGGACTCGCGCTCACATTCAACGAAATATTTTAGACGCGGAGCATCTCTTGCTCGGGTCTTTGTCCCGTGGCGTTGGCATCAGCGTCCTCACTCACACTATGCGTGCACAACTCTCCTCCTTCCCTCTCTCCAACATCTGCGCTTTACTCTACCCACTTCTCTCTTACCACCTGCCTGCGCTTCTCCTGCGTTATCGCTTCTGCTCTCGCGGTGCGCTCGCTATTTTCCTCTCTTATTCTCCTCTCCCTCAAGTGTGACTATAATACGGGTAGAGCTCTGCACGCGTTCATGGAAGCATTTGCTTCGGTTCACTCCGCTAGACTTTGCTGATGATTCCGATGAAGTGTGATGGAAGCAACAGTCCCATCGGTGGGTGGGCTGACGCAAGCAGGCGACAGCATCAGCCCAAACACCAACAAAAACATTACGTCCACTCAAGACAGAGCTACGAAGTGGAGGGCACACGACGCAGAACGCATACGCTTGAAGCAAGCGGTAGATCATGAACTTTTTCAGCACGAAGCAGCTTCAAAGCGTCAACGTCATGCAGGAGGACCCAAGGTTCGGGACCGTGAACTTCGATGTAAACGTACAAAGCGAGCGGCGGAACCCGACCTTCAAGAGCGGAAAGCCGCGTTGGTTCATGGACGTCGAGCTGCAGAACCTGTGGTTCGGGACCATGAAGTTCAACGTAAACGTATGAAGTGAGTGGCGAAATCCCACCTTCAAGAACGAGAAGTCGCATTGGTTCGTGGACGTCGAGCTGCAAAACCCGACGTTCGGGACCTTGAAGTTCAACGTAAACGTACGAAGTGAGCGGCGGAACCCGACCTTCAAGAGCGGGAAGCCGCGTTGGTTCGTGGATGTCCAGCTGCAGATCCTAAGGTTCGAAAACCATGAACTTCGACGTAAACGTACGAAGCGAGCGGTGGACCCCAACCTTCGAGAACGGGAAGCCGGGTGAATTCGTGGACGTCGAGCAGCACAGCCAGAGGTTGGAGACCGTGAAGTTCAGCGTAAACGTACGAAGCGAGCGGTGGACCCCAACCTTCGAGAACGGGAAGCCGCGTGAGTTCGTGGACGTCGAGCAGCACAGCCAGAGGTTGGAGACCGTGAAGTTCAGCGTAAACGTACGAAGCGAGCGGTGGACCCCGACCTTCGAGAACGGGAAGCCGGGTGAGTTCGTGGACGTCGAGCAGCACAGCCAGAGGTTGGAGACCGTGAAGTTCAGCGTAAACGTACGAAGCGAGCGGTGGACCCCAACCTTCGAGAACGTGAAGCCGGGTGAGTTCGTGGATGTCGAGCAGCACAGCCAGAGGTTGGAGACCGTGAAGTTCAGCGTAAACGTACGAAGCGAGCGGTGGACCCCGACCTTCGAGAACGGGAAGCCGGGTGAGTTCGTGGACGTCGAGCAGTACAGCCAGAGGTTGGAGACCGTGAAGTTCAGCGTAAACGTACGAAGCGAGCGGTGGACCCCGACCTTCGAGAACGGGAAGCCGGGTGAGTTCGTGGACGTCGAGCAGCACAGCCAGAGGTTGGAGACCGTGAAGTTCAGCGTAAACGTACGAAGCGAGCGGTGGACCCCAACCTTCGAGAACGGGAAGCCGCGTGAGTTAGTGGACGTCGAGCAGCACAGCCAGAGGTTGGAGACCGTGAAGTTCAGCGTGAACGTACTAAGCGAGCGGTGGACCCGACCTTCGAGAACGGGAAGCCGCGTGAGTTCGTGGACGTCGAGCAGCACAGCCAGGGGTTGGAGACCGTGAAGTTCAGCGTAAACGTACGAAGCGAGCGGTGGACCCCAACCTTCGAGAACGGGAAGCCGCGTGAGTTCGTGGACGTCGAGCAGCACAGCCAGAGGTTGGAGACCGTGAAGTTCAGCGTAAACGTACGAAACGAGCGGTGGACCCTGACCTTCGAGAACGGGAAGCCGCGTGAGTTCGTGGACGTCGATCAGCACAACCTGAGGTTGGAGACCGTGAAGTTCAGCGTAAACGTACGAAGCGAGCGGTGGACCCCAACCTTCGTGAACGGGAAGCCGGGTGAGTTCGTGGACGTCGAGCAGCACAGCCAGAGGTTGGAGACCGTGAAGTTCAGCGTAAACGTACGAAACGAGCGGTGGACCCTGACCTTCGAGAACGGGAAGCCGCGTGAGTTCGTGGACGTCGAGCAGCACAACCTGAGGTTGGAGACCGTGAAGTTCAGCGTAAACGTACGAAGCGAGCGGTGGACCCCAACCTTCGTGAACGGGAAGCCGGGTGAGTTCGTGGACGTCGAGCAGCACAGCCAGAGGTTGGAGACCGTGAAGTTCAGCGTAAACGTACGAAGCGAGCGGTGGACCCCGACCTTCAAGAACAGGAAGCCGCGTAAGTTCGTGGACGTCGAGCAGCCCAACCTGAGGTTGGGGACCGTGAAGTTCAGCGTAAACGTACGAAGCGAGCGGTGGACCCCAACCTTCGTGAACGGGAAGCCGGGTGAGTTCGTGGACGTCGAGCAGCCCAACCTGAGGTTGGGGACTGTGAAGTTCAGCGTAAACGTACGAAGCGAGCGGTGGACCCCAACCTTCGTGAACGGGAAGCCGGGTGAGTTCGTGGACGTCGAGCAGCACAGCCAGAGGTTGGAGACCGTGAAGTTCAGCGTAAACGTACGAAGCGAGCGGTGGACCCCGACCTTCAAGAACAGGAAGCCGCGTAAGTTCGTGGACGTCGAGCAGCCCAACCTGAGGTTGGGGACTGTGAAGTTCAGCGTAAACGTACGAAGCGAGCGGCGGATCCCGACCTTCGAGAACGGGAAGCCGCAGTTGAACGTCAACAACAAGAGGTTGCTCCCGATGCTGCACGTGTAAAGACTTGTTAATAACCCTCGATGTTCCACATCAACCCATCGTTCCCCTGGGCAAGATGGTGTAATTTTTCCCGTGGGCTCACACCCTTTGCCTGATCTGAGTTTACGTGAGTCGAGTCAGGAGCCACAATGATATCTAGGTCAATCAAATTATTTTACAGCGACAACTCTTACAAGATCACAACAAAGGTTGCCGGCAACGTATACATCACGAGGGGATTTTGTCCTATATTGACGCTGCAGTTGGGGACTTTAGGCTCCCTGAATAACTCTCTTACGGACTCACCAGCGATGACTGATGCTCAAGTTTGCTCTTGGTGTACGAGAAACCATTATTTTGAGCATGTAGGCAAGCCAGAAGGTGCACCCTACGAACACTGTGCGTTTTTTTTTTTTGTTAGTGTAAGCTTTTGATCTTACTTGCGCAAGCTCAAGCAAATAACAAGTGAGCATAGAATAATAAATGCGAAGCATTTCTGAGCGAGCTTCGGCGACTTTGAGCGTATCTATCTATCTATCTATCTATCTATCTATCTATCTATCTATCTATCTATCTATCTATCTATCTATCTATCTGCATACGACTTTTAGCTCTCCTGGCCATTTGAATAATGATATCCATACTAAACTTGCTATGGCATATCATGACTGTATGACGAGCATATTTGACTAGTCATAACATAAAAACATATGCATGTCATGAATGTCATGATGTACATTTCATGGTCTTGCTGTTCCTGCGGTGGTTTTCTTCACATGACAAGTTGCAAAACTGGTATGGTATGACATGATTACATGGCGAACCCAAGTGACAGACCATAACATGAAAATCATGACATGCGTGTCATGTAGCAACATGACTACATGCTACGCTCTTGATGTGCTCGCGGCCATTTTGCTAGCGTCTTATATACCAAATTTCGTGTTACGCTACGTAAATAGATGACAGAGGTATGTGATTGGTTCAAACATTACAATTATGAGATGCGTGTCATGCAACAACTTGACTACATGCCACGCTCATGATGCGCTGGCGGCCGTTTCGCTGGCTTCACTTATACCAAGTTTGGTATTACGGGACGTGAATGGATGACGAAGGTATGAGACTGGTGCAAACATGATTGACATGACATGCGTGTCATGATACATGACTACATGCCTCATTCATGATGCGCTCATGGCCATTTGGTTACCGTCACATATGAAATTTGGTATTACGGTACGTGAATGGACGACATAGGAGAAAGACACATCCGAACATGGTAATCACGGCATGCGTGCCATGTTATAAGGTGACTACATGCCACACTCATGATGCGATCGAGGCCGTTTCGCTAGCTTCAAATATGCCAAATTTGGTATTACGTGACGTCAATGGATGACGAAGTTATGGGACTGGTAGAAACATAATAATCATGGGATGCGTGTCATGTGACAACATGACTACATGCCACAGTCAACGCGCCAATACACTTCGACATGACATGGCGCGCGCGTGACCCGGTGTACGTTTCGTCGCGTGACGACGGCGTTGCCATGACAGTCGCCGGACCTGCCATGTACTCTCATTCGCGCGCCGCGCAGCGTTGCTTTGACGCATGCGCGTTTCAGCACGCCCGGCGTCCCTCCGTCACGAAAAGAGGCAGACCCTGAACTGTCTGGGTAACGTGGTGGGTGTGAAATGCAGCATGTCGCATTCCACGCTTGTTGGAGTCGAGCTGCGCCGACGGACGCTGGTCGCGTCGGCTGCACCTGCCGTCAGACTATAGAGTTCTCACGTTTTGCTAACGTATAGCGTCGCTGTGCCCAGCATTCGAACATACCAACGTTACGTCGGAGTATGTTGGGCCCTTCATAATGCACTCGCGGCCGTTTCGCTAGCTCCCCATATACCAAATTTGGTGTTACGTGACGTCAATAGATGACGAAGTTATATGACTGGTGAAAACATGATAATCATGACACGCGTGTCATGTAAGAACATGACAACATACCACGCTCATAGCGTGCTCGAGGCTGTTTCGCTAGGTTCACATATACTAAATTTGGCATCGCGTGACGTGAATAGATTACGAATGTAAACGGCACATCCAAACATGATAATCATGACACGGTAATCGTGTACGGCGTAATTCACCTCCACCTCGTAACGTTGTGGTGATTTTAATGTGACATATCAACCTTCCTCATTCATGCTTCACACAATGTAGATTCCCACTGTACGTGGGATCTGCCATTTTTTTTAACATGAACGTGTTTGATGCCGGTGTCCAAGAAAACTTCAGTGACGCATTTCCGTCGCGGAAAGGCCTTCGAAAAACATATGTATGATCAGAAAACAAAGCAAAAAAGTTGGGTCAACGGGAGCTGAATTCGTGTCCACTCGGTTCTTGACAACATATAACGGGCACGCTATCCACTGATCCACGGTCTAATACTTTGTACGCTCATAGCGTTCTTGGTAAAGTTCAGTAATACATCATGACCGTGGCATCCACGATTAGTTCCCTGAACAAGTCATAAATAAAAGTTGACGAAACTATAACTTGAAAGGGGCAGGGACCGCTTCTGCGACCTTCGAATAACGCGTCCGATGCTGTATCAACTGTGTAATAAGTTCAAGCACTACGTGATGCCAAACAGGCACATAATAAGCGTTCCACACTCGCCGTCATGCCTACAGGTGGCACTGATTGATGTTCTCATGTTTAATGCACACGTATACCCCATATAGTGGACGGGAGATAGCCGCTGTTGTAGCTCATTTGGTATAGAGCATCAGAAGCTGCACGTGATTGCAAAGTGGCGTAAAACGCGGTAGTCGCTCTTCGGCCATCCCTCTCTGTAGCCTGTGTTCCGCAGGGTCCTTTCATGCGCGTATATATTATTTCCGTACAAAATTGATTTCCGATGGTTGGGCGTGGGGTGAGGCCCCCTGCCTACGAATATGGAGGTGGGAGAAAAGAGCAGTGGGGAAAGGAGAAGGAGAGGGGAGGTGCCACCACCCTTCAATTTCGGATTCTGCGAGTTTTATCGCCTGAGCCATTTCTGTTTTTTTAATCTTATATTTACGTTTGTTTCCGTCACCTTATCGCCATAACGTTTATTATTCTTGCTCGCAAGGTTTGCAACCCTCCTCATAGCACTGCCCCTCCTAGAAAACCCTTCGTTTTTGGGACATTGCTGAAGAGACACCGTCCTTCATTAGCGAAGGTGGGCTTTCCTCAGTCTCGTAAAGAGACGAATGCCAGCGAACGACGCTGAAGAACCATTGAATCAAGTAAAGAAAGAAAGGAAGAACGAAGAAAAAAAGGAAAGAAACGAAAGGAAGGAAAAAGAAAGGAAAGAAAGAGGAAAGAAAAAAAATAAGAGAAGAAGAAAGAAGGAAAGAAAGAGGGAAGAAAAAAGAAAGAAAGGAAGAAAGAAAGAAAGAAAGAAAGGAAGAAAGGAAGAAAGAAAGAAAGAAAGAAAGGAAAAAGAAAGAAAGGAAAAAGAAAGAAAGGAAAGAAAGTTTTTTGAAGTTGGCTCGGCACTTCTTTCGTTGGAGTAATCATGGGGGCAGCCTTTGTCATGCAGCGTTGTTGGCAACTATGCTTTAGCTGAGCCGGAAAAAGCCTGCGTGAAGCATTCTTAACGTACGTTAGATCGCCGGCACTGCTTATGAAAAAAAGGCGATCGAAAATAGCGATATCATGGCTCGGATGTTGTATGTGGAGGCGCGTTGGTAGCGGAAGTTATTTGGAAGTTTTTGCCGAGATCATTGTAATAACGCAGTGAAGGGGGCGGTAGACCTGTCAAGCATAATTGCGGACGCTCGTACTACAGATAGAACAAAGGCCTGTACGTACGCACCTACGTGCGTAGTGTGCATTGAATGTGCGGGCACTAACACTCACGCTAGTGTAGCGTTTTATAAAAGTATGATCGCATATCAAATTTAGTGATGTGGGTTTAGCCAGTTTAAGATTAGTCGTAATAAGTTTGACAATGGCGGGGCACTTTGGCCCGTTTAAGATGAATTGATTTCTCATATGGGAAATACCATTTTTTGCGGACGTTAAACTTTCGTGCGTTTATAGAACCGAACGTTAAATGTGTACTACTCAGTTTCAGTGGCATTAACCACCATATGGCGGAGACTATTAGAACACCGTGATAAAGCTTGTGTCAGCCAGGAAGCTAGCATGTTACGTACAAGCAAGCGTAACCTGAAGCAAGGAAGGGAAAACAATCGAGAGAGAGAGGAAAGGTAGGGATGTTGACCAGTTATGCATGACCAGTAGCCCAAGAAAAAGGATGATGGTTTAATAAAAGAGTAAAGAAAGAAGGAAAGAGAGGGAAGCACACATGACCACTTAGTTTCATAGGGCAAAGCGCCAGTTGTGTGCAGCATACGGCATCATCATGCGTTGGCCGCTGGTTGTGAAAGTCTGCTGGCCTTGAGAAGTTTAATGTCTTCGTTGACCGTATTCTCGAGGACCTGTCGGGATGACATTGAAAAATAATTACTAGAGACATCATTCTGTTGTCAAGGGGAGTGAGAGTGTTCGTTCGCCAGTGATCGTCTTTGCACAGAGTATATATGGCAAGGACAGTCGCAAAAGATGTGCAGCGAAGTCTGATGGGCATCAAAGGCATCGCAAAGGGCATTGTCGCCCATTCCTATACGAAACAAAAATGATCTTGTGAAAGCCACTCTTAGCCACAATCGGCATAGCAGGGTCGCCTATGATTGGAGGAATCCGATTGTTGTTTGAAACCGTAGCAATGCGTTCTGTTGATGTTGCCGATAGTTAGGCTGCTTACTGTATACAGATGTAGGGGAGTGCAAAAATATTCTTTGCGATCGATCATTCGAAGCACGGAAGCAGCATCGGACCTTGGAATGGGTATAGCTTCCTCCTTGTCTCCTTTCGAAGCTGAGCGAGCAGCATGACTCCAGTGGCCGTTGCCAGTCATGCCACCATGACTCGTCAACTATTGAAATAACTAACGATGTACTTCCTTAGATGACATATAAATGAAGACGCATGATTGACGTATAGATGAGGTGTGTATCTCCAATTACTCATACGGTCCATGCCGCAGGGCACACAGCAGAGATTGTCGGGCAAGCCATGTTACGCGTCTACGTATGCAAAACTAGGGGCTCTTCGGAAATGAAAGCCAAGCGGTTTATCAGCGCTAAAGTAAGATGGCACAAAATAATAATAATAAAAAAATTTCGGACGAGGTGGGAATCGTTTTATTAGTTCAGTAATATTGCCTCCGCTTTGTGACCGGCAGGCAGAGGAAGCGTTAAAGAGAGAGAGTGTGGGGCAGATCGGAAGGAGGAACCCCGCCGGGTAATTAGATTTTACTTCCCGGTCCGATGAAAACCCGAGGTTCAGCACAGCTGGACGCACCCCGTCTGTTGACTCACTTCTCATCTAGTCTTTCACAATTAGTAAACAAAACGCGTATCCTATTCTGCTTGTGGTTTACGCTCCTCAACCAGAAGTGTTTGAACAGTGGTCACCATCTGCGTCTGATGAGATATTCTTAATGGTTATAGTAGGCTCAGTGAATTCCAATATATCTGGTCATTTTTATTCATTCATGAGCAAAATATTTTCTTAGGCTAGATGACTCGCGATTTCTAAAAAGAAATTATAGGGCCAAATAGCACAAGTACCGAATGTGAATACTGGAGTTGCGCTTATGGGGAGTTTATGTTATGTGTTGTGTTATTTTGTGCTACAATTTTTTCTACAGATGATGTACTCTGCTTTTATTCAGAATGAATCTAGGCGAACATCTTTTGTTGCGTGCTATATATATATTTTTTTAAATTTTACATACAATTGTATGTTATATGCATTATCACCTCTTGCAATTTTTATTTACGTTGCCGGATGACGGCCTCTCCTAGTTATTTGCTATATGCTCTACCCTGCACGAGTTAGTTCCATTTGAGCGTACATTTAGGAACTTAGCCATCCCATCACATCTCAATACATCATCGTCATGAATTCAGAGAATTATGCCGGAGGTCCTCAACCCTACAAGCCGTATGCGGGATCTCCAAATGTTAATGTTCTAAAGCAAATGCTGCTGCGGAAAGTATAGCTGAACAGTATGATGTGTTTAGAAAAAATGTTTAACCATTATGGCAACGCAAGCGACAGCTCTAAATCTTGACGCCAAGAAACCACCGTGCACTCGTGAAAAGAAATAAACGGACGGATCACGATGTTGGCTCTGGTGTGCTTTATCTATAGAAGACCAAGCATGCAGCTAAGCGCTCAATGGACTGTGATTTCGTGAAAGCCACAAGCTCGCGGTATAATTGCTCGCCATCTGTTTATATAACGGCGGGATTCCCGTCGTGCCAAGGAGGCTCTTGGATATCCACTCACTTCATTTTGCGGGGCGGTTCATTTAAGGTGCACTGTAAAAGCCCCTGCCTTCCTTTTTTCACGTGGTTTTCTTCCTCTCTCTCACCCACAGGCACACACGCACGCATGCGTGCACAAAAGCCCCCTATCCCCGCAACCGCACACACTCACCGAAAGCCCTGTAAAAAAGAATGAAAACGCTGATGCCCTAGAAGCTTTGGTTGCCATACGGTGTGGTAAAAGGCCGTGAATCACGGTGACGGGTGAAAGAGCTCAGAAAAGAAGCTTCTCCCATTATTTTGCGCAGAAGAAGAACCCGGTCTTCAAGTGGAATAGCGGAGAAGCCATTCAAGAACTCCTCCATACAGACGATGCAGCTCTGCTCGTCTAAGCCGCAAAGAAGCTTTCACGCTCAAGTG
Source organism: Rhipicephalus microplus (assembly GCF_043290135.1). Classification (NCBI taxonomy): domain Eukaryota; kingdom Metazoa; phylum Arthropoda; class Arachnida; order Ixodida; family Ixodidae; genus Rhipicephalus; species Rhipicephalus microplus. The sequence goes on along the minus strand of NC_134708.1, from coordinate 30,034,845 downwards.
ATCGGATGTCCCGTACGGAAAAAAAAGAGAGCTATTGCGTGGCTTCTTAGCCCATACCACGCTTCATCTTGGCCAGTTTCGTGACAATTGTGTTATTTCCACGTGAAGTCAAGTGTAATCCCAGTCCCGCCCGCACTGGTTAAATGACTGACTATCAGTTGCACGCATTACAGCCCCAACCCTTTACCTCAATGCTTCTATCAATCTAGTTTTTTTTTCTTTGTAGTTTGGTGCGGAAGGTTAACTCGGTCATTTCTTAGCAAGTTGGACAAGTGGTCGACTTGTTGATCAGACACACGATAAAAAAATACAGCGGGGATTTCTCAACAGAGACGTTAATAAAAGCGCGTAGAGAAGACACCTATGTTGAACGATTATTTTGTACACTCGTTACCTTCCACTTATTTGTTCTCTGTTTACGGAACTAGTACGCTTTCATATAATAAAGCTTGCTCTTTGAGTGACCGTGAAATAAGTAAAATGATGTAATAAAGAAAAGCAAATGAGAATGCTCTTTTTCTTCCGCTCTTTTGCACGAGTCATCCAGTGGGAGCAAATTACAAAGGTTTCTCCAGAAAAAAAAAGAGAACAAAAAAAAAACAAAGCAAGAACTGATAATCGACCAAGCAGAAACCATACCATGAACTGGTGAGAAACTGAAAAATAAAAATCAAGGCAACCAAAATGCGATGGCTAATCTAAGGACGGAAGAGAGAGACCGAGGATTTTTGTTTATTTTTGTAAGAAAAAGATAAAATAAAACAAGTAAAAATAGAATGTACGTTCGGCAAGTTTCACCCGCTCGTCCCCTGGCAGAAAGTAAATGCCAAAAGTTTTCGAAATCATGTTTCTAGAGCATTTGCCGGCTTTAGTAGGGGCGAAGCAGAAAATCGATAGCAAGAAAACAAAAGAAGAAAAATGAAAAAAAAAATTAAAGCAGTTGATAACGCAGTGGATGATTCGAAGTGCAGTGGATTGCTCGGCTGTGACATCCGAGATCCTCGGGCAGCAAAGCAGAGATTGACAACGTTGGGAGAAAAAGAGGACCCTTGTCCTCCCCAGCGGGCACAAGCTGCGCAACAGCGTTTAGGAGGCGAGATCACGAACCGGCCGTTGAACTCTGAGCCAGAGGAGGCTCCGTTCACATTGTGATTGTTCTGCAGAGGTGCGCACCCACACGTGTCCTTAAGGCGAATGCTTTAGGCGCTTCATCAGGTGGTGCGAAAATTGACCGTCAGCGTCAACGCGAAATGATACAAAAGGTCACCACCATGCGATGACAGCGTCATTTGGTATCAATACGACAACACACAAGGCGGCGTCACTTGGTGACGTCATCGCATGCCCGCCTTCGAGTTCAATTTCAATCAAGTTGATTGACATTGAACTTGAATTGGGCATGGAATTGTTCTGCAGAGGTTCACACCAACGCCTGTTAAGGCGAAAGCCTTAGGGCCACATCAGGTACGAAACTGGCCGTCAGCGTCAACGTAAAATGATGCAAAAGGTCACACCCATGCGATGACGGCCTCATTTGACGTCATCATGACAACACATAATGCGGCGTCGCTGGGTGACGTCATCGTATGCCCCATTCTCCCTTGTCTTCCACGGGAGGGGGCACCGAGCGAGCCTCGTAAATTTACTCAGTCGAATGTACTGCATCGTCACTGTTAAATGTGTAGGCTTATGGCTGAGCCTCTTTTTGACGATTATGGTGACTATAGCCTACTTGAACAATCTTCTAGCACACTACAATAGTGACCGATGGCTCTTGTCGAATTCAAATAAGGATTTAGTTCCCTGGTTTGGCCTGGAATATGTGAGGACTAAAATAGAGGTGGTTTCGAGCCGCACGTTGTTCTTCAATTTTTATCTTCGCATGTACGCTATTTCTATTTGGGACTCATCGAATGAGGAGGGAAGAGGTGCACTGCTGAGACACATTGAACCCCCCTCCCCTCCCCACCCATCCACCTTTGCCCTGACGGGAAACCCTGCGCAAGCCTACGAGTTCTTGTCGGCGGGGCTGCTCGTATGCCCAATAACGAAATGTTAAACAAAATGCGTTGTGGTGCTAGTTGGAGATACATTGTTTCTAAAAAATATTGCAGTGCCACTATTGATGAGGGAGAGACAGAGAAGTGCATAACAGAACGGGTGTTGCAGCGCCCGCGTTATCATGTACTCCACTGTCTTGTATTCGTCATTAGTAGCGCTGCAATGATAGTATACCTAAGATTAGCTCTTTTTTAACCATTTTACTTCCTTTGTCCTTCAATATTTCCGTCCTGCCAAGTTCCCGTGACAGGCATGCATTACACGTCCACACATATTATGCAGCATTGCAAAATTTGACCCTAAAGGATCTGTACGTAGTACAGGGACAGTTGATTGATTGATTGATTCGTGGGGTTTAACGTCCCAAAACCATTATTTGATTATGAGAGACGCCGTAGTGGAGGGCCCTGGAAATTTTGACCACCTGGGGTTCTTTAACGTGCACCAAAATCTGACAGGGACAGTTGCATCCTTCGCCTCATTGACATATATGACTTCCGAAACGGCTCTCGACATGAGCCGCACAAGCCGAGTGAAGCGTTTTGTTCGCGCTGTACAAGCACTTTGGTCACTGTCAATTAGAACGTAGCTGGAGACTCGACTATGTATTCACTGCAGCAGCCAGTGTATTATATACACATTCTTTCAGTGCTTCCTGGTAACTGCCCTCAAAATGCTTACTCAATGGAGCTTTCTAGGTTATGTACGCATTTCTAACATGCACCATGCTGGCACACTTTGTTGCATAATAGTGATACACTTAGAGGGAGAGGAGGGTAGTGTGCAAGCGAGAGGGTTGGGAGAGGGGCCGGCTTTAGTGCGCAGCTTTCTGACCTTCAGAACGTCGAACCACCAGACCTCGAGCTCGCGTAATGGTTATGGCACAGGAACAACCAGACGAGGCAATTGCTTATTGACAGTTGGCTCTTCTGACCTGGCTGCGCTGCACTGAACAGATGCCCCGCGTCGTTTCTAGGTGGAACTCGCCCCCGATACGATGCATTGTTCCGGCAGCGTTTGTTGTTAGCTTTTCGTAACTGGAACTGTGCATCAGCATGGTTATTTATGTCGAGTTTTTGCAGCGTTGTTCAAACACAGGCTTTGTCATGCGGAGTGTTGCTGCAAAAAAAAAAGGAGTCTATTTGTCGCAAATAAAGCGAATACTTCAGCTCATTGAACTGAAATTTTTATTCAACACAGCAGCATATATTCACAAGGCCGTACGTCACACACCGCTGCAAAGCCATATCAGGGATACAAACTGCTGACGGTATGCGGGCGTACTGCACTGATTAAAAAAAGAAATCAGCTGGTAGTGAGTATTCGCGGGGACGCTTTTTTTTTTCGTCGTAGTGTGGGTGGGCTGTTTTATGATGAGGTTCTACCAACTCATCCAGATTGCTACGTTGCTTTCACAGGTTTCACACGTCACAGCTCAGGCACTTGGTGTTGATTTCTGCGCTTAGTATGATGCACGGAAGAATGCCTCACGATCACATCACATGCAATCATGGTACAATCGCACTGGAGGCATTGAAGTAACTGTGCACGCAAATTAACCCGTGAAATGCCATTCGTGTGAGAGTGGGTGAGTAGTTATTTAAAAGAGAAAAAAAGGCACCTAATTTCTGTCTGCCTCATAGGCGGCATGGCGCAGTGCTTTATAGGGGTTGGAGGAAGGAGGCATAAAAAGAACACTGGAAAAAGAAGAAGTAGGACAGGCAAGCGACAGAAGAAGGAGATAGGAAAGTGGGGATCCAGTCGAAGCAGTCTAAGGACGGGGCACCACACACACAGCGAGAGCCTCACGGCGTCAGGAGACCACGGAGGGCGAACCAGTTGGCGGGAGCTACGCTGTCGTCGGATATCGCGGGGACACGACCGTTGAGCTTGAAATCCTCCGAGCGAATCCCCATGCGAGACGCCTTCGAGGAAGCATATCGCACGCCGACCAGCGTATGCCTCTTCCACCTCGTTGTGCAAGCTTCTTCTCAGTGGGCGCGTGAAGGTGCGTGTCACGTGAGGTGGCACGGACGACATTATCTTCCTGTTACGAAACGAAACGATTTTGATTAGCGAGTAGGGCGAGCCACTTCGGGAACGCCAACTGACGATTAACAGGTGAACTATATAGACAAACGGTATTGTGTATGTAGGGGGAACGTTAATAGTTGTTTCCTGGTAGTATTGTTGCGTGATAGTGGGCAGCCTTTATGCCGAAAGCAAGAAGGCTGTATGAGGCTTCGGAGGCGCAAGGTAAGGGTACTTGTTACGTTGCAAACATTTGTTTCTCACAATCTACACGAAGCGAAAGCCTTATCAGCGGCGTAGGTGAATACGAACGCCGCAAAAAAAGCACGTGTTCAGGAATGACGTCACCCGGTGACGTCATAAAGTCAGCACGGATCACATAAGTTTATGACTTCATTATTACATCGTAGAGTGTTAAAATTTGGGACAGCGTTATGACGTCATAATGCCACACAGATTGACGTCGACTGGTCCCGGAGGCAGTAAAAACCATGTTAGGGGCAGCTAGCTTTCAGAGACGTGGTCAAGGATTACTAAAATTGTCGAATATAGAAACGAAGATTTTTTTTTTCTTTTCACAGCAGAGCTGTAATAGTAAAGGTCCGCAATGTGTAGTAGATAGAAAATTAACATCATGAACTGGCACAACCTCAATCACCGTGTAAGCACACGGTCTAAAATTGTTAGCAAGAGAGGCTGCAATATGTGGCCCCTAATTTGCGCTCGCCGGCCATGTGTTACGGCATCAGTTTTCAGCAGACTTGTCGGGTTAGTAGTGTGTCTTTTCCAACTCCTCTGCCACATATCACCTATCGTATTTTACCGCAGACTTTTCCTGTTCAAGGGTTTCTTACAAGCATAGAAGGAAAGAAATAGAAAGACACGCATTAAAAAAAAGACCAAATAATAAAGGAAGCAAGATTAGCTATGTACAATATATTGTAGCAAGGGCTTCAAAAGATATGGGTGAGAGGTTAATAGCCTTGCCAGGTCATGACAAGCTAGGTGCCCACTAGATCTGCTGTGGCGCAGTCTTTGACGACTTAGTGTAGGCTGTGCTAACTATTTTATTTGCATAATCACTTATCATGGCAAGGTAGGCTACGTTAGCATAGCCTACCTTGCATAATTACATAATTTAGTAGTACTGAGTCGACACACAAAATCAAAAAAATTTTCAACGAATAAAGTATTACGCGAAGAAAAATATTCAGAAGCACTATGTACATCACTCACGGTATTAAACGCGAAATCATATATTTTAGTATAACGACTGGTCTTCGCAGTAACTCCTTTTAACCACGTAATTTCATGAAGAACCTGGTCGTTAAAGATATGGGATAGGATAGGATGCTGTAGCTAGCCGGCGGATCTAGCCTTGCATAAATTGCAGACAATTGCCCCGACCAGTTTCCTCTTTCCTGATTATATCTAATGTCCTTTCGTTTGTTTGTTTTTTAACTAAGCACGAGCAGGCTCTTAATAAAAAAAGCGCATAGCGTGACGTAAGCCTGCATAAGCCGGTGGCCTCTATGCTATTGCCCCGCCACAGTGGTCTAGTGGCTAAGGTACTCGGCTGCTGACCCGCAGGTCGCGGGTTCGAATCCCGGCTGCGGCGGCTGTATTTCCGTTGGAGGCGGAAATGGTGTAGGCCCGTGTGCTCAGATTTGGGTGCACGTTGAAGAACTCGAGGTGGTCGAAATTTCCGGAGCCCTCCACTACGGCGTCTCTCATAATCATATGGTGGTTTTGGAACGTTAAACCCCACATATTAATCAATAAATCTATGCTATTCTACATGCATTATTGTGCCGGTACTCTATTTCGCTGCATGCACCATACTCCAAACATAACTGTCACTAATCATCAGACACATGCGAGGTCTGTAGCATTCAAAAATTTCAAAGGAAGTCGCGACATCTCTTTCTTGATGATCGAGTGACCACGCGAAAACACAATATCAGTCACGCTGTCACATGATAAGTCTAAACGTTGCACTTCCTCAAATAAACCTTGCCGTTCCTTCTTAAACTCAGTACACTTAAGCAAATAGTGTTCTATGTCACCATTTTCCTTGCACTTCGGGCACAAGGGCGTCGCGGAGAGTGGAGCCATGCTGGTGTACGCGCTGATCCCATTCGAATGCGATGAAGCAAGCAGGCCTCTTCCCTTGATAGCCCTTGTGTCACACTTGGCTGGTGAGGCGTCATCCATAACCAGTGAAAATGCTTATTGACAGATTCTCGTAAAGTATACGCCGATACTCTTCGGGAGCCTTCTTCGATGGTGCAAGCTCCAGAGCACTCCGGGAAATTCTTTCAGCCGATGTTGGTTCTTATTTACGTTTTAGAGTCGAAATTACGCTATTATGACCCAAACTGTACGCTTGGGAAACGTAGGTATGTGCGTAGCCCTAAATTGTCCTGTTTCAACCCATGAGTAGGGGTAAAGGTGCACTTTTATAGAGTAGCGGAGCGCGAGGGTGTTGACACTGTTGTTGGCCACAGCTTCTACCTCACGTTAGCTACAAGCTCCTGTTCATTCATGAATTACGGCACAAATGCCTAGCTTGTCGTGTGACCATGTTCGGTATCATTACAGCGTCAGTCTTCGCATATTTCTGCAGAAAACGGCAGTGGCTGTCTGGGCACTCTAGACGAGTACGATTGCGTTTGTACCGCACCTGGCTATCGCCTTCCAAACTGCTACAGATTTAATTGCAGTCCCGAGACAATCCCAGATCCAGAAATGTGGGCGACGAAGTACTCTTTGAGATTGCGTGCTCGGAGTCAGGCTATTGCGGAACTATTATCAATCATCTATGGCTCCTGCCACAGAAAAAATGTGGAGAACACGAAAAGATGCCCTGTGCGCTCTCTTACCCTCCAAAATCGCGGTAGGCCAGGCAGGTATGACCACACCCATCCGTTTCCTGACAGAAGGCTCAGTGTCGAAAGGCATAATGGTCCTGTACCCGGACGAGGTCATCAGTCGGGAAGTTTGACCGCACCCTTTGATGGGCCACGCATCAAAACCCCGGGTCATATGTACTCCCCCATGTGTCCGATTAGGGTTACGCAGAGTCACCTTTGGCGCTTTGAGATGACCTCGCCAAGCCATCTATCTGTTCTCTGTATTTGGTTATGTCATCTGGGTTGGAGTGAGTGCATTGGAAAGGGGATCGGTGATGTTTCCTTCCGATCCGCATTTTGCGCAGACACAGAACATCTACAGCCGTCAGCACCTTTAACTTGAACGCTCCGATGCGTGGCATCGGCTCGCTTGTACTGACTTCAGTGCCACCAAGCGTTGAAAATTATATGCTTGCTGCAGAAAAGGATAGCGCTCCAAAGCGCGAGAACAGTTCAATTGACGCTGTCTGAAAATTCTTGAGTCGGAACAAGAACAACGCCACCGCGTTTGATATTTATTACAGCGAAGGCTGTTCTGAGATCACAACTCGAGTCCCGCGCAGTGCCCTAGTTGTCTGCCGCCGAATTATAAAGCGCTTTGAAGAGTCAAAGAACAAGCAGTCGTCACACAATGCGAATAGCGTAACGAGTGGTTCATTCAATGCTCCAACCCATTAAAAAAGCTTCTTTCTGTTCAGCTATAAGCTGTGGCGCATAGCCACTCCAGGCGTCATTTCTCATCGTCATCAGCCACTGCTTGAACAATTGGCCCAAAATTCCTCATAATAGTTTAGCGGATAGCACGTTTTTTTAAGGAGAATGTCGCTGTGAATGTGCTGCTGCGCCTTCCGCGCAGGCCTGACTTTTTAACGGTGCAACTTTCACAACTGTAATGAACATGCTTTTTTGCTTTGCTATTCATACATGTAATTCCTTGCTGCGAATTCAAACTCGCAAGGGGGAGCCCCGCCGCGGTGGTCTAGTTATAAAGCAAGATTCAGTAAAGAAGAAGAACAATGCACATGCTGCGGGAAAGATAAGGAAACGGCGGAGCATGTTCTGATTGAATGTGGAGATATCCACCCAGGTGTACGTTTGGGCACGAGCCTACAGGAAGCCTTGGGTTTTAGGGACAACAATGGAAAGCTGAACACACCCGCGATTGAATATTGGTGGCAGAAAATTAGAGAGAAAGGACAAAAATAAATATTGGAAAAATAAAATATGGACAGTGTGCCGTAAATGGCAGAGAACTTAAGCGGAAAATTTACCTTTTTTCCATTAAGATAGAATTTATCGAAGTAGAGGCATTAGGCCAACATAAAAAAAAGGAAAAAAGTTTTTTTTTTGTCGAGCCTGGTGGCATACTTGTCACCACCCCGTTATAAAGGGGACGCTCATAGCATCCATCCATCCATCCATTCCTAGTGGCTAAGGTACTCGGCTGCTGACCCGCAGGTCGCGGGATCGAATCCCGGCTGCGGCGGCTGCATTTTCGATGGAGGCGGAAATGTTGTAGGCCCGTGTGCTCAGATTTGGGTGCACGTTAAAGAACCCCAGGTGGTCGAAATTTCCAGAGCCCTCCACTACGGCGTCTCTCATAATCATATGGTGGTTTAGCGACGTTAAACCCCACATATCAATCAATCAACTCGCAAGGTGCGTAGGCTGCCACGCGCAATGGTTCATTGTCGAGATAAGCACGCAACGACGAGCGCCATGGGCGCGTACGATAACGTAGATATCCACGAGCGAAACAGGGCGGATACGGGATGCTAAGTAAGTACACTCGACCCGCCAGTCAGGCAGACTGGAAACAGAAATTTACTAGTGAAACTAACGTGCGCATGCCTTTCTGTTCGGTTCTCGCTGCACGGAAGATGTATGAAGCCCAATATTTGTGCGCGTTCTCAGCAAGAAAGACGCATATATACAACGCAAACAAAGCGATTTACGTGCGTATAGTTATCGCGTGAAAGCTGAAACTGCCATCTTATCCTATAATCAAATCGTGGTTCTGGGACGCAAAACCGCAGATATTGTTACCTGCACAAATGGCAAGCTCGAAGACATTTTTCATGCAGCGTGAACCGAGCAAGAAGGCACACTCGAAATTGCGAGAAACAGTTCGATTCGCGCTGTTTGAAAATTATTGAATTGGAACACGAACAATGCCACTGCATTTGAGATTTATTGTGCAACGTTTACAAGTGCCTCGAACGTGTGTTTGCTCTGCTTTTTACACAGCGGCTGCAAAATTCAAGCACGAAAGGTGCGTAAGCTGTCACACGCAACGGTTCATTGTTGAGATAAGTGTAAGACACTGAACTCCATGGGCGCGCGCGATAACGTAGCCACGAGCGAAACAGATAAAACGGGATGCGAAGTGAATGCATTCGACCCGCCGGTCAGGCAGACTGGAAACAGAAAATCACTAGGGAAACCGACGCACGCTACATCTACCCTTAACAGCAGCAAGCATGTCATTTAACGAGTGGTGGCGCTGACCTCAGTCCAAGCGAGCCGGGGCCACGTGTCGGAGAGTTTAAGTTAAAGGTGCCAACGGCTGTATCTCTTTCATTTATGGAATCAATATCTGTGAATGTAAACTTTGGCTTGAAAAGCCGTTTCTAATGCAGCATGAAAAAAAGGAGCGCTTTTTTACTTAAAATATGTAAAAAAAAAACTGCTGTGGTGCAAGGCAAGATCTATAAACTGTAACATAAATAAATTTTTAGTCGAAATATAATGGGGAACAACTATTCGCTATGAAAAAAAAAGGTGAATAGTTTCTTCAAAGCTTACTGTGTTTACATGTTCATTACCTGCACTAGCCAATGCTAGCTAACTGATAGCTAATATTGACTACCCTCTCTTGTAACAGTGTAATATAGTAATATATTGCAGCAAGATGGCCAGTGGGGCTAGTTGTACTGTACGTTCATCATTTAGTGGTTTCTGTTGCACCCTCTTCTAATACACATGCACAAAAGACCATGTATGTGCTTTAAATAACTTTTCTGATTAATAAACCTTCAGTTGTGAGAGCAAGAACTGTCCTTGTCAGCCTCTTCTGTCCGTCTGTTTTTTAGTGCGCTTCAACAAAACTTTCAATTGTGATATAGTAATACAGGGATAACAATACGCCTCAATGAATTGCCTCGCAACTATGGCAGTTCCTCTCACGAAAATTCCCCGTGATTATTGTTTCTTTTGTGATTTGTCCAGGTATACAAGACTGGGAATGGTTGCTTCTGTTGCGCAAACTTAGTGCCACTCCAAATGCATCTTTTATATAAGATGTTACGCTAAAGTTTTAGGTCTTTGCTACTTAAGTACTTACATTGGTGCACACGCTTTCTCTTTCGGTAATTTCTGCGTGGTCATTTGAAATAACAAATACTACGTGTAGTGCCATTAAAGCACTTTTAATTCGAATATGTCATCATAAAAGAATGACAGTGAAGTATAGACACAATGATTTGTTGTTTTGCTGGAACTCTTTCTTACAAAACAAAACTGTGAAACAAACGCACTAGACATAACCTGTATAGCTGATTAACACCTTCAATGTCGACCCCAAAGCAACTCAGAACAAACGTTTCTGCACTCTTTACACCTAGCACCTATTTATTGCACAGCGGACTGTATCGACGGCGTCATTTGTCTTAATGAACGTCCGCTTCCGAAGTTCCATAGCATCCGTGTAATTAATATGAATTGTGCCATGCTGTGACACACGTGCATTGAACGAGACTTTGAAGTTTCCTATTGTTTCTTTCTGCTGCTTTGGGCTCAATCTATCAACTGGCACCTGAATAACTAGCTTACCGTAACCTATGTATCCTATAGTAACTTGACAATGCAGCGGATAACACTTTTTGTTTTCTATAGACCTCTATCATTGGCACTTGGCCGTCAATCACTGAGGAATAATTGCCGCAATTAAGACACTGACGCAAAATGCTGAAAAAGAAAACACAAACATGACGACCTGGACCTGGAACAATTTAGAAGTGTGAAAGAGAGAAAAAAAAAGCAAGGCCCCTCCTTCTCCCTCTCTTCTCGCCTGCGCAGACGAGACACTGACGGCAAATTATCCCTACTAGAAACAGCACGAGAGTACGCGCTTGTACAAGACACGTGGTGATTCCCGAAAAAGCATTGTATTTTTCGTGATCTCTCTTCCGACAATGTGATGAGAGGCACAGACGCTCCGGTAATTCCCCGTTTCAGAACGCGTGGATGTATCTCTCTCCCTCTCTCTCTGCCTCGCTATGGCTTCTATAGGCATCGTAGTCGAGGCACCACTGTGTTTTCATTATGATGGGAAGCAGATAGGCCAAGGGGGAATCTCACGCTCTGTTGCCACAGCAGCCTCCAGCTCCCAGTTGTTATCGCGAAGAGCAATCTCCAAACTTCTCGACACCGCCGGCGCCCAGCTCGGAAGCCATGCTGTGATGGAGGGATGAACCATTAGCGTGGAAGGGTTTATCCGGAGACCCAGAGTGATACCACGGGCCGGGTGATCTCCCTGTGAAGACGCGCAGTCGCCGATGGCGTTGCCGTGCACAGGAAGCCGAATGTGCAACACGCGTTAGGCGACCTTTTTGTCAATATATTTATACTCTGGTCATGCATGGCTGTGAACGCTGGAGAGGCTGCGAAACAAGTTTGACGAGCGCGTCGGATAGGCCCGTTTTGTTGTTTTTAAGCGTTCGTGTGAGCTGCAAAGCAAGGGTCCGCGCATCAAGAGCCATGACGCTTCGAATGAAAGTTGAAGAAAGAAAGACGACAAAATGTGAAGAGATATAGAACAACGTATAGCAGAATAGCTTATCTCTTAGTCTCAAAAACTTCTAAGTCGCATGGTGGGTGCGAAACAAAAATGAACTGTTTCTTGAGGTGACCACATCTACAACGAGAAGTCTTGCTGGCGTTCTCGGCCTTTACTGCCATGTGTCCTGGGGTACACATGAATATTCCAATTCCCCAGATTCTTAGTTCAGTGCATCGTTTCCGTGCTTTTTGTTGAGGTCTTGTTTGCTGTTTTGGACGTATTTTGGATGCGTTCACCATTTTGGAGGCATTTTCATCTCTCTCGTTCTGTTAGAGGAGACACGGATCTTCTACAGTGCCCATCTGAGGAACAAACCTACAATAAAAATAACAGCGGTGACTGAGTGCACATAGTGGTCCAATGTGTGTCTATTTGTGCGCAAGGAAGTTCATGGCGTTGAAGAGAAATTTTTGAGCTGGAAAGAGGTGAAGGGTAGGCGCAAGTGACGCAGTAACTGTCTCTGAGGCGAGGACACTACAAACGCGTAACCTGGGGAATGGTGAGGAAGGTAGAAGAAAACTTAGAGTGAAAATGGGGTTTTGTAGCACATAACCGCATCACCGATAGAATACAATGCACCACTTTCTCGCCTTTAGTTCAGTATGACTCTGCGTTACGCGAACTGCGAGAGGTGGGCGCACGAGTGGGGTAAATGGGGCGGTGAGTAGAAGAGTGATAAAGCGAGACCTCGCGATATATATCGCCAATTCATAGGTAACTGAACCACCTGGGACTAAATATGGTAACTAGTGCGTATGGTAGGAAATTGTTGGGATACCTACGTTCGGTTTAAAAGCTCCTCCGGGTGTTCTTTCGTTTAAAGATATTATGGTTATCTGTCAGAGGTAATCAATTTTCACCCTGAGAGGGGTTATGCATATTCCGTCTAAACACGCAGTATGTACGAATAATTACTATTCCCACAGTGGTGTTTCGATTTTGTTTGATAATATTAAAGTTTGTACCCAAATGTTATACACGAACGAAGATAAACAAAAAGAGCTCCGTTACTGTAAAATTTCTGTATTGTTAGATGTAATATATATAAAAAACGCAGCAATTGAAACAGTAGCAATCTTGATATATTTAAAGTACATTTGTCACAGGAGAGTTGATTAACGAAAGGAGCGAGAATCTCGGACGCAAAGCGGCCATGAAAATTTAAACCAGGAAACGTAAACCGAATGTCCACTATTGCGATGAAAGTAACGATCAATACAACCAGAAATGAAATTTGTGAGTTTGTGAAAGAGCACAATCATGAAGTCCTGGTTTACCTTTGAACGTAGGAAGGAAATCGTTAATCCTCTCCCCCTCCCACGTTCACAAACGCTCAAGATTTTAATTGACAAGAACTGCAAACCACAGAAAAATTGTAGTTTTGCGACTACCCAGTGGAGGGCATCTACAGAGTAGAAAAAAGCAAAGGCCTTAATGGAACCACGTCTCCGCAGAGAATGATTTATTGGCGTCGTTACATCTTACCAACGGCAGTAACGTTATACAATTTTTTACGGCCCTTATGGAAGCTCTTATTAAGGAAGCGAAAGCACCTGTCAGAAGAAAAAAAAATATTGCAGTGGCATTCTTTCAGTGCTGGGGCATATGATGGAAGCGTGCCAGCAACGAAAGGAAACTACTTCAAAATCTTCAAATTTTTAACGACGGCGCAACATTTCTAGGCGTGAGTTAGCGTGCCTATCCAGCTTTCCAGAAATAGAAGGTAAAATGAAGCATGGTTTGAAGTCAACTTCTCATGATCACCTTCTATTTGCCAAAACCAACAGGTTCAGCCCTACGGGCCTACCTGCGATAAGAATAAAAATATGGAGGCAACCGTAATCCTTGTTTTCAATCTTCAGTAATGACACTTGTTCGTCGCAGAGGCAAATGGTCTGGTGTATTTCTTGGGTTCACTTTCTTTTGCACACTGTCGAAGCCGATCACAAGCAGAAAGAAACATGTAGTTGAGAAAGAAGCATGCAGAAAGAAGCATGTAGTTGAGAGCTGTTCCGCCAGGTGCCGCAGCGATTCAGCTGCTCACAAGGAAAGCGTATCTCCTGCAGTGAACTAAGTCTATTTTTTTCATTAATTATTGTGGCAGTGTCTTCACTTCTAGTAAACGTATGCTCATGTTTAATATATGTCCAGTACAACTCATAACTGAAACCAGTATTGTTTGTTTAATACCGCTTTTATTCCTTCAAAAATATTTTCTACATACCCAGAAAAACCTCCAGTCCGCGGCAGGTAGTGATTGGAAGAAAAAAAAACTTCCAGCTGGGGAACAAACCCGTAATGCTTACAGTTCTGTAAAAACGTAACTGTATATGAAGACATTAGGTTGACATTATAAAAAATATGACGTGTCTTATTTCTAGTAAATGATGTACCAACTGTGGGAAATTAAAAAAAAGACAGAGTAGAGGCTTGTTACTTGTGTGAAGTCATTATGACACTACAAGACGTGACGTCATGTGCCACCGTCATCACACGGCATCTTCTTTTGGTCAAAGGTAGGGCGATCCCGGAGGCTCTACAAAACCATGAGTGGTGCTGAGAGGTTGCCGATGTCCGATCCCAGAAGCCATGCTCAACAATCTTAGGTGAAGAAAGCTTCTGTCTACGGAATTAATATTATATACTGAGGTAAAAAAGACTTTCGCTTTCACCTTCAAGTCATCTTGAGCAAATACGCGCTGTGCCCTGCGAGTTTTTCGTACATCATGGTGGTGGTGGTGAAAAACATTTATTTACAAAAGAGAGGTGTAGGACCTCTGTAGAGGCCCCTACAGACTAGGTGGAGTCTCTATTCCGGGACCCCATTGGTTAAAGCCGCCGTCTTGGCTCTCTGGACCAAGGCCTGCTGGGCCTGAAGGTCTGAGCAGCCGAGCAGGGCCGCCTCCCAGTCCTCTCGCCTAGGGTTTGGGTTAGGAGTAATGGCTGCGTTAGCTTGGCAGGCCCACACCATGTGGTAGGTGTCTGCCACCTCCCCACAGTGCTGGCACTGTCCTGTGACCGTAGGGTCGAAATGTTTGACTATGGCAGGACATAGCAATGTATTCGTCTGGAGGCGAAGCAAAATGCGCTCCTCTGCTTTCTTCAACCCCCGTGCGGGGGGAGGGTAGCGGCGATGACTTTCCCGATAATAATAAAGAATTTCCTTATATCGGAGGAGAGGGTAACCCTCCTCATCGGTCTCCATCGGCATTGACGAAGGTAGCCCGGAAATGAGCGCTCGGGCAGCCGCATCTGCAGCCTCATTTCCCCGCAATCCCTGATGGCCCGGTGTCCATATAATGCGTTTCGGATGAGGGTCCGTGTCTCTTATGCAGTTGCGCAGTATTGTCTCGGCTAACGGTGATATGTACCCGGCTGTATAATTACGACACGCTCGGCGCGAATCCGTGATAATATACCGGGAATTACTGTGAGAGGCCGCAAGGGCAATGGCGACCTCCTCAGCCTGTGTTACAGAATACGCCCTAAAGGTTAGCCCATCCACCTGTGTGCCCTCGTGAATAGCAGCCGCCGTGTACCACCCCTTGGAGGTGGGGCCAGCAACGTCCACGTAGTACACACCTGGCTTCTGTCCAAATTGTCGTTCCAGCGCCCGAGCGCGTGCGTCACGTCGCGCTGTGTGTTCATCTCTGTCCATTTTAGTGGGTAGAGGTCGGACCAGAAGGGCTGTGCGCCACAGTTCTGGCACTTTGACCCGTTCCTGTTGTTCGAAATCATGTCTTATGTGCAGACGTGCAAGCAGGCGTTGGCCAGAGTTGGTTTGGGCTAGCCGTGTGTACTGGTTTAAAAGATGGGCTTCCTTCAGCTCTTGGTATGAATTAATCACACCCAATGCCTTGAGACGGCTGTTGGATGTAGAGATCGGAAGATCAAGAGCCCGCTTTATTGTCTTTTTAATGATTGCCTCGATTCGTTCTTCCTCATGTTTGCGTCATGTGCTGAAGCGCAACCGCTGAACAATTGCTGATCTTTTCTTTCGTGAGCAAACAGCTCCAAGCCACACGAACACATGCGGAGCCAGAAGCAGGCCAGAAGTACGAAGATTAGACAAATGTGTGTACTACCCATCATTCCCATGCTCGCTGAAGCGCCGTGTGTAGCAGCTCCAGTAGACACTAGCGCCAGAGTTCCCTCTATAGTGTATATTAGGAAACTCTATGGTCTCCTCCCTTTCTTTACACAAGCGCGAACGCTAGTTGGCAGGAAACAGCAAAAAAAAAAAAAACACGGATGGGTTGTTGAACGGTCGGATCGGACGCATTCAGCTGGCATTGAAAAGCGCCTTTTCCCCGAGACAACTGTTTTTATTCCGTGTTCTGGCAGGGCCTCCTCAAAATAATTGATGCTCTTGGGCGAGGGTCGTTCCAATCGGGCACTCGCACATTCCTCGCATACCTGCAGAGATGAATGCCGGGCTATGTCGGCATGGCAGGAATGAAGACAGCGCTGTCCAAACGGAACGCGATACAAGGCGGATATGGACAACGCCAAAGGTGGTGCAATGCTATCTATGCACGCGGTGTCAGAAAATTCTTCCGCGTAACGTGGGAGTGATACAGGAATCTGTTGTTGTCTTCGTCGTTCTTGCTGTTTTAGGCGCTCTTTTAGTAGTAGTGTAGTGGTATTTTTACAAGTGGCTTTTCTTGCCATTCCTGTACCAGAGACTGGATTATAGTAGCTTTTATCGTTGCTGGTGTGGTAGTAATAGTTGCAGAAGTGTTTAGTAGTAGTAGTAGTAGTAGTAGTAGTAGTAGTAGTAGTAGTAGTAGTAGTAGTAGTAGTAGTAGTAGTAGTAGTAGTGTGGGTGGTTGTAGCAGTAGCTGTAGTGTTAGTTAATTGCATTATATTTTTATAGTTATTTTTATATTATTTACGCATCTGGATTTGAGTTGTCTATTTAACTATGTATCAATATTTAAAGTAAGTTTTGTTCAGGATTTTACTGCCATTTTTTGTGCGTGTTTAAGTTTTTTTTCATACTCATGTATAATTACTGAGCGTTGGTTTGTTGCCATTTTTACTGGTATTTATATTGCATGTTTGCGTTGTTTTTATTCCTATTAAAATTACTTGCCGCTTTTAGTTGCCATTTTGTTGTACTTGGCAACATGTATACTTCTGACAGGAGGCCCCCTTTCAGCCTTGTGCCATGGGACCTCCTCCTGTGTATACTAAACCCAATGCGTTTATACATTTTGCAAGAAAAATAGAATAAATAAAAATAGAGGTACCAGCTGTCCTGGCAGTGGAGGCGATATAGTAGCAGCTTTGGTGGTAGCAGCATTGAGGGTGGTAGTGGTAACAGTAGTGATATACGGTAATATTAGTAAGAGTGGCGGTTAGTAAAGATAGCAGTAACAGATGTCATTATAAACAATTGGGATGATGTGGGGGATATCGACAAAACTAAGCCTGAATGAGATAACCTTGACTTGCCATACATTTTTCCGCATCAAACATGGCGGACCGGAACAATTTGCAGTTTGGCCAGACTGAATCTGCAGATGACGTAATAAAGAAGGCACTGATTTCCAGGTGAACTCACTTGTAATATCTAAGTAACCGCGTCGTAGCATAAGAGAATGATTGAACAGGTTTTCATGTGACAGGAAAGCATTCCGGTGGGATTAAACAACTTGTATCTACATAAATCTTACTACCGTTGCTATGTTTTATAATGATTTCATCAACACCACTGAACAAAAATTGGCAGATCTCACGTATTGTGGGAATCGATGACACGCCAAGCACGATTGATGATGGTTGATATGTCTATATAAAATCACTACAGCGCAATGAGGCAGAGGTAAATTATTCCGTACATGACTTCCGCGTCTTGATTATCACTTTTGGACGTGTCATTTGCCTTCGTCATCTATACACGACACCTGATACCCCATTTGTTATACGTTGAGATAGCGAAACGGCCGCGAGCACGCCATGAGCGTAGCATGTAGTCATGTTTTACATGACGCGAATATCTTTATTATCATGTTTGGACCCGTTATTTACATTCATCATCCATTTGCGTCAAGTACTACCGAATTTCGTATATTTGCACCTAGGGAAACGGCCGTGAGCACGTTATTAGTGCGGTATGTTGTCATGTTCTTACATGGCACACGTGTCATGATTATAATGCTTGCACCAGTCGTATGCCTTCGTCATCCATTCACGTCACGTAACCCCGAATTCGGTATATGTGGAGCTAGCGAAACGACCGCGAGCGCATCATGAAGGGCCCAATATATTCTGAAGTAACGTTGACGCACGCGCACTCTGGGCGCAGCGACGCTACGCTATCGAAACGCGAGCACTCTGTAGCCTGACGCAAGGCTCGACCTGCGCAACCAGCCTCCGTCAGTGCGGCCCGGCCGGTACGGGCGCGAAATGAAACATTCTGCATTTCGCGCCGATGACGTTACCCAGCTATACCATAGAATAAAGAACCAATTTAGGCTCTACCCAGACAGCACTGCGTCTGCCTCTCTTCGTGATGGAGGGGCGCCAAGCGCGCTCAAACGCGCATGCGTCAAAGCAACGCAGCGCAGCGCGCGCCTGCGAGTATATGGCAGGCCATGGACGAAGGATGGCTTGCTGATCGGCGATCGCCTGCGTGACACGACAAAACGAACGCGTTGATCGTCGCATTTTATTGGTGCCTTGAGTGTGGCATGTAGTCATGTTCTTACATGACACGCGTCTCATTATTATCATGTCCACACCAGTCAAATACCTTCGCCATCCATTCACGTGCCGTAAAATCAAATTTGGCACAGGTGAAGCTAGTGAAACGGCGGCTAGCGCATCGTGAGCGTAGCATGTAGCCATGTGGTTACATGACACACATCTGATGATTATCATGTCTGTACCAGTCACATGCATTCGTTATCCATTCACGTCCCGTAATACCAAACTTTGTATAAGTGAAACTAGCTGAACGGCCGCGAGCGCATCATGAGCGTGGCATGTAGTCATGTTGTTACATGACACGCATCTAAAGATTATCATGTTTGCACTGGTCACATACCTTCGTCATCCATTGACCTCCCATAGTACCAAGTTGGGTATAGGTTAAGGTAGCAAAAAGGCTGCGAGCGCATCATGAGCGTGGCATATAGTCATGTTGGTATCATGTCATGACTTTCATGTTAGGGTCTGTTGCTTGTGTTCGCCATGCAGTCATGACATACCATGCGAGTTTTGCAAGATGTCATGTGAACTAGACCATTGCAAGAGCAGCAGGATCATGACATATAAATCATGACATTTATGCCATACGTATCATGATTTTCATGTTTTGACTTGCCAATTAGACTCGTCATACCGCCATGTTATGACATACCAAGTTTGGTATCAATATCATTATCGAATCAGCCAGGAGAGCTAAAAGCAGTAAGCGGATAGATAGATAGATAGATAGATAGATAGATAGATAGATAGATAGATAGATAGATAGATAGATAGATAGATAGATAGATAGATAGATAGATAGATAGATAGATTCAAAGTCACCGAAGTTCGCTAAGAATTGCTTCGCATTTAACACTACCACCAATAAAAAGTCTAGGTGCATACTAAGCCGGCTTCGGGATTAGTGAAATATGAATAGAAAACTCACGATAAAATCACATTGACTGGGTTTATACTGGCGCGTCACGAAGCAGCAATCGAACGTGTTCACTTGGCTGGTCAATATTGACAACTCTGTGATAAGCGTGTCTTCCCAACGAACATATTATGAGTTAATAACGCAAATCAATAGTGGGAATGGCACACTCCTTAAAACTTTTGATGTATACATGGCATGACCATCACTCCAGAGGAGCGTTGTGCATAGAGCTTTTAAGAAAGATAGCCTTTCTTGGGAACCTTGGACGCAAAAATGTTTGTCTGTCTGTCTTCATTTGTCTGTTTGTCCGCCCTTGAGGGTACCCTAAACGGCACCAAAGTGGTCAAACGATACTTCAAACGGCCGATTCTATCCGCAGCGCCCACCAATATTGCTCAAGGTTCAGCGTTCATACTTGTGTGATTGTCAAATAAAAATAAATTATTGCGCATATCTGGTACCATAAAACACGTCAATATTCTGTATGTGTGTCTCTTACTAGAAAAAGCATACATAAATAATTATAAGAACCATAGCGTTTATCACGTTGCGCTGACCAGGTGACGCTTGCACGAAAAGGAAAGTGTTTGCAACGCTTTGCTGAGACGACACGGTGGTGGCACCTATCCGTCGCCTTGCGTTCTACACCTTATCACCTCCGAGACGGGCACGCAGGGCGCGCGTGCTTCGTTTTTCAAGATAACTGCCATATAGCGCTCACTTCTCCCGTGTGGCATGACTTGATGCGCTTGTTCGCCTCCGCTGCACGCTCTAGGCACTCTAACGCCTAGCTCACACTCAAGCATCCGCTTTCTACAGCGACCGAAATTCTCCTGCCGCCGAAACACAGCGTTGTTCGCACTGGACGCGCCCCGCGCCACCGAATATGCCATCTACCACGGGGCGAACGCGGGATGGATTCGCTGTCACCCGGTTGTTGTCATGGCTCGCAAATGCCGCTAGGCTATCCGGTGGTCTAGTCTTCGATGATTCTCGTCCGCAGGAAGCAAGAAAAGACAGTACTGCTTATTTCGCTGGCAAGTGGCTGTCTTGTAATGCACAAAGAGCAGAAAAAACCACCGATGCCAGCGACGTTGGTGGGTTCGTTTTGCCCTGCAAGACCGCAACAAGCTCGGTCACGCCAACAGCAAGCTCGGTCACCTCTTCCTCGAAATAGGGACGCGAAGTAGGCACAGAGTAGGTTGAACTCCAGCTGGTTAGAACATTCGGTTACGTGTCCTGCGACATAGCAAGTTAGTAGGGCTTGGCCGCCACATTTCCAAATTCCTGGACTAGCGCTCCTATTGGTCCGCGACGACCGATTCGGCGGCAGACGCCGCAAAAATCGGTCCGAGAGTCATCGGTACGGAGAAGGCCCTTTCGGCGGATCTCGCCGCCGCCGAACCGGATTCGGAGCACTTTCGACGGCCGGAATGCTCAGTGTGAACGCGGCCTTGCGCAGCTACTCCAGAATACAATTCACCGAGTTTCTTCCGCAGATTATCATACAAACGTTCTGTTCACTCTCTCCAGACGCAAAACTATCGTCTTTCGACGTCATTTGCAGTGTAACATGCAGATACGAGGGCAATTTGTTTTTCACTAATTCTATGGTCTGCCTCAGAGGATCAATGGCTAGGGTGTTCGTCTGCTGAAACGAAGGTCGCGGGTTCGATCCCGGCTACGGCGCTCACCTTTAGATGAACGAAATAGTAGAGGCCCATGTACTGTGCCAAATCAGTGCACGTTAAAGTTCCGGAGCCGTCCTCTACAGCGTCCCTCATAATCGTGTCATCGTTTTGGGACGTAAATCCCAAATAATATTATTAACTAATTCCTTGGGTGTGGCGTGAATTATTTGCTGGGTAGTCAGGGTTGTGCGTCACTAGGACCTACACTAAATTGGAGGAAAACTACGAAGGACATCTAATGAAAGGCTATATCTAAACGACCAGAAATGCATGGGTTCGATTTAAGCCGGGGCGGTCGTGTTCCGATCTGGAGACGGAACGCTATAGAAGACCCTGTACTCTGCTATGTTAGTGCGCGTTAACGGCCGCTAGGAGGTCGAAGCTTTCAGAGCCATTCTCTACAGTGCACCTTGTTGTTATGTGGCGGTCTCGGCAGCCCCGCCGCGGTGGTCTAGTGGCTAAGGTACTCGGCTACTGACCCGCAGGGCGCGGGTTCAAATCCCGGCTGCGGCGGCTGCATTTCCGATGGAGGCGGAAATGTTGTAGGCCCGTGTGCTCAGATTTGGGTGCACGTTAAAGAACCCCAGGTGGTCTAAATTTCCGGAGCCCTCCACTACGGCGTCTCTCATAATCATATGGTGGTTTTGGGACGTTAAACCCAACATATCAATCAATCAGCGGTCTCGGCACCTAAAACCCAAGTAATCATTCATATTGTCACGTGATTACAGAAAATGTCACGTGATTACAGAACGACCACAACGTCTGTTCACAGGAGCAGCACTGGACGTCGAGCCGAACCGAACGTTAGAGCACGAGCACACACCAACCGTCCTCTTCTTCTTTCACACCATGGCACATACTCGCATTGGCATGGCTAAACCTCGTTCCATGCCTGTGGCATTACCCCCCCCCCCCCCTTCGAAAAAGAAGTGCCACCCCGATGACCAATGCCGATTAAAAGTTAAAGTAATCGCGTACACGCACAAAGACGCATGATGAAGCAGTGTCAGGTGGCTCGGGGGTAGTGTGGCTTCATCCGTGACACATGAACAATGTCGGCCTGCTGGGAACGTCGAGATCGCTGAGCTGTGTCTTGAAGCAGAATTTCGTAGTTGACATCTGTGAGGCACCGTAGTACTCTATAGGGCCGAAGTAGCGGTGAAGTAACTTTTCCGAGCAGCCCCTTTGGCGAACGGGGATCCACAGCCAGACCAGATCACCGGGTTGGTAAATAACATGGCGATGACGGGAGTTGTACCTCTGCGAGTCGATTCGTTGTTGTTTTCGGATCCGCTCGAGTGCAAGCTGGCGGGCCGCGTTGGCGAGCCGGATAAAGTAGTTCGCATCCGTAGTAATATCGGTCGTGTCAGGCAACAGCATGGCATCAAGCATCGTAATTGCTTCTCGGCCGTGAAGCAACCGGAAGGGAGTGAAACCCGCAGTCTCTTGAACCGCAGTGCCTGTGGCAATATGATACACGGAGGATGAAGCTCACCTAGCTGGGTTAACTCAGCGGCTAGTTAAATGGTCACGAGGCCGGCGTTTTGCAATGAATGGACCACCATTTGCTTCGTTTCTCCAGTCTGTGAGGTATTCATCTCGAAAGAGAGACAAAAAAAGACAAATTAAAAAAAATAAGGAGCCTGATGAAAACTCATGGGGCCCTGTTTGGTGTTCCGTTCGTGCCTAGCACTGCTCAAATCGATTCACGGCGTTCCACTCCCCGTGCTCCGTTTAACGGCAAATGTTCGTTATAGGCTGTCGCTCCGTAAAGGGAGATAAACTTTTAACGACTTTCCGTCCTCAAGTTCGGCAAACCGTAAGCGAGCACGCAGCAAAAACAAACAGTCGTCGCTACCTTTTTGAACGCACACACAAAGACGACATTTCCATCAGACACAAAAGCCAGGGCAGGCTTTGAATTTGGGCTTTCAGCTTCAATGCCCCAAGAAACAACTTCTCTTTTTATATTTTTCGCCAAGTTGCCCAATTGAAAGCTCGTACGTTTCGAAAAAGAGCACGCACACACGCGCACACGCACGGACGCACACACACACACACACACACACACACACAAGCACACACACACATTCACACACTGACACACACAACGAGGAGGGCACACGGGTTTCGATTTAAAACGCGATTCGTTGTGAGCTTAAACACGCCGGCTTGCTTTTCCAGAATTTCAAAGAAAAGGGTTAAGATTCCCTCAAGCGGAATGAGCTTTGGCGAGGAATAAAAAAGGGGTTTGCCGTTCGTTCACCGTTCGAGACACGAGATTGATGAAAGCTATTTGGAGAGACCAGGCGTTTCCAGACGGCCGTGTCGAAATCGATTCACGGCTGGAAAGTAACATATCAGTTTGTATGTTGAGTACACGAAACCAGACGATACACGAAATTTACGCATGCGGTTGGTGGTGGTGGTGAAAAACATTTATTTACAAAAGAGAGGTGTAGGACCTCTGTAGAGGCCCCTACAGACTAGGTGGAGTCTCTATTCCGGGACCCCATTGGTTAAAGCCGCCGTCTTGGCTCTCTGGACCAAGGCCTGCTGGGCCTGAAGGTCTGAGCAGCCGAGCAGGGCCGCCTCCCAGTCCTCTCGCCTAGGGTTTGGGTTAGGAGTAATGGCTGCGTTAGCTTGGCAGGCCCACACCATGTGGTAGGTGTCTGCCACCTCCCCACAGTGCTGGCACTGTCCTGTGACCGTAGGGTCGAAATGTTTGACTATGGCAGGACATAGCAATGTATTCGTCTGGAGGCGAAGCAAAATGCGCTCCTCTGCTTTCTTCAACCCCCGTGCGGGGGGAGGGTAGCGGCGATGACTTTCCCGATAATAATAAAGAATTTCCTTATATCGGAGGAGAGGGTAACCCTCCTCATCGGTCTCCATCGGCATTGACGAAGGTAGCCCGGAAATGAGCGCTCGGGCAGCCGCATCTGCAGCCTCATTTCCCCGCAATCCCTGATGGCCCGGTGTCCATATAATGCGTTTCGGATGAGGGTCCGTGTCTCTTATGCAGTTGCGCAGTATTGTCTCGGCTAACGGTGATATGTACCCGGCTGTATAATTACGACACGCTCGGCGCGAATCCGTGATAATATACCGGGAATTACTGTGAGAGGCCGCAAGGGCAATGGCGACCTCCTCAGCCTGTGTTACAGCATGCGGTTCAGCGTAATCCTGTATGCGGGTTGCACGCAGCGTTCGCCATTTGCAGACTAAGTGACCGCGTTGTTTGTTCCATGTTTATGCGCGTGCTTACACGTACATTAGGTGACATTGCGTCGTTCGGGTGTTGGGAGTGCCCTCGTATAGACGCGCGCCGGGCTCCCAGTTCGGGGTCAAACTAGTTTCATCGTAGCCCCATCCCCCACTTTCCACTAGCTTGGTTGATCCAGTCTAAAAGACAACGTGCTTCACAAGAGATGAAAAAAAAAGTAATAATGAAAATTAAGTGATGACATACTTCGGACAATTGTTTTCATATTTTGTCCGGCTTTCTGGAAAGTGATGATGGCAACCAAGCAGTCATTGAAATTCGAAAACGGTGGTCTTTGGCTCAGGTAGGCTTCAGCGTTTTTTTAGACTGAAACCAAGGAGACACACTAAACACAGAGGAGCGCTGAAGCCTATCCGAGCATGTAGCAACTCTCCAAAGTCAAAGTGTTATTGGTCTTCGTCTGTCGTTATCATCTAAGAATTGCGTAGCCATTACCCTGCTGTTCAAACAATGGCGGGTCCGTCCTAGTGACGTCTATAGGTGGGTGGTAGAAGATTTTGCTCCTCCTCACTAACTGATTACGGAAAGAGGAACCCTTCTCCTGCAACCCCCGTCGGCCCCTCGCCATTCTGTTAAGAGACCTCTTAGTGGAGTCGCTCTTTGCTGTCCTCCTCGTGCTAGGATTCCTTGTAGACTTCTTAGGGAAGATGTACAAGGACACTCGGTGAACTTGAGCGTAGTGAGCCTGCCAAAGAATGAGACTAAAGTAGTCGAGTTAAGTCAACTGTTCCCGGGGAGGAGTGTATATGCAGATGCAGTCAGGGAAAGAAGAACCTTCACCTCCCCCTTCCCTCTAATGAGAAACCCTGCGAACGCGAGCATTTTTTGTGAGCGAAAAATCACTCTCTCGTGCGTGACCGAAAAATCTAGGAATTCGAAAATAAAACAAATATTAAATTTTTTTGCATACGAGTCAGAATTAAACCTAGGCCGTTGAAGTGGCAAGTAGGTGTTGTACCACTCGGCTACGTCCTTTCTCGCAAATAATGTCAAATTAACCTCTCCTGATTGGAAACGCAGGCAAAATAACTTGCCCCGCCGTGGTGGTCTAGTGGCTAAGGTACTCGGCTGCTGACCCGCAGGTTGAGGGATCGAATCCCGGCGGCGGCGGTTGTATTTCTGATGGAGGCGGAAATGTTGTAGGCCGGTGTGCTCAGATTCGGGTGCACGTTGAAGAACACCAGGTGGTCGAAATTTCCGGAGCCCTCCACTACGGCGTCTCTCATAATCATATGGTGGTTTTGGGACGTTAAACCCCACAAATCAATCAATCAAAATAACTTACTTTACTAACACGCGCGCCCTGTATACATACCTCGCGATACAACATGTAATATCGCAGCAATATTCCGTGACACAAGCGTAAATTGTGATCGGGCGTCACAATGCGAGTTGCGTAGTTCAAAGCCGGCCCCCTAACGAAAAGGGCGCACACGTTACAGCTCGTATTACCCAAAAACCACCTACTGGGTGCATAGGTAGATCGAAAACATTTAACGCGCATTATTGCTCGTGATATAAAGCACGCTACCCATTACGCAGAATGCAATCATGCAATCATGAAAGGTTCCCTGACATAACAAGCAACTTTCGACTTTATCAATTAACCTGTAGTAATGCACGGTTTAAGCTTCTCGATTAACATCATACAATAAAACGTATGCACTAAGTGTTCTTCTGTTTCTCATTCCCCATTAGCAGCCATTAGCATATACATTGAGTACTATCTGACAAGAAAGGGTTACTACGTTACACTCGCTGGGCGTAACCTCCTTGGTTTTAGAAAGGTTTAGGGGCCGTTGGGCCGCAGTGACATGAATACAGCGAACTAGTAAATACCACGAACTCGAATTGGTTAAAGGTGGGAAGTACACACGAAACGCAAGCCGTAAGAAAGTGTGCGTGTGCCACCTCTAGTTTAGTCCTTGGAATGTCTGCTGAATGGCGGTGCTTCTATATGTGGAATATATGATGAAAAGATGCGAGACGGTGGTATTTGGAGCGTTGACTAGATGGACGAACGGACACACAGACAGATACATCGATGGACGCATGGATGGTTGCACGGTCAGATGGACGCATGGATGGACGCCGGGGCGGATGCATGGACGAACGCAGGGACGGACGCACGGATGAACGTGTGGACGCACGAATGTACGCGCGCACGGCCGGGCGGATGGACGCATGGACGGTCAGACAGACGGACGCGTGGACGGACGGAAGCAAGAACGAATGGACTTACGGATGCTTCGCCCCACTCTCCATCATTCACCCCGTGGATATGTTGTCATTTTTTTTTTGGCCTTTTGTATCCATACAGTGTCTCTAATGTCAGAATAAAAGACATCTAGTCCTAGTAAAGTTCTGTGAAAAAATTCTTAGTATCGCTTTTTTTTCTCGAAATTCTTCAGACTGTTGCATGAAAACTTATGCAATACACTGTAGCTGTCTTGAAGTTCGAGCATGACAACAAACGCATGGCATTACTGTATCAATTGGCTATATCATGGCAGTCCATGTCGGGTCAGCTAAGGTTTGAAGACGCGTGATCCCGTTTTTGTCGACGTGGCCTTATCAAGGCCCACGGGACGGCTTTATGCTCTCCCATAGTAGAGTACCAAGCACTCTAAATCGTTAACCACTTTTTTCCAAACACACAGGTTTGAAGACTTAGGGGTGCCGCTTTAAGGAGCTTCGCTCCTAATAAAAATGGCATCGGGACGGCTTTAAGCTCTCCCATAGTAGAGTACCCTGTGCTCTAAATCGTTATCCCCTTTTTCTAACCCCCCCCCCCCTTCTTCAAGAATTATCGTTAGCCTCCGAGACGGCTTCATGCTCTCCCTTAGTAGAGTACTTAGTACTCTGAATCGTTAACCCCTTTTTCTAAACACAGATCTGTTGAGGAAAGGACGGCTCTATGCTCTCCCTTAGTAGAGTACTTAGTACTCTGAATCGTTAACCCCTTTTTCTAAACACAGGTCTGTTGAGGACGAGACGGCTCTATGCTCTCCCATAGTACAGTACCAGGTACTCAAAATCGTTAACCACTCTTAAATGCGAAGCATTTATTAGCGAACTTTGGCGACTTTGAGCGTATCTATCTATCTATCTATCTATCTATCTATCTATCTATCTATCTATCTATCTATCTATCTATCTATCTATCTATCTATCTATCTATCTATCTATCTATCTATCTATCTATCTATCTATCTATCTATCAAGTCGCCAACAACTTTTAGCTTTCCTGGCCATTTCGATTATGGTATCGATACCAAACTTGGTATGGCATAACATGACTGTATGAGGAACATATCTGACTAGTCATAACACGAAAAGCATGACCTGTATGTCATAAATGCCATGATTTACATTTCATGGTCCTGCAGCTCTCGCGGTGGTTTCGTTCACATGGCATGTTGCAAAACTGGTATGGTATGGCATGATTGCATGGCGAACAAAAGCGACAGACCCTAACATGAAAATCATTCTATGCATGTCATGTAACAACATGACTACATGCCACGTTCATGATGCGCTCGCGGCCGTTTCGCTAGCGTCGCATATACCAAATTCGGTATTACAGTACGTGAATGGATGACGAAAGTATGTGACTGGTGCAAACATGATAATCATTAGATGTGTTTCATATAACATGACTACATGCTACGCTCATGATGCGTTCGCGGCCATTTCGCTAGCCTCACATGTACCATACTCGGTATTACGTGACGCGCATGGACGACATACGTAAATGACACATACAAACATGATAATCGCGACATACGTGTCATGTAACAATATGACTACATGCCATACTTATGATGTGCTCGCGGCCATTTCACTAGCTTCACACATGCCAAATTTGGTATTACCTGACGTCAATAGATGATGAAGGTGTGTGACTGGTGCAAACGTGATAATCATAAAACGTGTGTCATGTGAGAGCATGACTACATGACGCAGTCAAGTGAATGAGTGAGTGAGCAAACTTTATTTAACCAGCGGATTGAGGCGTGGGCCTAGTCAAGGCGCCAGTACATTTCGACATGACGCGGTGCGTGTGCTTGCTGGCGTTCATTTCGTCGCGTCACGCCGGCATTGCCATGCCAGGCGGTGGTCCTGCCATATACTCGCAGGCGCGCGCCGCGCTGCGTTGCTTTGACGCATGTGCGTTTCAGCGCGTCCGGCGTCCCTTCGTCACGAAAAGAGGGAGGCGCAGTGTTGTCAGGGTAACGCATCGGCGCGAAATGCAGCATGTCGCATTTCGCACCGATTGCCGTCGGGCCGCGCCGACGGACGCTGGTTGCACCTGTCGCGCCTGGCGTCAGACAAGAGAGTGCTCGCGTTCTGCTAACGTAGCGTTGCTGTGCCCAGTGTACGCGCGCGTCAACGCTACATTGTAGTATATTGGACCCTTCATGATGTGCTTGCGGCCGTTTCGCTAGCTCTACATATACCAAATATGGTGTGAGGTGACCTCAATTTATGACTGGTGCAAACATGATAATCCTGACACGCGTGTCATGTAAGAACATGACAACATACCACGCTCATATTGTGCTTGCGGCCATTTCGCTAGCTCCACATATACTAAATTTGGTATCCCGTGACGTGTATAGATGACGAAGGTAAACGACACATCCAAACATGATAATTATGACACGGAAGTCATACACGGCATCATTTCCCTCCACCTCGTAACGTTGAGCTGAATTTAAGATGTCATATCAACCTTTCTCATTTATGCTTCGCATATCATCGATTCCCACTGTACGTGGGATCTGCGATTTTTTTTCAGAGACATTGCCAAAGCGTTTCCAGACAGAATACAGTCGTCTTTCGATGAGCTTTGCCATCGAAGCACGCAGGAACGTGGCAATGTTTTCATAAGCGCGCCCTACCAAAAATCGTTTAAACAGGCTGCAAAACGACAGTGAAGCTAAGTAGACAAACCGTGACGCTCCTCCGACTCGAGTTCACAACAAAACGAGAGATGCGTTGGAGGACGAGCACTTGGACAGACGCACCTGACATCGCAGCAGACAATCCGTTATGTGTTTCTCACCTAATACTGTACTGTTATTTCCATAAATTGATCATGAGTAGTTTCGAGAAAAAAACGAGCCTGTTCTGTAGAGTTGTAAAGAATAATTCATTACATCTTGATGCCTAATCTGGAACGCAATAGCAGAGCAGTGCGTGTCATGTATGCTAATTTTGTCCAGGTTTCACTTCTCCCTCACGGTCGCGAAAACTTTTTGCAATAAGGTTTACTAAAAAAATGAAGCAAGTTTCAGTTAGATATACCATCATGTCACTTTGTTTTACACTTGCCAAACAAGCGTTGCGAATCTCAAGAACGTAATCCATTCGAAGAAAATCTGAAGCCCGCACTTCCCATCATTCCCATGAGGGTACAGCCACCGCTGAGAGAGCGCGCGTAGACACCAGCGCCAGATTCCGCTATACGTTTTAATGTATGAAGCTCTACGCTTACGTCAATCCTTCTCACCCTGACTTCTGTTTCCGATCCCTTGCTGCACGCTATACTGTACATAGTTGTGCTACGGTTACGCGACATTCTCCTTTTCTCCTCCTACATCTATTGCTGATCCCCCTCACCCTCACTTTTTGTTCCCCTTCCCCTCATATACTATAATATGAATGTCTATAAGGAGGTGCTTTGACATCAACAACCCCGTAATGCACACAAATATCTGCTAAAGCATGTTCCTTTGTAATCGAACAGAACACGTCTTTTCCACCGAGCCGAGGCGGAGGGATTGAGCCTGGAGTTCCAGCCAAACGTTACAATAGGAGCGTTATAGTAAGTTGCTGGTTGCAAGCCGCGGACCTTATAAGCCGTTCACTTGAGGCACTCGAGATGGATGAAAGCGATTTGCAGCAAATGGGCAGCCTAAGCGAAAGGTTCCCTCGCTCAGTGGAGGAGAATCGATTTGAAGTGAAACCAATGGTGCCTCAACAAAGACGTATGCGCTACGTGACATCTTTTACGTTACTTGAGGTCAGCGCACGTGCGCTTGCCCGTTTGTAGACGCCGCGAACGCGCGGGCTGTGCGTATGCTACCGTGAACTGAGAGTCTAAATTCCTTTCCTGTGGTCTCATTAAGGCGAACGCCTAAGGTGCCTTATCAGACGCGAAAATTGATCGTCGATGGCGTTGACACGAGTGATGAAAACGAGTCATCATCACGTGATGACGTCATGGTAATATAAGGGGTGACAAAAATCACAGAATATCCACGAAGTGAATGATGACGAGCGGGCGAAGCAGTAGGACCGACGGGTGTTACCGTAAATCAGCCATGACATTGGCCACTCGCGCACGTAAGTGAGTGCCAAAAGGTGTGCAGTTATATACAGTGTTTACTGGTCATAAATGATATGTTGTGTCGAGTTCTGCACTTCTTTTTGCGTTCGTTATTACTACTTTGTGGTATCGGATCTATTCTGAAGTTGGAAGAGACGAGGTTTGAAAAGGTCCCCCTGCTGGTTGTTTGTTTTTTCCAGTCATACAAAAGCCATCGCAGAGCCTATCGAGCCGTCATACACTGAACAAGCCAGTTATTGTGCGTGATAATCGTTGTCACAATCTTCATGCTCATAAACGTCGTCGTTATCGTAGCGGAGTATAGAGGGTACATTGCATGTGCTTTTCCGCGATGGCAAAAGAAAGTGTAAAGTCTGGAACGCGCTTGTCCTTCATCGTCATGAGCGTCATCGTTATCGTCATAATGTATAGCGGGTACCTTCCGTGTGCTGTGCTCCGATGGCAGATTGAAAATGAGCGTCATCGTTATCGTCATAATGTATAGCGGGTGCCTTTCGTGTGCTGTGCTCCGATGGCAGATTGAAAATGTGTGGTCTGGAACACGCTTGCTCTTCATCGTCATCGTCAGCTAATGCGCACGGCGCACAACGACAACGCCCCGGACAAGTCTCGACAGTGAGGAGCTTCGCCCCTAAAATGGTGACATCATCATGATGTCAGACAACATGAAGTCACATTATGAGGTTATCATATGACATTTTTCATTCCTTTCATTTATTGATACTGTCAGCCCTTTGCGGGCTATTACAGGAGTGGAGTTGATTCATATAAAACAGAAATGTGCGTAAGAGAAACATAAGAAAAAAGAACCTTCACTACTGGACACATCATTTCAGAGCACATACAACAAATATATCATAATGGCTAAGCATATAGTTTAAACAGAGAAGTTAGTGAAAAATAAGAAAAGAGCATCACTGCCGAAATACGCATCATATTTTGCGCATAATAAAACACATAAATATCATAGCCTAGTTACAAAGCACGTCATTCACACATATTCACAATCTTAGCTTGTTTAAAAGACATCGTAGCTTGTTTAAAAGTGGTGATCACGGAGGCTATACAAAACCAGGGGAGGTGCAAAAATCTCGCAATACCTGCCTTCCTGAAAGCAGTGCAAACTCACCTTAGGCGCAAAAGCTCGTTGTCCAGCATATCAATTTAGTCCGGGAACACAAAACATCGCAAAGACGTGCCCATAGCAAGTGTACTGTGTCCCACACGTTCTCTATCTACATCATCGGCGAGACGCATTTGTATGCTCCAGCTTGAATTGGGCAAGTTTAGGCGCGTGGTCTAATGTTCAGGGCGTTCGCTTTCCAGTCAGGTGTACGTGGGCTTAAACCCGAGCCCTTACACTCTCCGGACTTGGGGACATCTGTATCTGGCGCCATCTCTCGGCGGCAGCAACAGCTTGTTGCCGTAGCAGAACTGGATGCAGGTGAAAGAAGATCATGTGCGACGAAATAAGCTGGTTATTGAAAACGACCGCCAGTTACGTGGAGCGGAGACCCACTGCACCATTCTCGTGAAATTCCAGTACCACTCTTCAAAGCATGCGGCTTCGCAGGATTATTGAACGCCGCCCGTTAGAAACAGATGAAGCCTCCACAGCAACATATTAAACACTCTGCAAAATGACGGGGTCTTTAGTGCGACACTGTAATATTATTAGAATGTTCAAGTGAGTCTCTAACGCACCTAGACAGGAGGCGTTTTTCATGTCTAATCAAAGTGGACGATTGTGCCAGTTGGTGACACATGATCTAAGTATGCTACGCGTGTCCTCCCTTTTCCCGTCCTTGTTTTCTACTGCGTAGTATACTTAAGCTTTCGTGTCTTACTTTTTCGTCAGATAAGATTTTTTAGCCTATTTACCATTCAGTTATGGCAGGCCCCCGCTGTTACTGAGGAAAGATGGCACTGCATGCAAGTCTCTAAATCTTTGTTTCGACATAAACATTGTTTTCCTTATCATTTCCTCGGTGCGCGCCCACTCTAGGTGAGTAGGCCTTTTTTGGAACAGCGCCAGCGACACAGATCAGTCATTGCAAGCCCCACCAGAAAAAAAAAAGAGCGAGAATACTTTGATGTTTACAGTAAGAAGCCATTCAATGACTAAAATGACATAATTCAGGCCTAAGTAAAACGCATCCAAGGCAGACCATGCTCTCACGTGTTTTTTCTTCGTTCAATGCATTAGTCAAATGCCCCCATCGTCGTTGCTAAAGGGACCCTGCGTTAGAAGGGTCATTAGCCTAAGTACCTCATACAGAGATGTGCATACAGGCGTTCTGAGGGCTGGCATACAAAGCTAGAGCAGCGCGAGGGGCACGCAGGTTAGAATGCCCTTAGGGGGAACCATTAAAATAAACCAGGGGTAAATTTCTTGTATAATAGTGGTCGAAATTTGCTACTGATCGTTCACGATTCTCTTAAAAAGCTGGGAAACAAAGAGAGGGGAAAGGGCTCACGAGCACGTAGCAATGTGCCATGCCATCAATTCAATTTATTCTTCATTATGGATAATCAATTAAGGCAACAATTAATGTGGCCTAATGCACTTTTGCTAATAGCTTATGTCTCCGTACTAGTTTTATTACACCGAACGCCATCATTCATTCCTGCTCCATACATTTCACGTCACTCTCAATTTTTACAACTATCCGTTTTAACCCGCCTCAGGGCGCGCAATTCTAGGCTTCCTTACAGCCACGTAACACTATACATAGTTCACTTCCCGGACATATCACCTCAAATCATGGACCATTGTTATTTTGTCATAATTGTGCATGGCGCTATTTAACCAAGCATAGCCCTTGTACTAATCAAACACACATATCATCAATCAAGGCGAAATAATTTCATGCCTCATCAAACTAAATAAGCCATACACTCTCCTTGATTATTTACTAGAGGAAACTCCGGTGCTGCGATCATTCTGCCACCCCGGAAATGATGGGTCTAGTGCACGGATTTGCCTAAATGTCGTGTTTGCGCATTCGAACACACTCGTGGATCCTTTTACCGTTATGTCTTGGATTTTTTGTTGATGAAATAATGCGTCATTGTCAAATTCGAGGGTTGATTTGAATTAGTGAGCCTTAAAAGGTCAAGGTGACGATACGAAATTTCAATTCATGATTACCGAGTCGGGCATGCAGAGCGGAAAGGTAGGTCCTAAAATTTTTCTGCAGAAAACGAAAGTAATGTACACCAACCTCAGAAGAGAACAAGGCTTGCAGATGGGTAGCAGTGCACTTGAAGCTGTTGAAGTGTACGTCTACTTAGGACAGGTAGTGACCGCAGAGCCGAAACACCTGATTGACACAAGTAGAAGAGTAAGAATAGGATGGAGCACGCTCGGAAAGCATTATCAAATTGTGAGAGGTACATTGACATTATTCCTCAGGAGAAAGCTATATACCAGTTGCGTATTGCTGGTTCTTACCTACGGAGCAGAAACCTGGAAGCTTACAAAAAAGGTTAAGCTTAAATTGAGGACGACGCAACGAGCGATGGAAAGGAAAATGATAGGGGTAACTTCAAGGGACAAGAAGAGAGCAGAGGGGATCAGGGAACCAACCGCTGTTAAGAATATCATATAGTTGAGATCAAGAACAAGAAATGAAGTTTGGCCGGGCACGTAGCACGAAGGCAGGACAACCGCTGGTCATTAAGGGTAACTGACTGGATTCCCAGAGAAGGCAAGCGGTTGAGATGGAGACAGAAAGTTAGGTGGGCAGATGAGATTAGGAAGCTCGCGAGTATAAAGTGGCAGCAGCAAGCACATAACAAAGATTACTGGTGGAACATATGAGATTAGCCCTTCAATAGACGTAGCCAGGCTGATGATTATGGTGGTGATGATTATGATGCATAGGCCACACGGTGTTAAATAGAACCTAAAGGACAAAGTTTAAACAAATACGAGTACTATACCATCGTTCCCATCCTGGCTGATGTACCGTGCGGTACAGCTCCCATGTAATCTAGCACCAGATTTTCCTCTAGTGTATATTGAACCCTGTGTGAAAAGCGACCGACGGCGTCGATAACATGAACGGTTTCAAGAATAGGATCGTGTCGTACCAAGTGTGATGTTGAGACGGCATCGGGACGCCCCTCACTGCTGACGTTTGTTGCGTCAATGTGATAACATAATCACTTGACATGATCACTTGACAGAGGCGGATCGACACCGGAGGCTGCGCAACATGAAGCAAGGTGTAGAAAACTTCAAAAACCTTTGAGACCTTAAGGATCTCCGATATCCTTCGCAAGACAACGATTCCCACTAGGTGTGGCATGTGCCGAATCTTTCTGCCAATCTACATTGTCAATACTATTCTTTCTTTCTTTCAGAACGAAGCAACAAACATGGTGTTATTATAACAATATCTGGGGTTTTTGGTGCCTAAAGCACGAGCTGATTGAGTGACGCTGTACTGGAGCGCTCCGGAAAGTTTGATCATCTGGTGTTCTTTAACGTGCACCGATATTGCACAATACAGAGGCCTCTATATAATCTCGCTTCTATAGAATTTCGATCACCTCGGCATGCTGACGTTTCCGGTTTATATAGCAGACTTCTCTTCTGTAAGTGTTTGCGAGGAATGCGTGCCGAACGTCTCACTCTATAGTGTCGTTGAACTACATTGACGGCTTCTATAATAAAAACCTGCTTGTGGCAGTTTGTTTGCTTATTCTTATTAGATTACCATGGACCATATCACATCCGGCATATGGGGTGCCATTCATGGAAAATATATGGTTTTCCCCTCAACCGTTTTCACCCATACTCAGTCACTGGCTTCACCTCCTTGGTTTTGGGTTTGCGCAATAAAGGAGAAAATACGGTATTTTCTCGGCCCAACCTTGCTTTTTCCCTCCGTCAGCCACAAAGTTCTTTCACGCGCCTATACATTATTACCGTACAAAATCGATTTCCGATGGTTGTGCAGAGGGGTAAGTCTCTTCTAATACGATGACGAAAGAAAGAGAGAGAGGGGTATTCGGCCTTTCACTTGTGGACACTGCACATTTCATCACACGAAGCTCCTCTGCCAATGAGCTTTATCTTTACTGCTGATTTTCTTATCTTTTTTCTGGATAGTCTTTATTAGTTTTGCCATCGGTCTTTTTCCACGTCTGCAGCTCCCGAAAAGCTTCCCCTTTCATCTTTTAAGCAACACATGAGAGACCCTTGACCCTTCGTTAGCGAGGGTGGGCTTCCCTGAAAATCTCGTAACAAAACGAATGCAGTTGAGGAACGTTGACGACAAAATGAACGAACGAAAGAAAGAAACGAAGAAAGAGAGAAATAAAGAAAGCATCTCCATTGAGGCGGGCACATTTTTTTTTTGTTAGCACATAGACGACCGATGTTATATTATATTGTGTTGGCAACCTTTTCGCGGATCGAAACAGTCCTGTTTGAAGCGCCTCAGCAGGACGCTTCAAATCGTCGGCGCCATTTATGAAAACAGCCGATCGAGATCAATGCGATTTCGGCTTGGATCATGAATACGGAAGTAGGGATAAAACTGGTTTTTTTAAAAGGCACGTTTACACCGAACGCGGCCTCCGCAAGCGGACAAACGGATTATCAAAGTGGAGATGCTGCGAGAGCACGTGGCGGTTCAAACCGACAACGCTGCTTTCTACCACTCTGCCACCGTATAGCGGAAACCCATACACAGTTGACATGTTGCTATCTTATGGCAACGCGTGATATCGTGCGCGCGCGTCTCCGTCCCTGATTGTTTGCGACGACGTGTTTGCGACCAAAGTGGTCGAATTTCCCGCGCTGAGAAAATCGCTCTGGGAGCGAACTGGGCAAGCAGACGCGTATCCGCTTTTCCGCTTTGCGAATCCGCGCTTGGTGTGAACGCGCCCTTAGAGAGCTGCAGCAGAACGCTACGTAATATCGTGGTGGTACGGTAGTACACAGATCCGGCAGAAATATTCGCTTTAGAAAATTTTTTATATTGCTCTCACGCCTGGTATCCAATAATCTCGTATGAACACACCTGAATCACGTGTGTTTTCGTATAATCATACGAGATTATTCGATATGTATCATAAGCGGCATATGAGATTTTCTGCTAGGAATGTCTAGGCAGGGGTGATAGTGTGAAGGCCGTGGTTTCTTTGTGGTACACGTTGTGCAAGCATCCAGTGCCTGCTATCAGAGAGTTATAGAAGAGTGTCATGAAAGCTTCGTTAACAGTGATGTCATTTCTTTAAGTCTCCTAGGTGGGCACATTCACGAGTTGGTTAATAAATACTAGAAGCGATTAGAAATGCTTGAACTCGGGGTGTCTCTAGAGTTGTTTTTTACTGTTTCTATTCGCGGTTCAGGTCCTTTTGAAGGCTGCAACTGCCCACCGTATTGCCTCTATAAGTATGCTTCATACTCTCTTCGCATCGCTTTTCTTAAATATTACTCAAAACAAGGTGTACAATACAAAAAATGGTAACGAGTTCCTCTTTCAAAGTACAATACTAGGAAAGAAATGTAATAGAGAGAGAGGGCCAAAAAAGAATTCACATAAACTAGATAAGACATAAAAACGAAGTATACACAAGGCGACCTCTAATTGAATGGCGGCAATGGCAGAAATGTTCCGAAACAAGCAAGAAAAGGAGGAAAGAGGGAAGGTAAGAACGAAGGAGAGAGAGAAGAACGGCAAGAAGTAAAGAAGCAAGGAAACAAAATAAAAAAAGAGCGAGAAAGAACGAAAGGGGCCTTGTCACGAAGTTCTGCCCGCACAAAATGACCATTTTCCGGAGAACAATTGCCAAAGTTTTCGCAAACAGGTTCGCCGATAATTTGCCGCTTTTCAATGGCCAGAGCATAGCTTTAAAAAAATTGTATTTGGAGATGAAAAGCAACGGGTTTATAAAAGAAGAGAATAGCGTAAGGGATCTTCCGGAGCGTATACTGTGGATTTCCCGGTTGACGTCCGGCCGCGGCCACCCTCGGGCAGTGAAGCAGAGATTGCCGATGTGGGGCCAAGAGAGGATTCGTTTTCCCCCAGCGGGCAGGACACCCGCACGTGTGTTAAGCGGAGCACTCAAGAAGAAAGAAATCTATAAGCTCGCCAAGTTCGTTTGATGGTTGTCTCGCAGGTCTGGGCGTCTATACATTCGGTTCACTTATATAGCGGGACTGAAATAACACGCGAAATTATACTTGATGACAATAAGAGATACCGTTAGCGTAGCTCATTCGATAGCGTTATTATACCGTATGGCCTCGTTATCGCCTCTCCACGTCCGCTGGACTTTTGGTCACATAACAAGGTAAAACAACGCACATCACAACTTATTCCGACTCAGCATGACTGAGACGCGCTGCGCCGGACTCAGTTGCGCTGCGCCTTGTTATCGCTATAAACGTGCCCAAATCTGCATCACTGCAACTTATTCCACCGTTACCTTCATTGTGAGCTTAGGGTGAGACTCACTTTCTAAAGCTAATCCCGTACACGGGTTGACGCGGTGCCTTTTGACGAGGATAGGCTTATCTATCAAAATGTCGCCCAGCCAGAATTAGGTGATTCACCGACTCGTAATTGTTCCAATATCAGTTTCGATATCTGTAGCCTTCCAGCTTTGAATTGAATTGTGTGCACGTATGCGTATACAACATACAAACTATCGTTTGTTAAGCACGAACGTGCTAAGAAACGAAGACATATGAACGTACGCCGTGAGGTACAAAAAGCTCGCAGGTGTGGCAAAGTGAAAGCGCTGGCTGCGTGGGGCAACTACGGCAGCTATAGTACGCACCAGTGTGTTCGTTGTAACGCTCTTGTTTCTGCTTCTCCACTCGACTCCACGCCGATAACCGAGGCCATGTCTTTGGCTGTACGACGACGACAAGCGCCTTCAATCCATGCATACTATAAGCAACGGCCGAGGCGATGTCGCCCTTCTGTCCGTGTGAAGACACAAAGGCATCAGTGTAATGCTTGTGAGCGGATTGCCCGACGGAGAGGAACTGGCGCTCGTGATCAGGCTTGTGGGCATGCAGTTGGTACACTCGCGTATAGGCGTCTCATTTACTTTTTATTCTTGACTCGTCAGATACCCCGTAGCACCCGAAGGAGTTGTAGCAGGGGGGTTACATCAATAAAGGAATTGCAATAAAGGAATTCGCGCACAAATACAACTTCATACATAAATAACTGAAATGCTTCTCCGTTCACACACATAATACAAATTTGTTCCCACATAATTACATCACAAGACACCAATGTCTTGTGATGTATTTGTTGTTCTTGTGTTTTGTTGTCTTTTGATTTGTTATTCCATCTGACACTTCCACCAATTTGTCTCGTTGGAAAACATTTGAGCCCGTGCGCAGCGTTCCACATAGAGCTGAGTAGCCTGAACATTTCAATTCTCAGCGTAGTGTGAACCTTCTATTTTTCTCGCTGTCAAGATATATCGCTTTCTAAACGGCTCTCGACGCTCTGCACCCAAGCCGAAATAATCGTTTTGCCCGTGATTCACACACGTATCGCTAAGCACCACTCTAGTCTATGCGGGAGACTCCACTCTGTGTATAAAGTGCAGCGCCCAGCGTATGCGCACAGGCTGGAAAGGCACCCTGGTAATTACCTTCGGTATATTAGCTTAACGGATGCGCTCTATTGCCCGTTCTCAATTCAAACATACTCCAGGTAGGCGCACTGTTGTATAGTGGTGCTAGACATAATTGTATAGGTGGGTAGGTAGCAGGTTAGACGGTTTGGAGCAGGGCTTGGCTGTATAGCGTACATATTGCTGGCATATTGCTGGCCACATATTG
Organism: Rhipicephalus microplus; assembly: GCF_043290135.1. NCBI lineage: Eukaryota > Metazoa > Arthropoda > Arachnida > Ixodida > Ixodidae > Rhipicephalus > Rhipicephalus microplus. The sequence continues at coordinate 29,995,209 of NC_134708.1, read as the reverse complement.
CTAGCGCACATATTTCTATTCGAGCTCGCGCAATAGTTAAGGCACCGGTACGGCCAAACTAAGCAATTACTTATTGCCGGTTGCTTCTCCAAATTAGCTGCGTCGCATTAAAGTGATGCATCGTCTGTATAGGTACATGCGAGCGACCCCCGTATATGATGCCTTGCGCTGGCCGCCTTCGCTTCGTGTAGCAGTTTACTGATTTGGTGCAGTGGTATTCTATTATACAATAATTCTGGTTGGTGTACAGATGTTGAATTAGCGGACACTATTGTGCGGGGTGAAGCAGCAAAGGCCGATTACTGTGGCCTAATTACACGAAATTAACGCTTGGCACTTGCACAGCTGTGAACATCACATTTGAAATGATAGTCCGAGAGTGTATAGTCTAGAAAATTACTCCGTGCTGCGTTATCGGGCAAAACTTTGTGAGATCTCGTAGTGTCCTTGGTGACATCATAATGCCCTCAGTTAATTGACCGTGGTGGTGAGGTGATAAAACTACTGACACCGACCTGAAATGCATTTTGGTGTTTTTTTTTCCGGAAGGCCTATACACTACAAAGACATCAAGACTTCCGTAGTGAAGTTGAAGCGTCTTTTATTGCTTTTATTTTTTTTTTGCTTTGTGTCCTTCGTTTTAATGTCTGACATTTACTCCTAGCCAAGTGGGTTTCCGTCGAACGCTGGACTTCAATGTCAGCAAAGGTCCAGTTGAACAGCGTAATTCATGTACTGCGTTTTTTCGGCACATAGAAAATAGGCGTGTAATGCTAGATGCCTTCACTATGTGTTCTCATGTGCACGAGGTTCAGTAGAGCCATCTGCTAAAAGGTGAAATATACGAGACCTTGGAGACGAGGAACCTAATCTTACTATAGGTGTTTGCGTCTTTTCTCCAAGAGGGAGTTCCTTTTGCGCCTTCTAATGCGTCCTTTATTTCAGCATATGCATCGCATATACATCGAGCAGACGCGACGGAAGGAGTAAATGGGGCGTTAAGTTCCACGGGGAGCCCTACTAAAATTCTTTATTAAGGCTGATTTAAGTACTAAACCCATAACAAAGAGCCGTTGGTAACCTAGGGAAGCGTGTCTTTATGAGGGACCTTTACGTTAATTTCTGACAATTGCTTCCTATACTCTATACGGGGTGTACAAATAGTGTAATCAATTGTTTACTGGCTTAACTGGATACTATGGAAAGGTTAGAGTTACTATTTACTCGGCTACTCCAGTTCTATAAGCCCTGCCGCACAAAACAAACGTTACATACCTCCGAAAAACAGCACAAAGAAACTATCTCAGCTGGAGCGAATAAACAAAATGAAATATCAACGGACAGTTCACGGGCTCGAGTTTCTTTCGTAATAGAACGTTACCATGCACACACATATTTATGTCCATGTTCGACCTACAGTAGCTACAAATTCATAATTCCGTCAATTCAAAAAGACTTTTGAGGTGTTAAACAGAAGGTGTTAAATCCCTTGCTCGACAGCTATGATTCGAATGGCGCTTAAGACCTTTTAGCAATGTACCGGTGCACTTCAGAAGTTCGAGTGCTATCAAAGCTTTTCACATCTCTATACAATGCACAAACATATCCTAATGAGAGAATTGGACTTTGTGCACGCTATTGGCTCGAGGAGGCGTCGAAGGAGTGGCCTTTGCAAATTAATTTACTCCCGTCGTCATCCCTGTGAGACGCCATCGAGGAACCACATGGCACGGCGGCAGTGGACGTCCGTTCGGGATCGTTGCGCAATCTTCTCCCCCGTGGGAGCCCGAAGATGTGAGGCAGCTGACGTGGCTCAGTCTATGTAGCCTTTCTGCTACGGAGGCGAAGTGAGTTTGATTAGCGAGCGGCGCAGAAAGAGTCGCTTTGGAGTCGCCAGCGTGAGGTTGTTCGGTGTAATATGCTTCGCGAATGAGACAAAGAGGGAATGTAAAAAAGGTGTGGTCATCCTGACTGCATTGTCACTTACCCAACACGGGAGAGAAAATGTACACCTACACACACACAAACTGAGAAAGAGAGAGAAAAAGAAACAAAACTGTATTTCTTAAAATGCATTTCTTAGGCGGGTTGTATCAGGCGTCTGTCCGGATCCGTCCTCTCCCAAAGCAGCAGCTCTGGGTGCACGCGCGTCGCAGATTAGGTGTCACAGATTAGGACGTCGGCAGGCCGATTATTATGAAGCTGCTCGACTATAGCGAGAAAAGAATTGTCCTTAAGAACTGTAAAAGAAATCTAAAGGGTTAAACTTTCGCATTTCCGAAGACTGTTCATCGCGCGTACGAACCAAGAGAAAGAAGACATGGGAAGCGTCAAAGTCCTTTCGGAATAATGGCACCATTGTAAGCTTGAACTTTGATCGTGCGTTTATGGATCAAGTTAGGTACAACCGGAACGATGGCCCTGATACCCTCGTTAGGATTCATTCTCACTCAACAAAAGCCCCTTCTAAAGTAACCACTAATGCTCCCTTACGCCTCTGGAGTGATCCTAACTGATCCTGATTTAAGATGCGCAGGTGTTCACCTGCGCATCTTAAATGTTAACGCCAGAAGCCCAGTCCAAATTTTCTTTCGCCTATCACGGCCCATTTTCCGCACATGGTTGGCGTAACAGAAACTTGGTTGAATGACCATAGAAATAATGACAAAATAGCACCTCCTCGTTTCACGGTCATCAGAACTGACAGGCATCATGGCAGGGAAAAGGGAGAGTGTGTTCCACTATTTCTACGGCATGATCTTAATTTTTTTTTTGTTATCCCCAGTCGTCCCTCCGCGGTGGTCTAGTGGCTAAGGTACCCGGCTGCTGACCCGTAGGTCGCATGATCGAATCCCGGCTGCGGCAGCTGCATTTCCGATGGAGGCGGAAATGTAGGCCTGCGTGCTAAGATTTGGGTACACGTTAACGAAATCCAGGAGGTCGATATTTCCGGAGCCCTGCACTACGGCGTTTCTCATATTCATATGGTGGTTTTGGGACATTAAACCCAACACATCAATCATTGTGATCCCCAGTCCACTTCATACCGAATCTGTTTAGTGTAAGATCTCTGTCAAAAGTACTTCCGTAGTCTTTGGCGTGGTTTATCACTCACCGTCATCTAACATAGATCAGCTGGTCACTTTAACAACCTTCAAGAAGGAGCGCTTCTTATCTACTTCGAACTTGATATGCCTGGGTAATTTAAACACTCCCGATATTTCATGGCAAAATCTTTCACTCACAGGCTATGACGTGGTAATCAGCAAAGTTTTGTCGGATTTTTTGCAATATTTTGGATTAAAACACATTGATCAAACTAACACGCGAGGAGAAGCTGTTTTAGATTTATTTTTTGTTAATCTTTTTCTCTTAGACAATGCTTATGATTTCAAAGTTTTTTTATGGTATCTCAGGCTACAAGGCCGTTCTAGTATCTCTCTCGGTTCCTGTGCGTAGCAACAATTTTGTTTATTCAACATTCCCCGAATTTTCACGTGCAGACGACGCATCTCTTCTTGATCTTGTATCCAGTTCTGTCGATGATTTCGAACGCCTCAATGAATGTAATGATCAGAATTTCTTGGTAGCTTTGTTTTTTAAAGGCTGTTGGAACTTGTATTGAGCGCTTCACCCAATAAATACTAAAAAGAAAAAAAACCCGCTTCACTGGATATCGCATGACACACTTCACCTGTCATGTCATGTTGCCAGACTGAGGCGTCTAAAAAAACGGCGATCTGCTCAAAATACAGGAATTCAACCTTGCCAAAGAACAACTTCGGATCAAAATTAACTCTTATAAAGACTTCTATTTCAAAATTACGTTGCAATATTCCATGAAAAGCAACCCCCAAAAATTGTGGGCGTCTATTGTACCCACCTCAGCTGCGACAAATACAGCTGTTATAAATGACGTTCGCTGTAATGACCCTTTAACTATTTCCAACGCGTTCAATAAATACTTTCAGTCGGCATTCACAACCGACAACTGAGACACCCCTAACTTTTATCATGGCTCAGATAACTCAGTTAGCGGTGTTGCCATTTCGCTCGACGGTGCTATGAAGGTAATTATACATTTAGGAAATAAAAAATTTTTTGGTCCTGATAGCATTTCTAATATTTTTCTAGATATTATGAGTGAACTATCCGATATTTGACCGTAATTTTTCAAACTGTCTTTTTCACCTCAACTGTTCCTCCGAATCTGAAAGTTGCCAAAATTATTCCTATGCATAAATCTGCCAGCAAGCACTCACCCGTTAAACTATCGCCCAATTTTATTAACGTCTCAATTATGTAAACATTTAGAACACGCCATCTCTAAGCATATTATGGAGTTTCTTGAAGATAATAACATACTCAGTGATGCTTAGCATGGTTTTTGTCAAGGCTATAGTACAATAACTCAACTTGTAGAATTCTCGCATGGCATTTCACATGCTCTGGACTGCGGTTACCAAATTGATGCAATTTTTATCGACTTTTCAAAGACATTTGGTCTCCCCTCCTCTGGGTGAACCGACGATGGGTCATGTTTAGGTGTTAGAACAATTTGACCATCGCAAAAGCTGTCAGGAAAATCCAAGTTCTCAAAACAGCGGCAAATAACAGAGGGGAAAAGAGCACCAACGTTGTCCCGAAAAGATAAGTAAAACTCAACAGGTACCCGTCTTGCCTGGGGGCCAAGCCACGCTTCATGGAAGACAGTGCCTCTTTCACTTCATCAGCTGTCAGGCTTGTTCAAAGTTGTTCAGCTACTTCTGATGAAATTTGAGGGAGCCTAGTTAACATTGTGGCTGTCTCGGTGGTACCGCGATGTGATGACCGATGGTATGAGCCATGTTGGCAAAATGAGCTAGGAAAACTGATTGACAACGTGCTGGCGGCAAGGCAGTTGGTAATAATGTTTCAATCACTCTTGACTTTGGCCTTCAGGTGGACGCATTATTCATTGGCTTTTCAAAACCATTCGACACTGTCATTCATTTTAAACTGCTATATAAGCGCAATCTTTTGCTAAAGAACACCCTGCTTGTTGACTGTATTGGTAGTTTTCTTTCAAATCCTCGCCAATATGTATCTTATAAACGATTACATTCGTTCGAAACACACGTATCTTCTGGAGTGCCCCAAGGATCCCTGCTAGGGCCCTTATTCTTCTTATTGTACATTAACGACCTACCAGGCGTAGTTTCTACTAAAATTTGTCTTTACGCTGATGATTGTGTCTTGTATCACGTAATCAATTCACCTGATTATCAACATACACTCAACGCTCCATTCTTAAATTTTTGCACATGGCGTCAGAATGGGAGATGGACATTAATTTCCGAAAGATAGCTGCGATGTAATTTAGCATGCAGAAAACTTCATCAACGTTCAATTATTCGTTTAATAACTAGGTTGTACAGCGGGTCCCACAATACAGATATCTTGGCTTCCTTTACACAACAAACTTATCTTGGTCTCAGCACATCAACGCAACTTGCAGCAAAGCTCTAAACACCTTGGATATCTTTACCGTTCACTACGTTTAGCTCCAAAAGAAACGAAATTGGTAACATATAAAACTCTCGTAAGACCAATACTTGAATGTGTCACCACTTTATTGTACGCATACAAAATCGGTGACATAAATGACATTGAATTCACCCAGAAAAAAAGCTATTCGTTTCATGTTTAGACGCTATGACTGCAATTCCTCACCGACATCCCACCTGGCACACTTTGGTTTAACTTCACTTTATAAACGACACGACAACGAGTCTCTCAAACTTTTCTGCTTCTTTTTCGATTCACCACAGTATTCACCGCACAACTACATAAACCCTGCAAAAACAACATGCACCAGTAACAGCCATACACTCAACGTGTCTGTAATTCATCATCGCACAGACTTCTTAAAAGACACTTTTTCCCCTGATGTATTGAGATATGGAATACCATACCAGGTGACATTCGCTCATAAGAAAAAGATGAATTTTTTAATGCACTAAAACACGGCATACACTGAACCGTACTTCTATCTTTGCAATGTTTGTATAAATAGCTTTAGAGCATTTTTTGTAATGATTTGATCTGTCATTGTTTGTATTTATTTCAATTATTCTCAGTTTTTTTCTCGAATTTTTTCTGCTCTGTACCCACTCCTGCTATAGCCTTGTAACCAAGCTGCAGTATGTGAAAATAAATAAATGAAAATATAAAAAAAACTGGAGCTGAACGCGCGTCGTGCAGAATGCAAATGTCAAGACGCCAAGGTCTCACTGATCATAAAAAAAGAAAGTAAGCCTCGAGCGTCACTGGTCGTTGGTCTGATATATAAACAGGGGATGACGCTAATGTTACTACATGGGAGTGCGATACGTAAAAAGCTTGCGCGCTCGGTACATAGAAACGATCCAACTGACTAAATGATGTGCTACGCCACCAAGTCCAGGCATGCTGTGGTCCATTGCACCAGTCTGTACGTATCTATCAAAGAGAAATGTTGGACCAGATGGCGCAGCTTCCACGTGGTCCAATCAGAGTGACCCTATCCTGGACCTTGCACGTCAGCTCGCGTGTCTAATACACAATTAAAATCTCCAGTGAGTATGACAATACGACCATCTAGAAAATACACGTCAAGGTCATGGAAAAAATCGTAGACATCGCGGCTTGAGCTGGCCCATAAATACACAAAACGCGCAGCTTGAAGGATGATAGGACGCAGTCAAAAGTCAATACCCATCCGATCCCATGATAGGAAACATGATGATTGCGTAGAAAACGAAAAGAATAATGATTCCAGCTCCACTGAAGCGAGATGTTGCGAAAGAAAAGTAACAGTCTAAATTAAATGCGCGTTTGAATGCACGAACGTGGCCAATCGTAAAAAAAGTTGGTTTTTTGTAAACACAGTATATCACAATGCTCTTTTTATTATGTGATTCTTAAAGGGAAAATAAGAGAAAAGTGAGCCCCGTAACTGTCTGCATCAGAGTGCGACACCTCAACAGTAGTTCACGAGGGATGGGGGTAAGGAGGGATTAAAAGGTATATATATAGAGAGGAAGGAGAGAACGAGGTGCAGGGACAGCGAGCGACGGAAGTAAGGAGGAGATAGGAAAGATGGACACTGCAGCAGGAGTGCGAGGACGAGGTACCGCTCGGCAAGAGCTATTGTCGTCAGGAGATGGCGTATAGGGGGAGCCTAGTCGGCCAGAGCTGCACTGTCGTCGGATATCACAGGGGGACAACCAGTTGGCACGAAATCCATCGAGCGGGTCCCCCATCGTGGGCTATGCTGATAACTTCGGCTCGCTTTACTTGGTTACGGAACCCTTGAACATTTAAAGAAATAATTTTCAGGGTGTCAGCCATATTGAAATGTTTATGAGTGACTGACCTGATCGTGTCTTTTGAATCGGTACCCCGGGGATCTGTTCGGGGGTGCACACACTACACCGCACACATCGACCCATTAGAAGAGGGTCGAGGTTTCTTCGGTTGCTAGGACTCAGAGCGACTTTCCTGAGTGTCGTCCGAGCTGGTGCAAGACTTGTGAGCACGCTTGACATCTCGCGGGGCTTGCATTTCGACGTCACATCCGTCAAGGCTAGAAGAGAGTCCGATGCTTCTGTCGACTCCGAGGCTGAAGCTGCTTTCTGACGAATCAGACAGTGGTAGGGCTGCAGCGTCCACATTGTCGCCGCTTCCAACGACCTTGCTCACCGATTTCTTGTCGACATGCGTCATCAAAGAGCTCCCATGGCGCCTTGATACTTTTTCAAGGAAGTTGCGAGCCTGGCTTTCGGAAGGAGCCAATGGGCTTTGCTCATTCGGTAGAAATTCTGTTCCTGGTGAAACACCAGCGCCCGTGGACCTCGTTACGTCGGCGTCTACTGAGCACTCAGCTGCTAGATTTAGCGATGAGTCCGGTGTGTCGGTGCCTACAAGCATTTCTTTCTCGGCTTGGGCCGACGTGAAAGCTGGCACGGCATGTTTGCCAGAGACAGACACGAGGTAAATCACGGTGGCTTTTGTTATCGGTGAGAGAGGCCAACATGGCGCCCTCGGGTTGGCCAAGCCGCACACTTCATCGTCGTTTATGCAGCTCTCAGAGTCAAAATATGGCGTTCTTCTTGTACAGCTGCGGGTTCTCGTTCATCTGTTGCCGTTGGTGACACGGATGGTAGGGCAGGAAAGGTCCCCGCAGCAGCATCTGAATACGAACGACGAACAGGGCAGATGGTAGGGTGGCCATCTACACAACGTCGGCAAAGGCAGTTCCAACCTTCGCTTTCATGTCCATGCACACCACAGCGACCACAGCATGGCGCTGTGCACTCTGCTTGAAAATGACCACTAGAGCCACACCGACAACAAACACGTTGCAGACCGCAGTAGTCGAAGGTGACTCGATGACCAGAAACGCGAAGATAGTTGGGGACGGGATTTGTGGGACTCATTTCTATCCGGACAAAGCGTGTGCCTGTGAGAACTCGGCGTCTTGCGCTCATTACGCCAGTGGTCACAGTCCATACCTTGCCGTATTGGGATAATGCCTGGACGAGTACCTCGTTGGAGACGAAGGCTGGTAAGAACAGGCAAGCGACGTTATTTACCTGTGGGCCGACGGGAACGAGAGAAATACGCTCGCCACCGATGGTCAGGCAGCCAGCGTCGACGATGAGAGTCAAGGAAGCCATGCTCTTGACAGTTATTTATTATTATTATTTATTATTACGTTAAGTTTTATTGGCGCAAGGGCATCTAAGGCCAAAGAGCGCCAGTACAAGTGTTTCATTTCGGTTATTGGTTTAAAAATTAAAACAAATGATTAAAACATGATTAAAAATTAACAAATATCTACGAACCATTTAAAACGCAGTACATTTAAAAGAATGTCACTTTGTTTAAAAAAGGAATGTGACTTTGCTAAAACCTTCATTTTGTTGGCTGAAGTCTGTGCTGAAAAATTTGTCTGCAAGGCCCAAGACCCTCGCAGCTGAAGTCCTTGCCTGAGCAAGAACTGCGAAGGCTCAGACATACTTTTTATGCACCAGGGGGTACCTCACACTTGAGGCGCAGCCTGGTGCCTAGGATGGAATGATATCATTGTTAAAATTTTCACTTTCCCAAGATAATGAAGAAGCCTCTTAAGGTGAACCACTGCATCAAGTGATAAAAACAGCGCTGGATGAAGTGGGATATGATATCGATAGAGCTCCCTGAAATGGGTCAGTCGTGCTTGGTGAAGCATAGGACATTGTATGAGGACATGCACAACGGTTAGACTCTCTCCACAGTGTATATATGTAGGTGGATCAGTGCCTGTCAAAAGGTGTTTATGTGTGGCATAAGTGTGGCCTATTCTGAGCCGTGTTAGAGCGACTTCAGCGAACCTGCTGAGTTTTTGGGGGATAACTTTTCTCAGCTGGGGTTTTACAAGGTGGAGTTTGTTGTCGACTTCTCTGTCCCATTCAGCTTGCCAGTGGTTGCGTAGACCTCTACGTACAACAGGTTTTAGATCTACACCCGGAACAGAGGTTATATCTATGGTTTGCCGACCAGCGGCTTTTCGTGCATTCTTGTCCACTATTTCATTGCCCGCCATTCCAGAATGACCTGGAACCCAGCAAATAACAATAGAAAGTTTTAAGTTGTAGGCTGCATAGATTTCATTAAGGAGCTTGTTGAAAGTAGGGTTCTTGCTGTACTTGCCACAAGACAGGGCCCTGACAACTCTTAAAGAATCTGTGTACACTATAGACTTTTGTATCTTGTGTTGATTAATGTGTTGTATAATAAGCAGGATACCATAGGCTTCCGCTGTGAAAATGCTGGTATGTTTATGCATGGTTCTGGTGTCCGAGAACTTTTGTCCATAGGCTGCACAAGATACAGATGTTTGAGATTTTGAGCCATCAGAGAAGAACGCAGTTGAACGATATTTGTGTTCAAGGGCCAAGAAATCTTGCTCAATAAGTGCACTTGGACAATTTTCCTTTATGATGTCTTTGAAAGACCAGTCACAAGTAACTGGACATTGCTGCCAGGGAGGGATGTGTTCGACATGGTCACTTTCCTCCAAGTCATTGAAGAAAATTGCAAGTTTTTCTACTGCAGGTCTTATTGCCAATGGAAACGGTGGGGCGATAGAAGGACGGTTTAGGTATAACTGGGTAGTAGACACATCGTTCATAAGTGTTTTACATGGGTGCTGCTTCAGAGACATGATCTTAACTGCATAGTTGACTCCTAGATACGTGCGCTGATAGTCTAGTGGCCACTGATCTGACTCTGCATAAAGGCTTTCAATAGGGCTGGTACGGAAGGCACCAAGTGCCAGCCGGATACCTAGGTGGTATACAGGGTCCAACATTTTCAGTGCTATCCTTGAAGCTGACTGATATACTATGCATCCATAGTCTATACGTGACAGAACCAGGCTTCGAAACAGAGATATGAGACAGTGCCTGTCTGTCCCCCACGACTGATGCGATAAAATCTTTAAAAGGTTCATGGTCTTGAGACATTTCAACTTCAGCTGTTTTATGTGCTGGATGAAGGTGAGTTTGGAATCAAAAATTACACCGAGGAATTTTTGTTCTTTCGCGATGACTATATTTTGTCCATTCATTAGTATGCAGGGGTCAGGATGCACACCTCGTCGTCTCGAGAACAGCACACTAGTAGTCTTGTCAGTGTTAAACTTAAAACCATTCTCGTCAGCCCATTTTGCAAGTCGGTTAACACCTACCTGTATCTGGCGTTCACATATAGTCAAGTTACACGATTTGAAACTAATTTGAATGTCGTCCACGTACAGAGAGTACGATATCGCAGGTGGAATAACAGAGTGAAGAGAGCTCATTTTAACTATAAATAGTGTGCAGCTTAATACTCCTCCCTGCGGCACTCCATTTTCTTGGATAAATGTGCGCGATAACACAGTACCTATTCTTACACGGAACTTCCTTTCAGACAGGTAATCTTTTAAGATGGGAATCAACCTGCCACATATACCGAAAGACAGTAGATCTTGCAAGATTCCATATCGCCAGGCAGTATCATATGCCTTCTCAAGATCGAAGAAAACAGACAGACAGTATTGATTGTGTACAAACGCGTCACGTATCTACGACTCGAGGAGGACAAGATTGTCAGTTGTGGATCTAGCTGTACGGAAACCAGACTGGCACGGGTCCAATATGCCATTGTATTCCAAGTAATAGACCAAGCGGCGGTTAATCATTTTTTCAAACACTTTGAGTAGGCAGCCTGTGAGGGCGATAGGCCTGTAACTATTTACCGAAGAGGGATCTTTGCCCTGTTTAAGGATTGGTAGTACTATTGCCTTTTTCCAAGCAGAGGGTATTTTGCCGGTACTGAAAATCTTGTTGTAAAGTGCTAAAAGGCAGTTCAGGGTTTCATCAGGGAGATTTCTGATCATTTCATAAGTAATCGTATCAAAACCAGGAGCAGAACTTCCACAGGAACCAAGGGCGAGCTTCAGTTCGTATACTGTTAGTGGTTTATTGTATCCGTCTGATCGAGCCTTGTTCCGGCACAGAGGTACACTTTCAGCTATGCTTTTGTGGCGTAAGAACTTAGTGGTATAGTTTTCTGAGCTTGACATTTTCTCGAAGTGTTCGCCAAGAGCGTTTGCCTGTTCTTCTATTGTATCACCGCAGTCATTCACCAAAGGGAAGGGATTTGGGCCTTGTCCTTTAAGTTTATGCACCCTATTATAAACCTTGCTGACGTCTGTGTAGGAGTTTATTGAGGATATATAGCGTGTCCAGCTTTCCCGTTTGGCTATACGGCGAACACGCCTTCCATTCGCTTTGCAACTTTTAAAGGTTATCAAGTTTTCTGCTGTTGGGTAGCGAGAAAAACCCTCCATGCTTTGTTTTGCCGTTTTTTAGCAATTTCACACTCCCGATTCCACCATGGCTTTGCGTTAACCTTATCATTCCTGGACTGCGGTATGCACTTTTTTGCACAAGTAAGAACATATTCCGAAATATAGTTGGCCATCTCTTCTACTCCCAAATGGTCTACCTCTTCGAAGTGTAGTGTACATAGCTCTCTGAATTTCACCCAGTTCGCAACATGAAAGTTCCACTTTTTGGGATAAGACGGCCGGTCATCCCGTTGTTTTGTAACGAAAAGAGTTGGAAAATGGTCACTTCCATATGGATTATTAATAACTTTCCAATCTAAGTAAGGTAGGAGTGACGGTGACCCAATGGCTAAATCTATGCATGAATATGTATTGTGTGTGGTACTGAAGTATGTTGGCTCTGCCTTATTGAGCAGACAGGCTCCAGATGCGAGAAGAAAGTTTTCTATTGCACGACCTCTCGCATCACATTTGGTATCACCCCATAGCAAACTGTGAGCATTAAAATCCCCAAGTAACACATATGGTTCTGGAAGCTGATCAATAAGCTTTTCGAACTCTGTTTTATTGAATGGTTCGTCAGGGGCTATGTAGATCGAGCAGATAGATATAAGACAGTTGAATAGAATAGCGCGAACAGCCACAAACTCAAGAGAGCTTTGTAGCACAATGTGCTGGCATGCTACGCTTCTTTGTGCAATGATGGCCACACCTCCAGAAGAGAAATTGCCACTATTTCGATCTTTACGAAAAACCACATATTGATTTAGGAAATTCACATGAGTCGACTTTAAATGGGTTTCTTGAACACAGAACACTTTTGGCTGATAGTCATTAAGCAAGTCTTTGATATCATCTAGGTTATTAAATAGGCCTCTGGCATCCCACTGTAGTATTTGTGTGTCCATTTTAGGTGTGTTTTGTGTTCTGTGCTCAAGGATGGAAAGTAAGCTCACGGACCCTTTCCAGGGGCCGTGACACGAGATTTTTCTTTTTTGGATCGGTCGACAGAGTCGCGCCGATCCTTAGGCGCTGGCTGCGCCTTCACGCTCGGTGTTGTGTCCATTGCCTCTTGCGAGGCGCTGGACACACGCTCTTGCGAGCGCTGCATTTGTTTTGAGGGCCTCGCCTCAAAGGACGAGACCTTCGCGGCCCCCAGCCCGGAGGTTGGTGGGTCTTTCTTGGATGGCGGAGCAGCACTTGCTGCAACCGCCGAGGGGGCGGAAGGCGTCACCGCTGGCTCACTTGACGTGTGCCAGACAGGCGCCGGGGGCCGTCGTGGCGCTGCCCCCTGACGCGCCACTTCGGCAAAGCTGGTTTCTGGTAGGCAGGACACCTGTTTTCGTGCCTCACTAAATGAAATGTTTTGTTTCACTTTAATTGTGATAATTTCCTTTTCTTTTTTCCAGCATGGGCATGACCGTGAGTATGCGGCATGCTCTTCATTACAGTTCGCACAGTGAGGAGAGTTTTCACAGGCATCAGATGTGTGGTCTTCAGCACTGCATTTTGCGCAAGTTAAGTGGCCTCGGCAGTTCTGCGAACTGTGGCCGAACCGCTGGCATTTGAAACATCGTAGAGGGTTTGGAATGTAAGGCCTCACTCGAAGCTTGATGTACCCAGCCTCAACAGAATCGGGCAGTACACTTGAATTAAACGTAAGTATTAGGTGCTTAGTCTGGACTTCTTTGCCATCACGTCTCATCCTAATTCGTTTCACGTTGATGACATTCTGTTCGCTGAAACCCTCCAGGAGTTCAGCCTCAGTCAGCCCTAACAGGTCATCATCTGAAACAACACCACGGGTGGTGTTCATGGTTCGGTGTGGGGTTACTATGATTTTGGTATCTTCAAATTTCACTAGATTAGGCAGTTTCTCATATTGTTTCTGGTCGCGGAGCTCCAACAGGAGGTGACCACTTGCCATTCTCGATGCTTTATATCCTGGGCCAAAGATTTCCGTCAAAGACTTCGAAACAAGAAAAGGTGAAATTGTTCTCACTGGTTTGCCGGGTGTGTCAGCATGGATAACGTGGAATCGGGGAAAGGATACTCTCTGGTGACCAAAAAACTGGAATACTTCATCGGTGCGCCCTCTTTTCTGAGGGCGATCAGGGAGTGGGGGGAAGGAACAAGCCATAAGAAAAAGTTCATTTTCGGCAGCAGCGCCAGCCACCCACCATGGAGTCCTACAAGGGGACGCTGCAGGGTCTGTAAGCACAGGAACTGCAGACGCCAGCTGTACACCACCACTATAACCGAATATGGTGTATCCAAGGTAGGATAGCCACACAGGGTTAACCCTTGCCGCCGGGAAACACGGAAGTCAACGGAAGAGAAGAGAGGACAGGAAAGATTTAAAGTAAGAGAAAAGACGAAGATGTGAGGGGTAGACAGGAAAAGGCGACTGCCGATTCCCCCCAGGCGGGTCAATCCGGGGGTGCCGTCTACGTGAAGCCAGGGCCAAAGGGGTGTGTTGCCTCTGCCGGGGGGCCTTAAAGGTCCAATCACCCAGCGTCAGCTCAACCCCCAGGATCCCCTTTTCCCCGGACACGGCAAAGCCACGCACGGCTAGGCGTGGGAGGGAGTCAAAACTCCCCCGTTAGCTCGGGTCCGTGGTGTCGCTACACACCAAACGCCTACCTGCGCAGGCGCCCCTGCGGCGGCTCTTGACTGTAACTTGGAAGTTCATGCCTTCCATGTGCTGAATGTAGTGTACCTCTGAGAGGCCAACTATTGAGGACGTCGCGTCAATGACGGTCTTCGGACTAGTCCCCGCAGGGACAACAACGTCGAAAGCCTGCGCCTTCGAAGGCGTGCACGACGTTGCAGGCGCCATGGCTAGATGAAGTGGACGTCCTTGACGTGGAACACGCAGGAACGTCAACGGGATCACTTTGTCTTCGTCTGGTTTAAGAGAATTTTATTACCAGATATGTCTTACATAACTCATGCCTACACAAAAAATAGACAATAATGAGCATGCGTATGTACAGTACAAGCTGTTATGTACAGCGAAAATAACTTATTTGCGCATGGAGCGAAATACAATGCAGATATTGTACAACAAAGATGGGACATTCATGACCTTCGAGATGATGAAACTGTGTTTAGAACAAATGTTTAACGATTTCGAGTACTTCATACTCAACTATGGGGGAGCACTGAGCCGTCCCGCTATAAGTACATGACGAGACCGCCGCTGACCGAAGTTTCCTAAACGTTAAACACTTGGCTCGTGGCCATTTTGACCACACAAATGCATTTAAGCCACACACTGATCCCAAGCTCAACCTCTAGCTCATTCATCTTCTTTATTACTATTTCTTTCAAGCACGTCAAAGTGATGGCTCCCTGTATTTTCACTCACCATGCACCACTTTTCAGTTATTTGAGGGTTTTAAGGTAGGTTGACCTTGTTCGACTACCATCAAAAACAACCTGGCCACATTGCGGGGTAACAATGGACCAGATCTTTTAGATTGGACGGGGCGCGCAGAGAAATAAGTGCATGCCTCGCTAAAAAAAAACATGCAGTAAAATGTAAGTCTTCCAACTCCTTGCCGTTTGTTGATAAGCGAGTTTCCAAAGACGCACGTGTCAGCAGTCGGGTCAGTATAGCAATCTGGTGGCAGAAAGTTCTGAGAAAAAAAGGGCAGCATATCCACGGAGTGAATGATGCAGAGTGGGGCAAAGCATCCGTCCGTCCATTCGTTCTTGCCTCCGTTCGTCCATGCGTCCGTCTGTGTGACCATCCGTGCGTCCATCCGCCCGTCCGTGCGTGCGTCTATTCGTGGGTCAACACGTCCATTCATGCATCCGCCCCTGCTTCCGTCCATGCAGCCATCCGTGCGTCCGTCCATGCATCTGTCTGTGTGTCCGTTCGTCCATCTAGTCAACACTCCAAGTACCACCATCTTGCATATTTTCATCATATACTCCGCATATAGAAGCGCCGCCATCCAGCGGTCATTCCAAGGACTAAACGAGAGGTGGCACACGCACACTTTCTTACGGCTTGCGCTTCGGGTCTACTTCTTACCTTTAACCACCTCGAGTTCATGGTATATACTAGTTCACTGTATTCATGGCACTGCGGCCCAACGCTCGCTAAACCTTTCTAAAACCAAGGAGGATACGCCCAGCGAGTATAACGCAGCAACCCTTTCTTATCAGATAGTGCTAAATATACATGCCGATGGCTGCTAATGGGGAATAAAAGACGGGCGAATTCGGCTTTTGGTTAACGCGCACGCTGCGAATTTTTCGTTGTTCAACAACGCACATGAGAAATCTCCCACCGGCGCCACCTTGCAGGTCAAAGCGTAAGACTTGTTACGCACTACTACGAGGGACGAACGGGTGCCGCTTTAAGGAGATTGGCCCCTAAAACGACTCATAATAGATTACTCCTCTGTTATTTCACCTCTGTCATTTGCCGCTGTTTTGAGAACTTTGATTTACCAGATAGCTTTCGCCATGGTCGAATTGTTTTAATACCTAAACATGACCCATCGTCGGTTTGACCAGAGGAGTGGAGACCAATAACGCTCCACAACATTGATTACAAAACTTTCGCGGCAGTCATCACTTGGTGTTTGAGAAGCCTGATGCCCTCCTTAATAGGTCATCATCAGGCGTGCTCTATTCCCGGAAGAGAAATCCACAGTCTCTCCTTTGTTTCGCGTGATATAGTTATATTTGCATACACGTTAACAAGATCAGCTCGGGGACTCTTGGTTTCACTTGACCAGGAAAAGGCATTCGATCGCCTCGAACATAGCTTTATATTTAGCGTAATGGCAGCATTTGGCCTCTCGCAAAACTTCCTTGAGCTTCTCAGAAACGCATACCGAAACATACGCAGCACATTGTTTCTTGATGGTTTAGAGAGTGCGCCATTTCCTGTTACCCGTGGTGTTCGCCAGGGGTGTCCTTTATCCCCTGCACTTTTTGTGCTCAGCCTCGAACCATTCCTTCAATCGCTAATCGCTTATCCTTACATTAGAGGCCTTCATCTTCCATGTAATGGTACTGTGACGGTGACAGCATTTGCTGATGACATCACGTTGTATTTGAAGAATGAGGATAGTTTATCCCGTAGCCTACGACTTTTTGCTACGTATGGCACGATTTAAGGTGCTGCGTTAAATTTTTCAATATGTCGATATTTATTCATTGGCTCCCCAGACTCCTGCCTGCCTAAGTCCCTTTTTTTGTCTTCAAAAAAGTGACTCCATTCGCATACTGGGGCTTGATTATACTTGCTACGGCTTATCAGCCAGCTTGTGGGTTTCACTAGTCGAAGACGTAAAACGACACGTCCGGGAAGCACAGAAGTATGATTAACCGATGCTCGAAAGAAGGTATTTAGCACAGATGATGTTTTGCGGCCATTCATGGTACATATCTCATGTCGTACAGCCCCCATTACGAATCACTAGGTCGTTGCAATCGCTCATTGACTCATTTTTCTGGTCAGGTGGAACAGAGCTGGTTTGCCGAGCAGCTCTTGGGCAACCGTGAAACTGCGGCGGATTCGCATTCCCATCTGTCTATGTTTGCTGCCGGCTGCTTGCCCTACGATTCTTACTTCGGTTATTGCATAGTGATCAGTGCCCTGCGCGTGATCTTAGCTGCTATTTCTTAGGCACCAAGTTACGCTATTCACTACCAGATGCGCGGCTTAATTCTGCACCGCAAACACTTAATGTGTCTGCATTTTACACGAAGGCAGTAGCATTTTATCTACACGCGCAGTAGGTTTGTCCCGATGTGGACATTCTCGAAAGCCGCATTGTAGATACAACGGCGGCTCTTCTGCTTCCTCTAGTTCCTCCAGCCCGTCTAGCACGATCGAGACATGTCTCGTGGAGCACGATAACGGCATCGTTTTTGCCTGGTCACCTCCGTGACTTTATGTGTCGTCTTGGATGGAGGGTACTCGCAACACGGGACAGACTGGAGAAGTGGGGCATGGTCCCATCTTCCACTTGTCCTAACTGCCCGCTACAGGAGTCTAACCAGCATATGCCGCAGCAATGTGTCATTGCAAAGGTGTTTTGGAAGTCAGTTAACACTAGTTTTCGTGGTTTAGGTGTAAATCGCTTTGT
Source organism: Rhipicephalus microplus (assembly GCF_043290135.1). Taxonomy (NCBI): domain Eukaryota; kingdom Metazoa; phylum Arthropoda; class Arachnida; order Ixodida; family Ixodidae; genus Rhipicephalus; species Rhipicephalus microplus. Next base: position 29,977,197 of record NC_134708.1, on the reverse strand, counting down.
AACATCTGGTCGCTGCTCGCGTAGTCGCTTTGCACGCCTCCTAATAGCTGCGGGAGCTTTTTGTTTGTAGCGTAATATATTCGAAGCTGTTGCGGCAGGTCATTGTCATCGTGCTCTTTTTCCAATTCTGGAACGCCTCTACTCTGAACTTTGGTCGTTTCTGTCAGAGGAATTGTTCTTCCTTGGGGAGGAAGAATTTCTGCGACAATGGTCGTGCCGCTTTCGGTCCGTAGTTGACAGACGCGTTTTATTAGCCTTCCATCTGGCTTGGTTCCTATAGCCAGGTCACCTGTCAATGTCTGATTAGTGCATGTAATCCGTATGTGTTTACTATTTCTATGTGTTTGTGTATGTCCCATATGGGTGTGAGCTCTTCTATATATGCACTTCATTCTAACGTTGTAAGTTATGTAAGTTTTATGATACCTGTTGTACATATTTTCCAACATCTTCACCAAGTCTGTAAATTCTGTACACATATCATCATGTACATTGTCCATATTGTGATTAGTGTATATATGTGGTGTATGTAGTTATTAGTACCATGAACTATGGACATCCTATGGACTTGGACACTTTTGTTTAAACGTGTAATGTATGTTGTACTTTGTCTTTTCTTTGTTAATGTACCTGTCATACAGACGCTCGTTCCTTAGGTTTGTTGCGTCCCATGATAGAATAAACTTCTTCTAAACACAATAGATTACTGTAGTGTGTACTGGTTTTTCATTAGTGTAAAATTTGTGGAGCTACGCAACGAGGAAAGCGTTATACCACTCTTTAGAGCGATAAAGAAAGGAAGTTGATGGAAGAAAAGAAATAGTAGAGAAGGAAATGCATGGAGACTAACCAGTCCCGCATAACCGATTTGCCCCCTGTGGAAACAGGATGGGGGAAACTAAAAGGGGGTGAGGAAAGAGGCAGAAATACGTACGTGACATCACTGCCACAGCCACTTGTCCAAGTCTGTTTTCCTTGAAAACCTATAAAGAATTCAGCCGGCGAACATAAAAACACCAACCTCAGTAGAGTGAAATGAGGTTGAGGACAGAAAGGCGCTAGTAGTAGGTGGACAAGAAAAGAAAATGGAAAACGAAGAAAATATTATGACCGTGGTATCTGCATGTCGCAGCCTAATGGTCGGGATGTACGTAACGTTACAGCTTATGCAGGGAAGTAGTGTGCACGAGGAACTTGAGCAGAAAACTTAAAATCTGACGTTAGTGTAGGTGAACGAGAAGACGTAAGTATTTTTCTATACAACTGGTGGTGCAAGCACCGCTCGTCTCTCTATGTCTGGGAGGCAAACAAAATACGCTCCTATGAATCACAGTTTCCACAATCTGGACCAGTGGTCACACCAAGATACCACGACAAATAGCTAAATGAGCCAATCGCTATATGAGACATTCTCAAACATTTCGTTTATTCGAAAACAACACGCCCAACACACCAGGCCTGTAGGCAGTGACATTTTTTCGGAATAAGAAGGGGAGGGAGGCACTCATTTGAAACATTAAAGAACGCCTATTTTTTAAATATTTATTCTCGCTAAAACACCCTTTGGCTACGCACCTGCAATGCATTATTACGTGATTAAAAATAGACATACTTGCATGAAAGGCTACGCCACGTGATCAACCACTTCCGACAACTAGGTATTACGTGGAAGTCGAGAAAGGACCAAACTCTCTGGTGTTTACTACAGCGATGGTCCGACAGGTCCGTCAACTATGGTTTGGGCAGCAAACAAAATGAAGCAAAATATCGGGGGGCCCTTAAGATTTGCATTCAAGACTTGAATGCGATAGCGATATTTTGTTTTGTTTTTTGCGTATTTCAAATACTTTTCGGCTGTGTTCCAATGCTTAGACGGCACGTAGACAGTCTACGCAGACTGCTTAGAAGACATAACCGAGCCCATTCCATCCGAGAATCGGAACACGTGTGGACAGCTTTTACGTGACGAGGCGCCACTTCGCGTCGAGAAGAAGAAGAAGCCCAAATAAACAAACGTAACGGTTGTATTTTCTGGCTTATTTCGTGTTGAAATCTATAAAAATCAAACGTTACTTTCCTTTAGCGTCTGGAGAAGCGTCTGTTTGTGAGCAGACGACCATTCCGGTGAGATACGATTTATCTGAGCGATTCGACGAGCCACCATCTTGTTTAGACAGCAAAGTAGCCTGCATCGTATTTGTCTACGATGCGGTCTTTTCGGTGCTGTCTATTTTGCCGGCTGCGCGAGAATTACAATTAACTTGAGATGGCCGCCGTCCATTCAGCTGTCTATTTAGCCGTCTACGCGAGTATTGGAACACACTCTGTTCATGAACTCTGTTCGAACTTGCTATGTACCCACTATGTGACCTTACGGGTAGCGTGTGCCTTTTGTAGTGGGTGACTGGCTTTATATTAGGAAGTAATTATGATGATCCCATCATTTGGCGCCCTATAGCAATGTACGCTAGTACCACGCATTATTACAGCAATAATTGATGTATCGTAAAGCATGTATGCAGGAGTTTGTGTTTGTAAAGCATGAAGGTTACTTTCACTGCATTTCCGAGCAGGAAATGTTGTTTTCACTGTATTCATAAAATGAGGAGTGGCTGTGTTAGCCATTGCGTGTTTCTTAGTGACGCTTGAGCTCTTATTGTCGCCATGTGATTGTACATTTGTTTCATTCATTTTGTCTTTATTAGGAAAATCCTTTATTAAATGTCATGAAATAAAAAAAAAGAGGAGTGGCTGCGTAGTATAACACCCACTTGCCACGCCAACGACCCGGTTTTGATTCCCACTCAAGCACCGAATTTTTATTTATTTATTTTATTTGCGTCTTCCTCACTCAACTTTTTCAGTCACTCAAAGATCCTCGTGCTCAATTTTTTGGTCACTCAATCATGATGATTTTTCACTCACACACAACGACGCTGACAACGATGCCAGAATTTCTTCGAAACGAGCTTTCTAACGCTGTCGCGTTAATAACAATAGAGACGAAGGCGCCCTTCGCCCAACTGCACCCCTCATCCGTGCAGCTTATTGCAGCGCAATAGCTAAACGTGGCAGTGACCACAACCGTACATTTCCCCGATAGAAGACACGGAATCGATAATGCTGATGGTACGCTTCCCAGAGGAGATCACCAGCGGGATACTCGCTGGTAACACCCTTTGATGAACAACTCATGAGATGCTTTGGTTGACTCTTTTCTCGATGCACCCAAACAGGGTATGGCACTTTTCCAGCACTTCTATCAGGTTTGCATCCTCGCCTGAGCTATTATATACCTAAATATTTCATCTGGTAATGGGACTTCCAGATTTTCACATTTATGGAGAAAAATATGTACTTATAACTTGCTGTCGCCGTTCCATGCTTCCTGCTACAACTTTCGGAACGTACATGTCGGTCATGAGTAATTTTTAGTTTAGTAAAGTAGGCACTGTCATTCATCTTTCAGCGCTGCATTCAGCGTCTCTTACGCTGCCATCGCTATTGATGACTGACACAGCTTGTATTGTCAGGAAAGCGGATGTTACGGCAGTCCGTCATCAACAAGAGGCAAGAGCGGAGTGCTATTGTACCTATTGTGGGTTAATGTTTTCTTTAGGCATTTTCATAAGGCAAAGAATAAAACTTATGAAGCAAGCGTAATAGCTTTAATGAATAGACTTCCCAGAGACTGTTGAAGGCGACACTAAAACACCACACCGAAAACATTAACGCACACGTAGTATGCTTCGCACTTAAATTCTGGACGATGAACTGTCCGGCAAGCATCGTTTGTCCTAATCAAGAGTTAGGCTTCGAAGTTCTCAGTGGAGTAGCGTAATATATATAAATTTTGGGGGCGGCCAGACAGCGTTCTGCAAGGTGCCACAAGCTTGCCCATTTTCCACGGTTACTTCTTTGTCTAGGCTTAATTCATTAGTGGTTGGCAATTGCGTGAGTTGGTTTATAGTTCTTTATTTGGTATATTGTATGACGTTATAACAAAGCGGCCGAGCCGGCCAAACAAAACGGGGTCAACTTGCACGTGACATAACTTGGTTCACCTTACAGAGTGCTTACTAGCCTGATTGAATTAAAGCGAGTAAACCTTCTCCCGCTATACTCGGAAAGAAAGAGATACAGAACCCCGCTCCACACGCTGTACGCCATAGTGTCAGATCTCTACAGCGACCTTTAGAACTGTCAAAGCTGGTATCCTTTTGAGATACAGCCATACACTCGTGGCCAGTTGATGAAAGAGAAGTTTTTCCCTCATTATCCTCTCCCCCTTATAGGGTAGCAAACTGAACTTAGTCTAGTTAGCCTCCCTACCTTTTTGATATTTTTTTCTTCTCTTTCTCTAACTCTCTCTCTCTCTCTCACTATTGAGTAGTAAAATGAGCGCAGTTCTAATAATGGTTCGGATATGGAAAGTTATCGAAACGTTTTTGCTATGGTTTCCAAAACTTGGCCCGGACCACACCAGTAGGCGACAGCAGGCTCTAGCGACGAATTGTTCACAACACGAAACCCGATGCCTGCAGGAGTAAACTGGGCCATGACAAGTGGTAATTCCTGAAACACCATGCGTATACGATATCTTCCGTGATCTCGAAGGAGGAAGAATGCCCGACGAACTTCCCGTTTTAGAAATAGCCCGGATGTATCTGTCTCTCTCTCTCTCTTTCTTTGGCCTTGGTGTGGGAAACGCCAGACCATTACGGTTTTGTGATGCTGCGAAGCAGATAGGCCAGGGGCGAATCTCGCGCCCTGTTGCCACCGTTGACTGTTCTTATCCCGGAGAACAATCTTCACACTGCTCGACAGCGCTGGCGCCTCGCTCGGAAGCCAGCCGTGATGGAGGAAACCAGCCATTATTGCGAAAGGGTTGATCCTAGGAGAAAGGGAGGTGACACGAGGGGTTTTTATTCCTCTCTGAGGTACACGGGCGCTGGTGGCGTTGCCCGCACCGGAAGCTGATCTGTGCAACGTTGATTAGGCGACCACTTTGTACATATAGTTCCTATGTAAGTGAATGTATCTAACATTCTTTTCTTGAAAATCCTAAATAGTTTATAGTATACAAATTAGATCTGCGCATTTTCTTAAGTGTGTGCTTACATTTTATCTTCCTCACTAGTATGATCTGCTTGATCTGTTTTCTTTTCTACATCGCCGTGGTTCAGAAGTCTGTCAGGAAAAGGTGCAGTTGCGGCTTCTGTTCTTTATTAGATTGCTTTTAGACAATCAAACAAGCTAGCGAATATATATATATATATATATATATATATATATATATATATATATATATATATATATATATATATATATATATATATATATATATATATAATTATACAACAGACAGTCTGACATGGAATACATTCTTACATTCTTCAGTGCCACAAAAGAAACGTAAGCCAGTTGAATTGGTATGCAGAAGGACGAATAGAGAGGGGAGAGGAACGTGTGCTTAATAGAAGTCGGGAATTGTATTATGAAAACTGAATGTCATAAGTGTGTGAGTCCCAGTACACATACAAAGCGGCTTGTTTTACAGGCAGCTTCCGTCTTCAGGCGTGCTGCTCCGCAAGCATCGATTATATTTGTATTAGCTTCTTCTCTTTGTAGCATTAAATGATGTTTTCATTGAACTATATAATTATTGACAGTCTTGAACTCAAGATAGTATCCACGTTGCAAAATAGGATATTACTAACATAACTTCAGTATCCTATTACTAATCACACCACCGATAATTCTACAAGCATAATAATCAGGATAAACTTAAATTTAATCTAGACCGCGGCTAAGATCAGCCTATTCTATACGTTTGGTTGCAGTGTATTTATTACGAACCCACTAGAGTTACTGTAGAAACGTTAGCCTCACTCACATTGATATTCGGTTCTACAACTGCAAATACCTTTTACATGGGTGCAGTGTTTCTAACCCACACCTCTGTTTTTAAGCGTTCATTGCTGACGTGTACGGTGGTCTTTGGCGCTTGCTTCATCATACACCTCCTCGAATTGCCCTTTGCTCTTTCAACGCGGTGTATCATTATCATTTACACGTTGCAAGTAGCAACTACCACACAACCACTACGAAAAAACAACCAGATAAGAGGGCGGGAAGGGGGGGGGGTCTGTTCTTTTTTTTTTTTTAACGTAAGGGAAGCGTCAACAGTGCCCGATATCTTGACTCAGTCGTACCTTTCCCGGCGTTGTGTAAAGAGCTGAGAAATTAGCGCACTCGCTTTTGACAATAATGGCGGTCATGAACCTCTGATGTGTCAATCATGGGATCCTTTAAACTCTCCTCCCGCGCACGTGTACCAACGTCAAGCCCTGGAAGACGGGCCACTGTAAAAAGTACGCCAGAGCTTCCCAAGTATGCTCGCGTCTGAGGAGCAACTTGTCAAGGGACCAATGGCAACGGGTGATAATAGGAAAGTCGAAGGAAGTGTGCGTGGGAACTCCCCTTCCCCGTCTAATGAGGAACCCTACGCACGCCTATGACAACCACGCTACCGGCACCGTCACGAAACCCACACGCACCAGCAAGGCCAACAAAACATCAACGATGACAACGACGGCGGCAAGGGCAACTGGAGAAAAGAACGATTTGAACGAATGTACACCAATTCTCCTCGATCTACACTCGCTTCTTTCTTACCGTGTAAACATCTTCGCTAGTTTCCAGAATGACGTGCTTCCCCTGTATACGCTTAAACAGACAACTCGCTTTCCTTCGGGAAATGCAGTAGGGTTCTTTGTTTTTTGTTGTTGTTTTCTCCCAGACGCCCCCGTTCGTTCACGGAAACCGCAACAGAACGACACCCGTCAAACACTCCCCCCCCCCTCAACGCCCCCTCTTGTCGTCGTATTGCGGCGAACTTCGGAATTGGTACGTGTACTCCTATGCACGAGGCGATCGTTGAACCCACGGAGTCGATGAACACACGCGGATCACGTGTCGTCGACGTCGAACTCCCGAGAGGTTTTCGCGGAAATGGCATGGGCGTCGCTGGGCTCATTCATCACGATGTAATCAATCAATGGTACACACAGTCGAGGCACCACTATTCCTGGCTCACTGAATGTGCAGAACTAAGGAGAGACGGGGGCGCATAAGGCCATGGTCAAAATAAAGAAGCAATGAGAAGCTCGTGAAAGCAATTACAGAGTGTAGATGAGCAAATTAAAAAAAATTGCGGCATATCCACGGGGTGAATGATGGACAGTAGGACGAACCATCCGTCCGTCCATTCTTTCTTGCTTCCGTCCGTCCATGCGTCTGTCTGTGTGACCGTCCGTGCGTCCATCCGCCTGTCCGTGCGTGCGTCTGTTCATGTGTCCGCACGTCCATCCGTGCGTCCATCCCTGCATTCGGCCATGCATCCGCCCCTGCGTCCGTCCATGCGGCCATCCGTCCGTGCAGCCATCCATGCATCCGTACATGCATCTATCTGTGTGTCCGTTCGTCCATCTAGTCAACACTTCAAGTACCACCATCCCGTATCTTTTCATCATACATTCCGCATATAGAAGCACCGCCATCCAGCGGGCATTCCAAGGACTAAACGAGAGGTGGCACGTGCACACTTTCTTATGGCTTGCGCTTCGTGCCTACTTCCCAACTTTAACCCCCTCGAGTTCATGGTATATACTAGTTCACTGTATTCATGGCACTGCAGCTCGCTAAACCTTTCTAAAACCAAGGTGGTTATGTTCAGCGAGTAGCAACCCTTTCTTGTCAGATAGTGCTCAATGTACATGCCAATAGCTGCTATTGGGGAATGAGAGAAAGGAGAATTCGGCTTTTAGTTAACGCGCACGCTGCAAGTTTTTTATCGTTCAACAACGCACAGGAGAAATCTCGCACCGGTACCACCTTGCAGGTCAAAGCGTAAGATATCTTACGCACTACTACGAGGGACGAACGGGTGCCGCTTTAAGGAGCTTCACCCCTAAAAGACCTGCTGGGGATTGCTCTTTTTTTTCCTTTTAGGCCCCATTAAACATTACAACGTTTTAAATGTGTAGATTCTCAATTTCTGCTTTGAAGCTGATGACGCCGAGTGGCGTACAACGTCAGGAGAAAGGCCTTTCCGACCTTGTGCTGTCTTGGCAAAAAAACCACCATGCCTCCGCCTTATGCGGAGCACTGTCACATCCAATGTTGCAAGAGCGGCCTTTCAGAACCTTTTAATTCGCATTGTGGGACAACTGGTTGTTCCTTTACTGTTATAAAACGCTTTATTACTCATATTACCGAGATTCCTTTCCCGATATCAAGCCTGCCTAAAGGCAGTTTGCAAAGGAGTTTCCAGAACCAGTGTGCGCTTGCTGATTTTCCATAAACAACACAGGTAAGAACACAAAAATCGTAAAAGATTTACCTCATAAACGCACGTATGAAAATGTTGAAGTTATCTGTGAATAATCAGGCGTAGTTTTCTAATATACCTGTGATTAAAACAGTCTGTCTCTACATACATACGCCTCTACTACCCTTACAAAAATAAGTAGATTTAGGCAGTTCATAGAATGTCTTTAGACTTGTAGTGAAGTTTCCTTTTATGTAGATTTAGTATTTTGTCTAAATAAAAGCCACCGGAAATCTTTTGAGAAAAGTCTACAAGTTCCATGTAATTTCTTGTGTAATTTTATTATTTACATTGTTTATAAATGAAAGTTTAAGAAGATTTTGTTATTTTTCTTGAATTATATATTGTAAATTGTCTATAAACAGAACCTTTGAAAGCATATGTTTATTAAGTTATTGTATTCGGTAGATTGTCTGGAAACAAAGTATAAAAAATGTATGTTATCATTCGTTTAATTTTATTCTGTACATTGTCAATGAAGAAAAGTCAAATCGCTCTCGGTTTTTTCTATTATCAATCTAGTTGACAAAAGGCCACATTGTATAGCTTTTCTTGTGTATAGAAACATGTTGAAATAACGTATTTCATCATGAAATTGCTGGCATGCATGCTAGAAAGGCCAGGGAGGCCCTTTTGCTCGGAAATCAACAGACTGCAGGTGTAAACCAATAGTTCAAGACACTGCCCTAGTGAGCAAACATATGAATGAACGTATTCATGAAATAATAGAAGATATTTATTATTAAGAGGTTAGGTGATAGATGTGTCAGTTCACCGTCCATCACGCTATCGAGTAAATAGTTGCAATTTATACGATTCGAATTTTCCAGACGATGGGAAGCGTTTCTGCTTTCGACATGCATGTTGAAGAGGCTGGTTTCTTGTATATATGCGAGAAAAAAATCTGCAGTTCCTGGACGTAACATGAGAGTTGATGTCATCCGAAGCATGCCGAAGGAAGGTGACTGTGGTGTATTTTGTTTGTCAGTTGATCGAAACGTTGCAGAATAATGCTAAAACATACGTATAAATGTATCACGCACAGATATGCTTGTGTAAAAGTCGCATATGTTTAATATAACGAGTTGTTTACAGTGTGGTAACGATGCCGAAAGCAATATGGGTATTATCAACACCAGAAACGGTAAGCTGAAATGTGGCGCTTATGCTCGCGAGGATGGTAGGCCTGGATAGTGCTACGCCGACCTACTTCATTGAATGGCGGTTAACTACAATTGACGCTGACTCGACGTAACGCTTGTATCATTCGAGTACATATGAAATATTTGTGAAATTAGAGTGCAGCACTGAAACTGCAATTGGTGTTTCACCAACATGACTGCTACGTTCAATAATTTTCAAAACGTTCCATTGGATAATTTTTCAGAAATATACAAATTATTTGGTGTACCTTTTGAATAGCTGCCGCCAGTGCTGCAGCCATCGGCCAAAGTCCCAAGATCTTGGTGTACATCTTGACTGCCATTTAAAGTTTAATCTCCACACTGATCACCTCAGAAAGAAAACTGCATTCGGAATCCGGGCTATAATAAAAGCTCGTGAAGTTTTTCATATAAACGTACTTATGTCTCTGTATTTCGCCTTCATTCATTCCCATATCATGTATGGTATCGCTGCTTGGGGAAACACGTATGACTGTCATCTATCACCCATTCAGAACATACAAAATCAGGCGATCCGCATTATCACTAATAGCTCACGATACTCCAGTGCAGGCCATCTACTCCAAGACAACAAAATCCTACCTGTTCGTAAGTTATTTTTTTATAGCATAGCCGTTCTTCTGTTTCAATTGCGCAATGCACTGCTACCGTTTGAGTTCATTGATTTAGTTTTCTTACAAAACAACAATGTAACCAGATTTGCAATGAACCTTAACTTTTTGCTACCCGCGTCGCGCACAAATTATGGAAAAATGACCTCTGCCTTTGCGGCCATTACTTTTTGGAATAACATGCCTCTTTCTGTTAAAACGATACCCACATTGTCATCATTCAAAAAGTCACTTAAAAGTTTTCTGTTAAATTATTAGCTGCCTGTATATGGGCTTTTTGGGGGCTTTGCGTTTTTGGTTATGCCATTTAGATCATTGCATTTCGATTGACAATGTCCGCCACTGAACGAGATGTTTTTTTTTTCGTTCTTTCTTTTTTCTTTCCTTATTTGCCTTGCTTTTTATTGCCTGATGTGTCACTTAGCCTATAATAATTACTCATCACTCTATATTGTATAATTGATTTCCATTCACTCGTTACTTGTTAACTTGATCTGATTTATTGATTGTTATAATGTCCCGTTACAGTTTTTACTGTAACGGGACGAGGGTCCCGTTACAGTTTTTAACTTTGGGACCCTCGTCTGTATATTAATATTACTGTACTACTTTTTTGATATGAATAATAAACTGAAACTGAAACTGAAACTGAAGCAGTCGTGAATCCCGTTGTCGGAGCTTGGCTTACATAAGAAGCCAAGCGGAAGAGGCTGACATCAGGAACACTGTCGTTCTTTATGAAAGGGAACACGCGAACACGTGGCCTGCGCTCTGCGGCGGCTGGCTACAGCGCCATCAACCGACAGGTGAAGAAAGCACGTTCGCGTTTCGCGTCATATATGGCCAAGCAAGATAACGAGTTATGGCCGGTAGACAAGCGCTGCTAGATTACGTTCCTTGATCGCTCGCGTGGCGAGTGATATCGGCTGATTACTGCATCTTGCACCGTGGTTGCGAACAACGTTTTATATGTTGTCAGTGGACTACGCAGTGCAGGTGGGAGCAGAGAGATAGAGTGCAATCTAGCAGCGCTTGTCTACCGGCCATAACTCGTTATTATTTTTTTTCGGCAACAGATAACGCGGAAAGCGAACGTGTTTTCGTTTGCTGTCGGTTGATGGTGCTGTAAGCAGCCGCCGCAGAGCACAGGCGACGAGTTCGTGTGTTCCCTTTCATAAATACGACAGCGAACATATGCATGGATGTCCTATTAGTTGGGTCAGTTTTGTTACATTCATAATGATGAAACATGCGCAGACAAGCCGCATCAAACACACTAGCGATGTTAGGTTTGCTTTCTTTTAGCCACAGCCACACGTGTCATCATCCCAATTTTTTTCTTTAGTGTGGTGTTTCTATAAATGCAGCATTATCATCAGTGCTGTGTCAGTGTAAGTGAAGAGTTTTCGTGGGCGTGTACTGGGGCACGTTGGCTAAAACCTCATGTAACCACAGCGCCAATACCGTACAGAAAGTTTTCATAAAAAGATTTAATTCTACCGTGTTTCATGTAGCAAGCTACAGCAGTGCAACAAAATGCAAAAAGATGATGTGAGCAACTGGGTCTGGCTGTTCAAGTCCTTCGCCACAGGTTTATATATGTGTAGCCTGATTATGATTGATACATAAGTATAGATCTAGATAGACCTAACAAGGAGTAAAGAATGCACAAATTGCTGACCAATGAAAGCAAATACACTTCATTTGGCTAGCTGCGCTATTTCTAAAAGAACACATCAAGTAACGACGCTGCCAAGCACACGCATCAAATGGGTACTGAAGCAAATTTTAGATGTCTTTGAACTATCGTTTCAAATAATACCGCTGGTGTTGAGAACCCTAAAAGGAGTATTGTGGCACCTGGGAATGCATTGAATATAATTTTGTAGCGCTATCTAAAAAAAACGTTTTTGTTTTAACATCAAGAGGACAGCTTCTCAGTGTGGTGTAATCCCATCGTGATGTCACGGGCAGACAGCAAATCACGACACACAAGCAGCACTGACTTGTCTTTGCTCTTGATGCACGTAAACAACGATTAGTAAATTGTCTAGTGACACCGACTGATTTTTTTCATTTAGGTTGCACACAGGGCACAGAGTCCTCCATGGACCTGTGATGATTCGGGATGATGTCTATTGCGTCCGGGCTGGCTTCCACATTCTCGACAATAAAAACTTTAATATCAGACTAAAATATTTGAGACGTGTTACTCAACTCAGGTGTGAAGGAGTGATAACACCGCTTGCCAAGGAAAAGACAAATGTCTGTCTTGGAGTGCCTCGAAATCGCGTCACTGCTACCTAAGTGATCCAAATACGGATATGTCAACTGAAAACAAACAGGAGACAGCCCATGCTCTGAGCAAATGTGGCTACAAGCTACTGAGAAATATACACGTGCACTGAAGAAACAAGGACGCGTGCTGAGCAGGAGACAATCAAATGTGGAGAGAGAGAGAGATGAGAAAAAATATCAGAAAGGTAGGGGGGTTAACTAGACTAAGTCCAGAAAGAAGATAAGCGGTGGCCTGGGAGAGTTGGTAATTTAATATCGACATGATAAAAAATAAGCGTTAGAAATAACTCAGAAGCAGGTGAGGGACCTCATACTTGCATCTAAAACGGGCTAAGCGCATCAAGAAGAATACAACAAAAACAAATTCACAGAGTTCTACTTCAAACAGGTACTCTGGAATTAACACATGTGTGTAACTTTCTTGCAACGATGTAGTAACACCTCGTGCCTGAGAACAACCTACGATTTTTTTCAGTTTTATAAGTTCAATCATTTCACGATATTTGCACGGAACCAGCATGACGAAGCCGATATCTCTCACTATCACGCAGGAAATGTTTTTAAACCGAGCACTCACATTTCGCTCTCGAAGAAAGTGCTTGTGCTTTTGCAAAACCAATAGTTTTCATTATCTCTCAAACTATCTATTCATTGCTATTCGCTGCCTGTTTACAAGAGATTTTCAGGGCTCTTGATTGGAAAAAGTTAGGAATAAGATTTAAGGGAGAATATATATTAACCTGGGATTCGCTCATGACACTGCGTTGATGGATAACTGAGGTGACGAATTACAGCTCATTATTTCCAAACGGGACACAGAAAACAGAAGAGTACACCTGAAAATTATTATTCATAACAATTAACTAATGTGCAACAGTCTAGGCAGTAAACAGCGCTTTGGGATAGGAGGAGAAACGCTGGAAGTTGTGAAGCAATATGTGTACTCAGGACAAATACTAACCACGTAACCAAACCATGAGTGAGACAGCTAGAAGAATAAGGATGAGGTGGAGCACATTCGGCGAGCATTTTGAAATCACGAAAGGAAATTCACCACTAACCTTCCAGAGGAAGGTGTATAACAGTTTCATCTATACATACCGGTGGAGCGCAAAATTGGAAGCTTACAAGGAGGGTTCAGCTTAAATTGAGGACGACGCAGTAAGTGATGGAAAGGAGAACGATAGGTGCAATCATAACAGACAAGAAAAGAGCAGAGTGGGTCAGGTAACGAACCGAAGCTTGGGATATCATAGTTGAAATCAAAAAGAAAAGGGCATGGGCCGGGCACGTAGCACGTATACGCAGGATAATTGCTGCTCATTAAGGGTAACTGACTAGATTCCCAGTCAAGGCAAACGCACGAAGGTGGGCCGATGAGATTAAAGAAGTTCGCAGGCTTAACGTGGGCGCAGAAAGCACAAGATCGGGTTGATTGGCAGATCATGGGAGAGGCCTTTGTCCTGACAGGGGGCGCAGTCGGGCTGATGACCATGATGATGATGTTTATGAACGGCCACTACGGATGCCGTTTCAGGTGGACTTTATACTTTGCTCACGATGTTGGTTAAATCAACTATTCGTGAAATGAGGTAAATCTGATATCATGTGTTTAGGAAACGTGTTTAAAGGGCCAGTCAACAGGCTTCGAAACACGCAGTAAAAGCACGCGCATCTTCCGCACGCCTGACTAACCTCCTTCCACACGCAGTGACGTCAACTCAGGGATCGGTGACGTTGACTTCATTACTCTTTGTTGAGACCTGGTTTAGACCAATCAACGAGCTGCGTGCTGCGTCACGTCGCCGATTGCCGAGTTGACGTCACTGTGCGCACAAGGAGGTTGGTCACGCGGAGGAAAAATGCGCGCGCTTTTTCAGCGCGTTCCGAACCCTGTTGACTGACCCTTTAACGGTTTCGAGTGCCATCCCTTAAGAAGGAGGAAAACACATACTATCTTTCTGGATGGATGAAAAGAGGCACGCAACATTTGGCTGACTAGCCCTTCTACAGTATCTATAGCCATCCAACAAACCCTATCACGAGGTACTCTTCCAGTATCGCAAGCATGTACTAAAACAAGAACTAGTGTACAATGGTTTCAAAAATGTGAACTATTTCAACCCCAAATAAACATACTTATGCGTGTTCAAATAAAACTAATGTTCTTGGTAATATTACTCAATATAATTGCTTTGTAAATTGGAAGTTATATTTATTGATTACACGATTTAGTAAAACGAGACATTGGGAGGGTTTCTTTGTTTCTTTTTCTTCTTTTTTCTCGAAACAACAATAAATATATATACCAGACAAGAATGCAAAGGAAGTACACCGTTCTATAGTTTTAGTACTAGTGATAAAAATGTGAAGGAATCAAAGTGGATCGAAAGGTAAATTACCACCTGCAGCATTCGAACCGGCCACCGATGACCTTCACAACAGAGCTATAGCGGGGATCATCCTCCCATCACCTTTATTGGATATATGTCTGCGCATTTAAACGTGGGAGATTTACTCAGTGTCGCTAATGGCCATGATGGTGTCCGTTCTACACTCACCGTGATGACTTGTTGCTTCTGCTGGTGATGCTGCGGTGGCGGTGGGGGTGGCAGCAGCACCAGTACAGGGTACATGAAGACAGTGTCGCTGTAAAATTTGTCAGTGAACAGTGTGACTAGCATGCCTATTTTATTCTAATCACTTACTCTCCTTAGTATCAATTCATCGTTCTTGTTGCTGTTGCTTCGCCTCTGTTGCTCATTATCCTTATGTTATTCATGCATTCGCAGTCACTGCCACCACACGACGGATCGGCTGACACAAACCCTACCCAGGCTCTTCTTCACTGCACGGAACTTCTGAGGCGGAGGAGCACAGGTGGGTTCAATTTACAAATCGACCAGAAAAGGCACATTTTGTTATTACCGTATTTCTGCAGCACTTTTGAGTGATGATTATATCTTCTACAGCGGCATCTCGTCTTCCGTTTAAGCAGAAAATAAAAAAAAACATTATGGTACACAGTTTTAATGCCGATACTGCGAGGAGGATCACGACGCAATCATCGGCACACCCGATGGGATTTGTTTCAGTCAACAGCTTTATTGCTTTCTTTTCTTCATTACGCCGGCAGGCTCTGTGGGCCTTGTTATAGAGGACAGCAGTGTGTTGAGGCAACAGCGTTATCTCCTCCGACTCCCAGTGTGCGCTGCAGCTGGCTTCATGTGGAAAGCAAGTTCACACTACGCACAATGTTGTAAAAGACAGAAATATTATGAACAGTTAGGCCAGGCTGGAAAAGGAAAGTGGTAGAAGAAATAACAACAAACAAAATGAACAGAGCAATTTGAAACTAGACTTGTTATTGTCCGGTAAAGCAGTGACGGGTTTCTTTTCTTTTTCTTTTTTCGCTTCCTCAACAGTAGATCCCTGACAATGTTGGCATTTTGATGAGGAAAAAAAAGCTGAAGAAAGCTGCGCGCAAAATATTGTGTTGCTCTGTTCTATTTCCTGTATATTTAGTGATTTTCCCATTCCTTGCTATTATCAACTGTTCCACCTTCTAACTTCTATTCGATCTAACAGAACGCAAGAGTCCAATATAGAGAGAAACAAAAATAAAAATGACTGACCTTTCCGCAATAGGAGTCGACATTACACCAAAGTGAAATGTGTCATCACCGAAGCAATGAATTGTTTAGCGTGCATTGATTTATGAAATTTGTATAGAGTCAGTCAAACCCGAAGCCAGGAATATATTTTCGCGAAGGGGAGGTGTGCTTGTCGAATGCCGTGAAAAACGCATTTTCATTATTTGTCCCCGGTAAAACAACCTCCTCCGTACAAATTTGGCGAAAAGGGAGGGGGGAGGGCTAAGTTTTTTTTTAGACAACCCCCCTGGCTATGGGCCTGGTGTATCTTGTTGTTTGGCATATGTAACACCATTTCATGTGGACGCATCGAAGTTGACGCCTTGTGACACATTTCTGTTCGAACGAAACGTGATCCTGATCTAAGCCTTGCGGTAGCTGAAGTTGTTTACGTATGCCTGGATACCGCATATGGTGAATCCCGCTCAAAAATGGCACCAGTAAGCACATAATAATGATTGATATGTGGGGTTTCACGTCCCAAAACCACTATATGATTATGAGAGACGCCGTAGTGGAGGGCTCCGGAAATTTAGACCACCTGGGGTTCTTTAACGTGCACCCAAATCTGAGCACACGGGCCTACAACATTTCCGCCTCCATCGGAAATGCAGCCGCCGCAGCCGGGATTCGAACCCGCGCCCTGCGGGTCAGCAGCCGAGTACCTTAGCCACTAGACCACCACGGCGGGGCAGTAAGCACATAATAGGCACTGATGCCAAATATACGTACTCTTATCTCATTGCAATGGTCAGCTCTTCTAAATGCACTTACTGCAGCTGCGAAGAAACCATCGCGCACCTTCTGTGTGAGTGCATCCATTTCAACGCGCAAAGACAAGAATACACAGAAGCTCTGTATAGACTGGACGATCGGCCTTTGTCGGAACAAAGGATTATGGGTCATTGGCCAAGCCCATCCTCAGCCCTGAAGGTTTTGAAAGCTTCGCTGCGCTTTTTGCGTGTAACTGGCCTCAGAGACAAACTTTAGTGTCTTATACTCTTTGATATTGCCTTTCCTCTGTCGCATTTTTTGTGACTTCTCTCTCTCTCTATTCGCAACATTTATTTTTAACATCTTTTATTTCCTTCACACCTTTCCACAGCACAGGGTAGCCAGCCGGTCTAAGAACTGGCTAACCTCCCCGTCTTTCCGCTTACTTTCTTCCTCCTCCTCCTCCTCCTCCACGTAGGAAAGGCAGGGGAGGTAGTGCGATAGCGAGGCAAACGTCGGAGAGCATTTTTCTTTAACTGGGAAGCACCCTATAAGTAAGGCTTGAACTAAAGCCACCACTTTGTGGTGTGTCAAAGCATTGAGAGAATTACACTTCTCCTATTAAAATCTCCCCGAGTATAAGGACCGCAAGGAGGTTCAAAGAAAACAAAATTTTCAACCTGCTTGAATGAATGCAACAACGGCGCGTGGCTGGAGCAAATCGCGGAGTCCACACATCACGCTGCCGCGTTCTCTACCTCACTGTTCTCTCTACCGCTTTCAGACGCTGACACCACCCCGCGAACCAAGAGCACTGTGACAGAGAAGTGTGAGAGATAAAAGGCGTACTTTTGTAGCCTTTTTGGTGTCTTTGGCAGTAGGGCTGTAGGCTAAACGCCCACCAGTCTTCGTCGTGTACCTTCAGGTCGTGGGTTCGACTACTGTGAACAAAATTTTTTGTTCTAGTTTTCTTGTCATTTGATGCCGTTCATTTAGATGGCACACTTCCGTGACGGAAATGCGTCTGAAATTCTTGGCGAAGCCCAGCATGAAACACTTTCGTGTTAAAACGAGAAAGAAAAACAACAAGGCACCGATTTAAGGTATAAAACTTTTCACTCAAAAGATGAACAAAATGAAGGCAAAATCAGCTGCACTTCACTGAATCTAAGCCTACGTGATCACACAAATTACCAATGCACACTCAAGCCCAACACGTAGTCCCAGCTGGACCTTCTGGCGAAGAAATTACACGTAATAAATTTATATGAGGTTTTACATCCCGAAACCACGGTGTAATGGAGAGACGCCGAATGGTGCAGGGCTCCGGAAATTTCGACCATCCGATGCTCCTTAACGTGTACTGACTTTGCACAGTACACGGATCTCCAGCATATCGCCCTTATCGCCGGTATCGAACCCGCGTCCTTCTGGTGAGCATCCGAGCTCCTTATAGTCCCTGACCCAACACGCCTGACAAGAAGGCACACGTATGAGGTAGTCTATACGCAAAGAGTTACAATAGCCGAAGTGGGGCTCTGTGACACGTAAATTGTGCACCTTATCCCCTACATCGTTTAATGCAAGCAATCATGAACTCCCTTCTTTGACGCCACCCTTTGTGTCACCTTTCGCGCATTTCGGGGTTCGTTAGAAGGAAGAATTTCGCTGTAACAAGACGAGCGTACAAGGAACTCATTCCGTGACGCTTTCTGGCTGACAGTTCTATTTCGGTCCGCCATCGTGCGCCCCTCTCATCAGGGTGTTCCCCCGGCATGCAGTGCCTTTGTGGACGAGCTACAGGAATATAACTCCCCTTAATTTCATGGTACGGCAGCTGTCATGCTGGGGCATGGACCCTCCCTCCCGAAATCACCATTTACGCACTGCGTCCGTTGCTTAGACGTGCTGCGCGTTCTTGTCACGCAGCGGACTAACTTGCTTGCACTAAATGAGGCTATAGGAAAAACCTCCGCTCACTACGCTATAAACCCTGTGTGAATTAGACAAACCATTAGATGTGCGTGCCTTCTGTAAGCATGTCATAGGCATGATCATTTGTGTGCGTGTGCGTGTGTGTGTGTGTGTGTGTGTGTGCGTGTGAGTGTGTGTGTGTGTGTGTGTGTGTGTGTGTGTGCATGTGTGCGTGAGTGTGTGTGTGTGCATGTGTGCGTGAGTGTGTGTGTGTGTTTGTGCGCATGTGTGCGTGACTGTGTGTGTGTGACGCCTCACACGAGTTTGCCAGTTTCATGCCTGTTATTCTATTTCATACTTATAATTTGGTATCTGTGAGGCTAGCGAAGCGGCCGTGAGAGCATCATGAGCGTAGCATGTAGTCATGTTGTTACATGGCGCGCATCTCATGCTTATCATGTTCGCACCAGTCTCATACCTTCGTCATTCATTCAAGTCCCGTAATACCAAATTTGGTATAAGTGAAGCTAGCGAAATGGCCGCCAGCGCATCATAAGCATGGCATGTAGTCATGTTGTTACATGGCACACATATCATGATTGTCATGTTTGCACCAGTCAGATACTTTCGTCATCCATTGACGTACCGTAATACCAGATTTGGTATATGTGACACTAGCGAAATGGCCAAGAGCACATGATGAGCGTGGCATGTAGTCATGTTGTTATATTACACGCATGCCATATTTTTCGTTTTAAGGTCTGTCGATTGAGTTCGCCATGGAATCATGCCATACCATACCAGTTTTGCAACATGTCATGTAAACAAAACCGCCGCAAGAGCCACAAGTCCATGGAATGTAAAACCTGACATTCATGACATAGATCATTATTTTCACGTTATAACTAGCCAAATATGCTCGTCATACAGTCATGTTATGCCATACGAAGTTTCGTATTGATACCATTATCCAAACGGCCAGGAGAGCTAAAAGTCGTAGATAGATAGATAGATAGATAGATAGATAGATAGATAGATAGATAGATAGATAGATAGATAGATAGATAGATAGATAGATAGATAGATAGATAGATAGATAGATAGATAGATAGATAGATAGATAGATAGATAGATAGATAGATAGATAGATAGATAGATAGATAGATAGATAGATAGATAGATAGATAGATATATAGATAGATAGATAGATAGATAGATAGATAGATAGATAGATAGATAGATAGATAGATAGATAGATAGATAGATAGATAGATAGATAGATAGATAGATAGATAGATAGATAGATAGATAGATAGATAGATAGATAGATAGATACGCTTGAAGTCGCTGACGTTCGCTAATACATGCTTCGCACTCAAAATATAGTACATAAACAGCCCACAAGTACGGTGCGAGGTCGGAAGAAGGGGTCGAAGCAACGAAAACTCGTGGAACATCGAAGAAAACGACACGGACATTATTTGTTCGACGACATTTCCTCGAGTTCTAATAGAGAGAGTCAAACCAATGTGAGACGAACCTGGGCACGAAAGTGTAGTACCGGAGCCATCTGTTCACGCCGAAACATTCGCATTGCTTTCAACTTCGACGCGCTGGAAACAAAATAGGGTTCGCGCTTCAATATATTACGGCTCTTTCTTTTATTCGGCGCACAAGCTTTTCTACTGATACTAGGCTCGAGTTCTCTGTTACTGCCGAAAACAAATGGTTTGATCTCGCACTGCATGTGCGGCAAGCCTAAAACATCACAGATTTCGGTCGAAGCTTTTGCCTAGCGGTGGATGTTCGCGACTCTCACACTCATGCATACCTCGCATGCCTGTCAAGATGAAATCTGTGCTATGTCGTCGCTAAGGGAATGAAGATGTCGCAGTCTTAGCGAAACGCGACGCAGAGTCGATATAGAGTTCGTCGTAGGCGATGGTATGTGACAGCATGCGCCTTCAGAATAATTTAGTACAAGACTTCGCTACGCACATGGTTGTTTTTGTTCTTTTTCTTGTTATTCATTCTTAAAATTATTGCTACATGCTGTATGGTAACCATGAATTCTGGTCTTCTAGTGCATTTCTTTGTCAGATAGTCAGAATTTCTTTTGTGAAGATTTACGTAAACAAGTACAAAATCAGCGCGAAAATTTTTAGAAGACAGAATATTGGTGATATCGTCCGACATAAGTCACCGAAAATCACCCGCGCTTTATATCGGCGCATTAATTTTGAGTTTTTGTTTTGTAACCACTTTTGGGGTTCCGCGTAAACGGTTTTGAGGGGCTGAGTGAGAGGCTATGGTTTTCATTCCCAATCCTGCTCACCGCATTTCCATGCTTGTGGTGTACGGAAACACCCACGTACACTGGCTGTAGACGTGATACCAAACCCTTATGTGTAATCAAAGTTCTTCAAACTTACACGTTGTTCGTATTGCAATGCACAGTGAGCCTCTAGATTTTATTTGGTTGCAAGAAAGAAAAAAATCCTTGCATCATGCGGCGCGTGACAACATAAACCGTTATTTTCTGTTCATTTAAAAATAAAGTAAACAATGAAACGCGGTGTGATGAAACACTCGCGCCCTGTGCTCGGTGTTCCATTTCACGGGCGTTACACTTCTAAACTGATTTACGACGCTCCGCTTGCCTCCTGCCATTCAACGACAAAGTTCGTTCACTGGCTACCGGAGCGTAAAAAGAAACCAACTTTTAACTACTTTCCGTCTCAAAGTTCAGCGAACCATAAACAACGACTGAGAAAGAGCAAACAAACATTCGGCACGACCTTTCAGTGCATGCCTACAACGACAGCGCTTTCATCAGACAAAGAAACTGCAACAGCCTCTAATGGCGCTTTGAGCTAGCCGCCAGAAGAAATGACTCCTTCCTACACGTTTCCCAAGTGAGGGCTCGTACGTTTTAAAGAAAGCGTATACACACAAACACGCTCGCAACGGTGAGTGAGCACTGGCTTCGATTTGAGTCGCGGTTCATTGCCGTTTAAGCATGCCCGCTTCCTCCTCTGGGAGTTCAAAGCAAAGGGTTAGAAGCGTTCGTCGAAGCGGAATGAATTTTACGAAAAAAAAAAAAGGTCTGTCGTTCGTTCGACATTCGAGACACGAGATTGGTGAAGGCTGGTCGGAGAAGAAGAGTTGCCCGGAGACCGTGGCGAAATCGGTTGGCTGCTTGATACAAGCGAGGGAGTTTGCGTGTAGAATAGTACGTACACAAAACCAGACGATACCCAAAGTTTATGGGTGCAACTTAGAAGTGTGGCAGCTTGGGCTAGTTGTTATGGCATGGCGATAGTTATAGCGCGAGAACAAAACGACGACACAGAGACGACAACAAAACGACAACACAGTGCAGTCAGCGTAAGCCTGTACCAGTTGCATGCAATGTTCGCTGAGTACGAACTGGGAAACTGCGTTGTTTGTTCGTGTGCACAGGCAATGGTCATTATGTGTCATTGTGTCATTCATTAATTAATAGTAACTAAAGAATCCAGGACACGCACTTTTCGATTGTAATTAGTGTTATGAGGCTTAATCCTTGTGCATTCCGAAACAAACTGGCGAGATTTCGGCGAGTTTGATTGAGCAGTTCATTCATAACTGAATATTTTTTATAAACAGGCGCGTGCCCCGACAGTCGGG
Organism: Rhipicephalus microplus; assembly: GCF_043290135.1. Taxonomy (NCBI): domain Eukaryota; kingdom Metazoa; phylum Arthropoda; class Arachnida; order Ixodida; family Ixodidae; genus Rhipicephalus; species Rhipicephalus microplus. Next base: position 29,954,762 of record NC_134708.1, on the reverse strand, counting down.
CAACACTGACTCCCTTGCGAGCCCTGACATATGGAGCAGCTAATTGTGCGAGAGTCTATATTCCAGCGTATGATATAGTTCCGCGGTAAGTTGAGCCTGAATTCGAGATACTTTAGTTTTCTTCTGTCTGAAATGAACAATTTGGCAAACAGTGGTTCAAACTGTGTTTAGAATACGATGCTGTCACTCCTAGCTGCACGTGATGTCACAAGAACCATGGCAACATGTCCGTGACCAGTGGTGAACGGGATTTACAGTGGGCGACTTCTACGGCCTGATTTGCACTGAAATATTCTGTTCTTTTACGGCACACTTTTCTTATCTTAATAGACATAACAGACCCTCTACTTCAGTTTTTCGCCCGAAACCACAAATCCGTGGGTGTCCGTGCCATGGCCCCTTTAAACAGCGCTGCCTTTCCTGAACTGGAAAGGCTGGGTGATTTTGTATGCGGATTGTGCCAAAAAGACATTTTGTGGTGAAAACATTAGATCTCTTATTAAACGCGAAAAGTGACTATTGGTATCGGCGGGGTCAACATGACCGATGCAAGTATCATGAAATAATGTCACCCTATGGCACCACCCCACCATGGTGGTCTAGTGGCTAAGGTACTCGGCTGCTGACCCGCAGGTTACGGGATCAAATCCCAGCTGGGGCCGCTGCGTTTCCGATGGAGGCGGAAATGTTGTAGGCCCGTGTAGTCAGATTTGGGTGCACGTTAAAGAACTCCAGGTGGTCGAAATCTCCGCAGCCATCCACTACGGCGTCTATCATTATCATATGGTGGTTTTGGGGCGTTAAACCCTACAAATCAATCAAATCAGTCAACCCTATCGCATCGTCACATCTTCACAAGCCCACAATAGTTATGACATCACAATACAGTCATCGTGATTTCATTATGACCCCTTATCACGGTGCGGAATGTGTTGACGTCATAACTGACGTAGTTGCTTAGCCAAAAGACGGCTGATCACGAAGGCAATGTTAGATAACATGATTTGCATAAACCTTCTGATTCCTCTGTTCTCGGAGGCAGAAAAACACCACGTTGCTTTCGCCTTCTAGAAAAATATTGCTTACGCTTTCAGTCGCCTTAAAAAAATTCACGAGAGATCCTGTGGGCTTTATTTACAACTTAAGGTGCTTGCAACGTTTAGTGTACGGTCTGACCCCAATAAATAAATTCTGAAAACGGTCATGACAGAGTTTTCATTATGAATTATTCGATATGCTTAATAACTTATGTATTGAAAATGTATTTATGGCAATATAGCAAATGTTTTATGTACACAATATTTCGTTATATGGGAGTTGGACTGCATATGTGAACTTTGATTAGAAGGGCTCGCGCGGCGCTTTCACTTCTTACCCTGTGTAGTCCACAGTCAATGCGATTTTGACCCCGACGGTACTTTGGACTGCGTGTTTCCTGTATCAGTATTCAGTTATCTGCGATGCATGCAATACCTTGTTTTGTGTCACTTCGTTTTTGTTGTTTCTATGCAGACGTCGTGGCATTTGTTTGGACGCGTTCGTGGAGGAGGGAGGGGTGTCAGTGAGTGGACATTTCGACACTGCTTCTCACATAACGTGCCAGGTGTATCGCCAAGAAACGAGTGCATTAAGAGTGAGCGCATATAACACCTACACGTTTCAAGCGAATCTTCTTACGAGCTGCAGATTTTCATGGCGACGGTAGGTATGGTCGTCCGCGAAAAAGCCGGCGCTAGCGAGTGCGCAAAAAGGTTCAACATCACAAGACAAGACACACATCAAAATCACGATAGCTACTTAAACAAGGGAGCCCAACGACTGCCCGCATTTTAAATCATTTGGGCGCAATAACAAAGGTCAGTAGAATTTTCCATTATTTTAAGCAAATGCTCACCAGAATATTCAAATAGCCATTGTGGTGGTTTTCTTTTGATCTCAGTCACCGAAGCAGCCACCCCTTCCGGACGACATTATGTCTCCCGCAAAGAGGTATTTAACGCTTTTTATCAAGGTGGCATTGTCTTTTAGACAGAGCCCACTGCTGGGGCTCTCTTCGAAAGAAAAGGAGGATGCAGACAACGTGGCGATAGCAGACATAACTTCTTCCGGTGCGGACCACTGCTACCGATCCCACCCGAGTATGAAGACGGGTTTTGGTGACTGAACAAAAAGCTCCCTGAGATTCTTATTGAAAGATAAAAGGGGGCCGCAACCTGCACATAAGGAGATATCATATGAAAGGACGCCGCCGACTACTTTCCAAAGGCTGCTCCTAGCGATGACGATCAAAGCCGTGGCATTCATTACGTCTTCTAGGCTCCGGTGAAGAACGCGGCTACGGGGGATTGAGTAAGGGTACGTGTGTTGTGGTTCACTAATGAGTCGTATTGCAAGCAACGTTTTTTCACCGTCTTTTTTACATTATTACACAAAAAACCATGGTCGTTCAATGTCACCAGGTCACCCAAGTAAGAGCAGGGGACATGACGAGCATAAGTTGTACGTGGTATACACATGCGTTCCACATTACATACCATAGGGAATGTGTCAGCTACGTCAGTAACTTGGTAACAATTTTTGTAATTTCGCATCGCAAAGAGAAATAAATAACAGGAGGAGACAGAGAGGTTAAGCTAGAAGAACTGGTTTTCTACCCTGTACTGGGTGGTGAAATGAAGACCGAAAAGTTGATAGAGATGAAGAGGTATAAAATAAATTAGGAAAAAAGACATTCACACACACACAGGGCGTTCCGATCAGAGTTGTTCGAAGAGTCCGGTTGGGAGCAAGAAGCGCAGGAGCGCCTACACAGCCTGCTTGTGCGTCATAAAGTCCTGTCGGTAGCGCAGGATGCTTTCTTTCTACAGAGTCTGCTTGTCCAGTTCGTCTAGTGTATTGCAGAGTGACTGTATCTGCGAGCAGTATTGTGGGCATTCACACAAAATATACCAAGTTATTCGCAAAAACACAATGTGACTATCAGGAACGCTTTAGTGCAAGGCTCTGAAAATTTCGAGCTTATGAAGTTCATTAACGTACACCTAAGTACGTCGGCCCTTACTATTTCACCTCTATTGAAATATGGCTCCTCTGACCTTCAGGAAGCCCTCGTGCTGCACTGAAACAACCGGACCACCTAGGGTGGTGCTGCAAACTTAGGGCACTGCGCTACTATTCATAGTCACTATAGGTAGATTGCTTGATGCCTAACCCCGCCTGCTGCAACACCACCACCACCAACACCGCCACCACGCTTGATACCTTACTGCTTAGTGGCCTTCGAGGCTCATTTTCATTGCACTGAAAGCGCCTTTTTGTAGAAACGTGCGTTGGAGATACCGGGACCTATTTCATAAATCATTTTCATTTGTTGTGGTTCGAACTTTTTTTTAGCTAGTGCATAAGTGTACTGCCACCTCTTAACTATGACATATTGTGTTAAAGAAATATGGCGAATGATTCAAACTGCGTTACAGACCACCACCAGAAAGTTCTGTTTAAGCGGCTTTAGTGTTTACAGACGCATGTCCTGGATGGTTTTGTCTTGTCATGTATGATTTTTTAAAGAAATGTTCAAAAATTTGGAGTACTATGCACTCTGCAATGAGTGAGTGGTAAGCTGTCCCGGCAAGAAATGTGTTTAGAAAAAATGCTTGACGATTCAGAGTACGATGTACTCTACCATAGGAGAGCATTACAAGCTGTCATATAGAGTGTACGAAACACGTTAGGCCGATGTTTCCTGCTGTCAATGAGTTGAGGTACTCGGTACTCTACTATGGGAGAGCATAAAGCCCCGTGGAGACGGAACTCGATGTGGCCGGGTTGACACAAAAACACGAACTGATCAGAAGAAAAATTGCATGTTTAGAAAAGGGATTCAACAATTTCGAGTATTTTGTACTCAACTACGGGTGAGCAGTGAGCTATCCCTGTTTAAGAGAGAGGGAAAACATTTCTTGAATTAAGCTTGTGAGTGAATGTGGGAGGGTTCCTTGTTTCAGGAACCCTCTGGCTTGGACTGCCCGCCGGGCTCAAGCGACGAATTGACGCTCCTCGACCTGGTCCGGCTAGGAGATCACTGCCTCCCACGCTTCACTGAGGAGGTCTTGGTCGGCATCTGGTAGAGAATTTTATTTCTGAAAGAAGCATACATACACAAAAGACAATCATATGTCAATCATATGTTACACTTTTTGTTCTCAAAACATTGCTAATATGTTCTAATATACATTCAAATGCACAATAGGAACTGTTTGTCCTGCAAACAGAAATTCCAACGCACACAAAGAAAATGCGCATACATAATAAATTGACCATTTGCGGGAAAACCACTGCGCATGAGCAGTAACCGCACAGGTAGCGTTCCTGTACAGGCGTTTTGGTTTTGGTTGGAAAATATCAGCCTGGCGTTCCATCAATATGACCCGTAGTAACGGCGAACACTGCCGTTTTCACGCAAACACCGTACCTCACAGACGGTGCACAAGCCGTCCTCACTGAAACCTATAGTTAATCGACAGACTTTTCAAGGTTCAACTTCAAGTGTATAACATAGTGTTCTTCTTAAAAGATCAGGCGTAATGAGCCTGGCGAACCGTCGAGGTAGCGGAGTGCAGGTATCACCTCACTTGGTTATTTCTCGGGCTGAAACGCGAGAAATTCTTGTTTTACACCGTGTATACAAACGTCAACAGAATGTTTTTCTCCTTTACCTTCTTGTTTCAGTAACGGGCATGCGTTTTTGGTCCTAAAGCAACAAAACAAGCGTTTTGTTTTCCAACCAAAAGCGAAGCTTTCCTGTTTACACGACAGGGGGCGCTCACTTTTCCGCAAATGGTCAATTGATCACTTTTATATACTGCAGCAGCCCTTACTTTTGCTCCTTACTGCTGGAAAGCGTTAAACAATATCAAGTTTGGTGACATGTTTCAGATTCAGCTATAGGAAAATGGCGCCACTTTTTGATAACTTACAACTATTCAACGAAACATCCAGCCTTCTTTCAAATGCCTTTTATAGCAGTTGGCTGGTTTGGCCATTGAATACTGAGATAACGTGAATATTTGAAATTATGGACCATCTACACGAAGAGAAACCTGATGGAACGTGAAGCAACACTGGTACGCATGGCGTTGACCAGGTTGAAACGGGTGTCGACGCGGGTGCTGAAAGAACGGTTTGAAGAAACTTGGTGTTGTAAACGAACGTTTACTCGAGTGAATAAGGGAGTTTTAGAATAGCCCACCGCGAGCCCTTGCGGTCGCTGCCACTGCGCATCCGTCGTAACGCGAGTCGGCGTTCGCGTTCGCGGCCCGCCCGCAGAAAATCCTAAATAGCGTGTCACGATCGCGGCCCACGAGGGGGGCGAAGTGCTGTGTGTAGCTTCCGTGCATTTAGGGTTGCGGTCAGGGCGGAAGCTTCTAGACTTTTCCCTAGGTGCTGCAAACGCTATTTTAAAGCTCATATGGCGCCCGCTATGCCCGCAACGCCCGCAGCACTTGCAAACATTATTCTAAAGCTCCCTAATGTTTGTTTAAAGTGCAAAGACATGAGAGGCGGGTTGGGTTTCGTGTAAGTTTCGTCGCAAATATACAAGGCAAAAGAGCCTTTCCACTCGACGTGCGGTCGACCGTTGCGGGTACTGTAGAATGTAAAGCGAGAGTGAAGTGTGTTGCGAGCGGGCCAAGGAGCCGGCTCCGGCGGGCGTTGCCGTGAGCATGCTGCGGGTGAGGGAGAGAGTGTCGTCAGCGCACACCTGCCAGGGAAGCGTGCGAGGGGAGCGTGACGTCAACGTGCAGCTGCGGCGTGGCCTACTTGGCACGGCTCCAACACATGCGGCGAGGGGAACGCGTTACGGCACGTTCGTACAGACGCACGTACGTACGGCGTTACACACAGAGTCAAAAAGCTTCTTCGCATCTAATAAAGGTTGGGGCAGGCCAACAGAAGTTGCTGCTATTCCAACACGAGCAAAAGATTCGGAAACGCGTCTTGCGCTATTCACACTGCCAGTGGTATCACCAGCATGCCGGCTTGCAATCGCCACAAGAAGCCTCATCTCGAGATGGCCTTTACAAGCCGTTGTGCAGTGCATCTAGGGCCATGTCTTAATTGTTTGCTTTCCCCGACAATTACCACACTGCCTACGTGGATTCTGAGTGCAGCTGTTCTGGTGTTTTAATTTTACGATAAGTTGAGACGACTGCTTCGCTGACCTGGAGACCGTGGAAAGCAGCGCGTGGACGCGTTCCTCCACAACAGCCACTGCAGACAGACCTCTGTTCATACGGCGCTTTTTTAGGGGGTGAAGCTCCTTATGCCGTGGTTCGTGCGTCCGCGATGTGTGTAGAAGTAGTAGTGCGTCGCAGTAGTAGGTGTCCCCCTCGACAGCACTAGAGAGGCACGCGCGCACTCTGTTGAATTGAGGCGAAAACTCGCGCACGTCAATCATAAATAGAAAATAGTGGTTTCTGATGAAATAACCTACAGAGACGAGTATCCGTGACTTAATCTCCAATAAATTTTGCCGTAAATTTGATGCTTACAAAAAAAAGACTTGTATCGGAAAGACGCACTTCAAGCACTATCGACCAGAAAGGGTTGCCACGCCTAATACCCCTGTCACACGGCCACCACCAAACTCCGTCTACTCGTCTGCCTAAGCCGGGACGGCTCAGTGCCCTCCCATAGTAGAGTACACTGTACTCCAAATCGTTACCCCCTTTTTCTAATCCCCCTCCCCCCGAACAAATCTCCCTTAGGGGTTTCGACGGAGAAAGAGTTGTGGCAGTGTCACACGGCAATGACATTGCTGTAACAGTTGCCGCGAGGGGGCTCAGCGATTTTCGAAACAGTATTCTAATTTCATCTCTATTGATCTTTTTTGTGAATCTTCTTTATGCGGTTTTTACAAAAAAGCACTATTAAGTAGGTATGCGACTAACAAACCATTAAAAATAATTTCAAATAAAAACGCATTTGCTAAATGTAGCGATGCTGCTAGTGACGCTGGCCACATTGTGCTTTTAGTTGTTTTGTTGCCTGTGTACATGCCCGGTACGAAAGTTCTTATGCTTCCTTGCCTCGTGAGCGCTCATTTTATGTTCTTCAGCCATGAGTGACACAGCGGATGACGTGAGGAAGCGGTACGATATTGCGCTGGTAATGACGTTGATCGGCTGGCGCCGGCTGGCCCGACTCGCAGGGCACGGTGTGTAGGGTATTGGTGTTGAGAGTAAATGAGCTCTGGTGGGCGTAAATATACGTAAACAAACACGCGTTGTGAATGAGTACTACAACGAAAGGACGTTTAATATTGCCAAAATGTAATATTTTTTCACTGTGGCCACTTAGTGCTCGAAATTGTTCTCTGACCTCTAGACTGCTGGGAACGAGAGTACCTCGTTTCTCTGCGAAGGGAGATCGTTGAACGTCTTTTGCGAAATGCTCCGTTTACCTTCGTTTGCGTAAGGGTGACCGTGTGACACGGACCGCATCGTCGTTGTCGTAAGGACGAGGGATTTAAACGGTCTTCACAGGTGCCCGTGTGACAGGGGTATAACTCGCTGGGGGTAACCTCCTTCGTATCAGCAAGGTTTAGCAAGGGTTGGGCCGCAGTACTATGAACTAGCGGCGGAGAAAGGAGGGAACTAGACACTAAGCGTAGGCCATGAGAGAGCGCGCGTGCCGCTCCTCTAGTCCAGTGGTGACACCTCTCGTTTAGTCCTAGGAATCTCCGCTGGATGTCGGTACTTCTATGTGATGAATATACGATGAAAAGATGCGAGATGGCGGTACTTGTAGTGTTCACTAGTTGGACGGCAGACAGATGCACGTATGGACGGACGCATGGACGGACGGATGGATTGTCACATGGACAAATGCACGAACGGACGAATGAACGGACGCACGAACAAACTGACGAACACAGGCACAGACGCACGGAAAGACGCACGGAAAGACGCACAAACGGACGCACAAACAGACGCTTGAACTGACGCCCAGATGGACGGAAGCGCAGATGGACTGACGGATGCTTCAACCCATGTACTCATCATCATGCACTCCGTGGATATGCTGTGATTTTTTGTTGTTGTATTGAAATGGTGTACGTCCTCGTCACGCACCCAAGACATGGCGTCTTCATCGACCACGTGATGGCGCACTACTGTTGTTTCACAGGTGGCAGTCGCGGAACCTTGCTTGCTTGCTTGCTTGGTTGATCCTTTGTCATGGCTCTCACCCACTAGAGGGAATTGGCCAAAAAGCCGTCGGTTAATGTGTGTCAATACCTTAAGCTTATCCAGGCTGCGGAAATAGGATTACTTTGTTTTTACTTGGCGGGATTATTTTGAAACAATTGGGGAAAAGGTGAAAGAAAAGAAATAATAGATTTTTTGAATAACTGAGTTGTAATCGTTATATGAAATTCTTTTGAAGATGAAGTCATTACAGATTAATATTTAAATATTAAATGTTTGATTGGCTTGCAAAAAACCGAGAGCTGATCAATGGCTTAGCAAGGTAATTTTCTTGTGCCACATAGGAATTCCCAGACAGCCCCACAGATGTTCCAGTCACTGAGTCCTAATGAATCAGCCGCAAAGGACAAAATATTAGGAGTAGTAAATATTATTTCTGGTTTTTTTAAATAAAATTTTGAAACATTTTTTTATTTCAAAACTGTGGCATGTGAGGAAAAAATGGTCAATATTTCCAGGTTCATTACAGTTTTAGCGCAGAGAGGATGGCACCAGACCAGACCTGTTCAAGTAGAAATTAAGGGGTGGTACACGGCAACGTAGTTTTGTCGTCTTTGTACTGTCGTTTATTCTTCCTCGTGCTCTTCTCGCTATCACTGTCTTCCATCCTCCCCTGTGCTTCGCAATTCATTTCTTTTGTTTTCATTCGCTCTATCGGTTATGACGATGCTGATGACGCTCAACACAGGAACGGGCGCCTTAGAGTGGTGCTGTAAAAAGGAGATTTTTTTTACATATCTCATTATGTATAAAAAAGCTTTTTCTTTATAATTTTTGAGCCTGATTTCGTGGCTCAGCTGGGAGAGCACGGGTGTCAGCAGCGACTTGGCATGTGAAGCCAATCACAGCCACCGACGACGTCACTGTCACATGGCCATAGCGTCGCTACTGATACGAAAAATGAGAGCAGAAGGTCGGGTCTCCGTTCAAATAACGTCAGTTTCAGTGTTTCTACTTGCGTATCGAAACCATCGCAGAACACATGAACAGAAGAAGCGGAGGAACGACTTTCTGTATCCGTGTCACAGGGCACACACATTAAATTCAAAACGGACAAAGTTGTACTATGCCGCCCACCGGTATATACCCTGGGAAAACTGGTCGCATTTATCACAGGGTATACTACGAGTACGTACGTTCTTTCTTTCCTGGCAGAGCAACAAACATTTTCGCATCTTCGTCAGTCGCTTCTCAATGCGCATATATATATGTATATATATATATATATATATATATATATATATATATATATATATATATATATATATATATATATATATATATATATATATATATATATATATATATATATATATATATATATATATATATATATATATATATGACGCTATGATGAACGGAAGACGTGGCCTGGCTCATACTTCGTGTTTATTCCATTCTGACTTCTTCCTCATCTACTTCTACAAACCACCGTTACCTTCATACGTCACATGATTCCCCCTTTCCCCGAAAGAATGCGCGAGCTACAAACTATGAAGCATGAACAAGTGGTATCTCATCATAGGAAAAAATATCACAAAATAGAGTACTTCCATGTAACACGGCAGTTCCATGCACTTGCACAAAAACATTCACAGGGAAGGCAGTCCAGTGAGATCTAGGAGACCTCAGGTGGGCGAGGTTGGCTGTTGCGTTCTGGAGAGCATAACAATGCATTCGACGTGGAAACAGATGGAGATACAGCCGGTATTCTTGCAAAGAACGAACGACGTTGGAACGCTTTGCAGGATTGAATGTTTCGTAGGCGTTGTATGTTTTGTCGTGGGTCATACAAACGCCGTGCATGCAGTTTGCGCACCCGTTGATCGTGGCTGATTAGGCGCTGCTTGTGTTCCTGCAGAGCACAAATGGTTCTTTTGTGGCTTTTGGGGAGTTTTCTATGGTGATAACGCAGATGTTCAGACAGAAGGCGCAATCTTGAAAGCTGCTGCAGAAAAGTTTCTTGGCTTTTCTTTCTAAGCTGGCTCAGATGCGGAATCAGTCTTTTCTTTTGTGATCGTTGCTGACGACATTCTTTAAGCCGCAAGTATGCTTGCGATGTAGCTTTAGTTCTTCATTGTCCTTGTTGGTGTGGCCGTTCTAGTTTCTGGGGTTCTCCTTGTTGTTTTTGTTGGCGTTGCTGATGTTGCTGTCGAACGCGTTGCGGTGGGAGCCATTCTTGAACATCAGGCCGGTTTTCTTGACAACTTGATCTGGTGTCTAGTCGGCAGCTGGTAGTCTGTGGGCTGTTGTAATTCTGTTCAGGCAGTGAAGATAATGCTTCAGGGTTGATAGACAGCTCTTTAGAAGCTTCTTCTTTGTTGTTCACTATGAAGAGCTCTTGCGCCTGGCAGGGTGCGATGTTCAATACGTCTGAGCCTTGTGCTTTGCTTCGACTGTCTAAGGTTTGTGCACCAGACGGTAATGAATGAACCCATTCTGAAAGAGCATGGCTTGACCGGGTATTTTCGTGAAGCGTCAGGTCATCTACCGTGTTCGCGGCGTCCTTATGAGGCAAATGGTGAGCGATAGGAGTGCTTTAAAAACCACGTGATGAAAAACCGCCTGGTGGATTACGTATGCGAGACCAAGAATGAAGGTAATCAGGTGGGTGAGCAACGCCTCGTGTCATAAGCTGGAGCGAGGACTTTGCAAATTCCGACTTTCCTGCAGAGGGGAGGCGCGCTTGATGGTTGAGTTTTTCCCAGAATACGCATGGTCTTCTGTAAGTAAACTCATGTGCGACTTTGTCTTGTGGCAGTTGTCGATTCACGTTGGGTTTTCGGATGCTCGATGATTGCTTAGGGAATTGACGATAGTGTCGGGTTTTCTTGAGATGGTTGGCAATAAGTAGGTCTTGATCATAGTTGCTAAAACGAGTGATCATTTCTTCTTTTATCTTTTGCCAAGACTTCTCATTTTCAAAGATGTGGGTGAGGTAAAACTTAAATGCCTAACCGGAGATGTAGTCAGTGAAGTGGATGATCATCTCCCATTCCGACCAGGATGCAGTGGCGGCGTGGACCTCGAATAGCTTGAACCAGTCCTGTACGGGTCCGTCTTCCGCTGATCCGATATACTTGGAGATGTCGAGGTCAGACGATGGTTCTGTCATGGTGCTGGTTGTTGTCCTTCTAGGCGATGATTCGGTAGTCAATGTATGGTCAGGGTGTCTTCTGAGGAACTTCGTTGATGATGAGTGATTGATGAAGGGGTAGGCAGGTCTCCATCCTGTCGACTCGTGTGACGCTATGATGAACGGAAGACGTGGCCTGGCTCATACTTCATGTTTATTCCATTCTGACTTCTTCCTCATCTACTTGTACAAACCTTCTCAAGCTGCAGTTACTCAAGGATTCATGCATTAGTGTCCAACAAGTCACCTCAACCACAAAAACTTTGGGCCGCGTACACATACAGTTGGAAATAGGGAAGTTAAAGCGGGCAGTCCAAGCACACGTTCTACCAGGCATGAAGACTGAATTCTTGCTAGGCCTGGACAACGCCTCCTTTTTCAACCTGTCACGGGATTTAAACACGATGACTTTGTTTCAAGACAACAAAGCTTTGCAGAATTCCTTTCAAATACAAAAGTGGGTCTTCAGCGCCGATACAATTCCTCTTCAAGCCGTTGATGTCACGCACCTTCCACCATCGCAACAAGCTGCTTTGAGAGAGGTGCTTCACAATTACGAAGACATTTTCTCAGTCTCAGATGGACTTCGGATGTATCGCGGAGGAACGACACTGCATTGCCCTCAGCAACAACGTGCCTATCCACAGACCACCGTATCGATGCTCCCTGGCAGACAAAGAGGAAATTGTCGAGCAAGTGGACTTACTTCTCAAGCAAGGTGTAGTGCGTCCATCTTTTTCTGCATACGCAGCTCCAGTCATCCTTGCAGAGAAAAAAGATGAAGGACACACACGTTTATGCATTGATTATCGAAAGCTTAACTCTGTCACTGTGCCTGACTACCAACCTATTCCGCGTATAGACGATGTTCTAGACTACCTGGGAAAATCAAAATATTTTTTGACATTGGATATCATATCAGGCTATTGGCATGTCAAAATGAACCCAGAGGACATCCCGAAAACAGCTTTTGTCGCGCCGAATGGCCAATATGAGCGGCTTGTTATGCCTTTCGGTTTGATAAATGCTCCTGCTGCATTCGAAAGAGCTGTGAAATCAGTTGTCAGAAAATATAACTTAAAGAATGTCGTTAATTATTTTGATGATATCGTAGTTTTCTCCGGCACACTTACTGAGCACCTACAGCACCTACAAGCTATATTGCACGCCCTAAAAATGGAGAATATAAAACTTAAATTGAAGAAATGCCATTTTGTCCAAGATTCTATTGAATATCTGGATCACAGAGTGTCGCACGGTATAGTGTCGCCTATACGAAGAAACATAGAAGCTGTATTACGATTCCCAATACCGAAATCCCCGAATGAGCTTCAGCGTTTTTTAGGCACCACCAATGTTTACCGCCAGTTTATACCGCACTTCAGTGACATAGTTTTCCCACTTACGAAGCTGTTGAAGAAGGACACACCATGGGAATGGGATTCCTCATGTGAACAAGCCTTTGAGAACATGAAATACTGTCTGACCAAAGAACCCATTTTAAGAATTTTTCTCTTGCGAGAAACCATGCATTCTTTATTGCGACGCATCTAACGTAGGCATAGGTGCGGTTCTGAAGCAAAGAGATCATGATGGTTAAGAACACCCCGTTGCCTATCACTCGCGTAAGCTACTCACGCACGAATTAAATTATGCCATTACAGAGCTCAAATGCCTCGCTATAATTGACGCTGTTGACAAGTGGCACTGCTACCTACATGGACGACCATTCACTGTTGTCACCGAGCATGCTGCTTTACAATGGCTCAGAAACATAAAAAACACACATGGCCGGCTCTTTCAATGATCTTTGAAGCTATCGATGTATGACGTTAACATTCGACATCAAAAAGGCAGCGAAAACATCGAGGCGGACGCATTTTCGCGAAGCCCTATGGTTCAACTCCTTTCATTACCAGAACTTCAAACTTACCAGGATGACCGCCCTCGCTGCAAGTACACAACGGGAAACGGGGTCACTATCGTGACACGTAAAGGAATTCGCAAAGTGTACGTTCCTCTCAAGCTTCGACTAGGCCTTCTGTAGAAAGCACACTCTCAGTTCGGACACGTTGGAGTAAAGAAAACTCTGGGCTTGTTGTCATCATCCTACTATTGGCCGGAAATCATCACAGACGTTTCATCCTATGTCCGCCACTGTGACATATGTCAGCGTTGCAAGAAGCCGAAAACCAAGAGATTCGGATCTCTCGAGTCACTACCACCTGCAGAACAACCCTTTGATCTTTTAGCAATGGACACTATAGGTGGCTTTTCAGGATATGGCTCGACAAAGAAGTTTATTCACTTGGCGATCGACCACGCTACGCGCTATGTCTGGGCGTTTCCCCACAAGAACGAAACTTGTCACGCATACATTTCGTGCATCACCGCCATCTTTCCAGCAGGAAAACCCAAGAAGTTCCTATCTGATCGTGGAGCAGCTTTCACAGCTGGAAAATTCAAGCAGTTTCTAAAACGCATTGGTGTCCACCAATTGTTCACATCCTCCCAACACCCTCAATGTAATGTCATGAACAAACGTACAAATCATACTATTGTAACCCGGCTAAAGTGCAAAATGAATGAGCAGCCACAGAAGTCTTGGGTCAAACATCTTTCGGATGTTGTCGATGAATACAACAGAACCCCACATGAAGTAACACGATATCCACCATCGTACCTCATGTATGGAATTCCTTCATACGACACAATTTTAGACGCACCGATGGAGATTGTGCAAGAAGCAAGGAAAAGTGCAATCAAGAACACGCTTGCCTATCATGAGAAGAACAAGATAATCTACGACAAAAATTACTACCACAAGATCTCAAACCTGGTGAATTGGTCGAATTGGACGAAACACCTTGGCACCCGAACAAAGGAAAGCTCAGTTCAGTCATGGAAGGACCTTACACAATTCATCGCAGAGTCTCTCCTGTGAACTATGAGATCGATCGATGCGTACCTCCGTTAAGCAGAACTACTGACATTGTGCACGTCAACAAACTGCGTCGCTACAATTGTCCCAATAAGTTGACGCTCTCTCGGAGGGCGGAGGAAACGTGTGACGCTTCACAGGTGAATGTGGGGAAGGAAGATGAGGAAGACGAAGGGTCAGAATAAACTGGTGTTCTGACTGACGCCATGTCTCATCCAATACACTAATATATATATATATATATATATATATATATATATATATATATATATATATATATATATATATATATATATATATATATATATATATATATATATATATATATATATATATATATATATATATATATATATATATAGGAATTTAATGAAAACTTACCGCACAGTAAGTCCAGCTTTCCCACTCTCATGCTTGCATTAGATTAGTCACTTTATTCACTCATTCACTTACTAATTTATTCATTCAATATTGCTGGCTACAGCGGATTAGCGAGAGTAGATTAAATGCGGTAAGCATTCGCAGAAGAATGATGCACCACGAAAAAGTTGAGTAAGTAAACGAACTGAGCTCTCAACAAGTGCAATGCATAATGAAGTTCGTTTCGGCTACTTATTTGTGCTACTTCCAGATGCTCATCTACACTAGGGCAGAGCCCCCTATTCCGGCTTTGCAGTAAATATAGTAAATAATGAATATCGTTGCCCATTGAACCTCGAAGAAAGTTGTCTCACCTTTTTTTAGGAATGATAAATCGCTGATTCACTTTCTATTCAACATGCAAGGCACGGTAACCGTCTCAAGGAGAACTTTTGAACTACATGTACCTTCTTGACAGCCGGCGTCGTCTTCGCCATAATAAGCATTCTTTCATTGATGAACTACGTATGTTTATTTTATTTGTTTAATACGCATGGTAAACATGAATCTCGTGCAGGAGGACTACAATACAGCATTCGGTTAAAAAAATGTACAGTATTACCACAAACTGAATCATGCACTTTTAAGCCTCCAACCGCAAAGCTAAAAAATGCTGTTTGCGACAATGGTAGTGGAAAAAAATAAACAATAAAACGATAGGAAGGTAAAGTATTCGTTCGTTCAATAGACACTAAGGCATATATCTGAGACGTGTGAACAATATAAATATTTTTGACCATTATTTGGGGCGTCGCAGCATTGTTTATATGAATGAAATTTCCGTGCCTAAATCTTGCATTGCTTTATCAATATTTATAATGTCATGATGGAAATTATTACGTAAATGGAGCGGTCGGTGTCACACCTACGCCCCGACGTCTGCCGAAATTTTATTGACAATAATAAAGGGCAACTTGTTGAAGTCATTAACGATGCGTGCACAAAAAAGATACTTGAATAGATTATTTCGAGCGAAATAGGGGGTTAGAGCATTTTGGTTACGTTGGCCAGTATATCATGCGAACAGTACCGAGATTGTCGTAATGTGGCGAACCACAGCACGTAAAACGAAGGAAGTTCAGCTCGATAGCCTGAGTGCACTTAAAGAAATATATGCAGAAGGAAGCACTCCGGAATTCGCTTAGATAAAAAAAGAAAAAAAAACTATTGGGTTCAAAGATGACCCACTGAATAAAGACAACAGCGGCAAGAAATATCGAGTTCGAATTCAAACAGAAACGCGTTCAACGCAGATGTAATGCTTCCGGAGGCGGAACAGGAAATGAAAGGCCGTGAAATGGCTATTGATGGCTTCCTCAACGAAATAAGATCGCTTGACAAAAACAGACCCTTTCTGCTCATTTGGATTTTAGACGTTCATTCAGCTGAACAGCCGCTTCGAATGCAGATAATTCCGCCCGTTACGCTGGTGAAATTGAACGTATCTAATATTGGGTGCATGAATAGACAGTGAAGACATATATTAAGGCGTAGTTAATTTTCAGCGACATTAAAACTATCTCATAGTGCTTGTTTTATGCTAAGGTAGTGCTCAGTATACAAAAAAATTGCTTTTCAGGGGCCAGCGTACAGTCAGCACAATTTGAAGCACCTGCTACCGAGAGGAGACCAGTGATCTAGATCCTCGAACCATCAAAACCATCGACCGAGAGGAAAAAAGCATAAATATAACATGTGCTTGACTTTACAGTCATACTGTTTTTTAATGCGCAACAATGCTCTTTTATTGCGATAGCAATTACATAGACATACTCAGCTGTTTATTTTTTGCCGTTGCCGCCATCGCCATTCACGTATATTTAGTACATATATGTATATACTGTGGGCAATCGTTATGCGCTTTTCTCATATATGCATTATCATAATCATCATCATCCGTCTGGGTCCCTGTCTTCATCTTCACTGGGTGTCACCACAATCATCATCGGGTGTGGGCGCACTCATTCTCACACTGCCCGTTCGCTGCTGAGCCCTTGGCTGAATAAAAGCTGTCTCAACCCAGACGTCATACGTAATGGAGGTGGATTTTCGGTGCTCGGTCCTCCCCCACCTCGCTTGACGCCCTGGAGCTTTGTTCAGGCCGCCGTTTGCCCCCACTGTCAGGCAGAATGTCACAGAACGAGCCTGCCAGCGCTATTCCCCCCCCCCCCCCCCCCCCCCGTTGCCGTCTTCAACCGTGCCTCTTGTTTACGTACACAGCCACCAGCGTGACCACCTCTCTTCGCCGGTATTCGCGGCGAAGATGTGGAGCATATAGTTTCCCAAAATTAACTAGAGGGCACTCTGGCGCTGCGATCATTCAGCGACCATGGTAATGATGTGTAGTACACACATTTGCCTAGTCTTCGTACTTGCGGGTGGTGAATCGTACATTCGGCTTCGTTTATTGCTGGTTACGGTTTCGTTTTGAAAGAAAAAAACGAACCCCTTTGACCTTAGTGACTTGATTCGAAATGCTAAGCCTAAAAGAATAAGGTTGTGAAGCGCAAACGGTGAACATTAGCTGATTTGCGTTTTCGTGAAAAAAACAGCTCCAAGCCACACGAACACACAAGGAGCCAGAAGCAGGCCAGAAGTACAAAAATCAGACAAATGTGTGTACTACCCATCATCCCCATGCTCGCTGAAGCACCGTGTGTCGCAGCTCCCATAGACACTAGCGCCAGAGTTCCCTCTATAGTGTACATTAAAAAACTCTATGACGTGGAGAACTGGCTCAATGAGTACAGCCGCGTGAGTGTTGCTAATCACTGGGACGACAGCGCCAAGCACCGTTACGTCTCTTTCTACTTGACCGGTGTAGCGAAGACATGGTACTTCAACCACATCATCGACATACCCGACTGGGCGACCTTCGAGCAGCAGTTCCGTCACGTTTTCGGCTGACCGGCAATTCGGTCCGCAGTCGCGAAGAGAACCCTCGACACTCACCAACAACATTCCGGTGAGGCGTACACGTCGTTCATCGAGGACGTTCTTGCACTCTGCCGACGTGCCATTTCATCTATGCCAGAGTCCGACAAAGTACGCCAGATTATGAATGGTATAGGCCCTGTTGCCTTCATTGCCATGGTTGCTCAGAACCGGGCTACCATCACCGACGCCGTCACGACACGTCAGTGCCTCGACACTCTGGAGTCGGTTCGTCTACAACCAGACATTGGCGAACATTATTTCACGACTAACAGACCTCTTCGTGACCTAACAAGAGACATAATACGTGAAGAGTTGCAGAACATGGGTTTCTCACCTTCTTCACCGTGTTCTCCTCAGTCTACTGGAGCGGCATTGCGCGACATTATCAGGGAGGAACTGTCATCTCTGTACTTTCCTGCTCACGTCCAGTCCCCCCGTCAAGGCCCATACGAACCTACGCGCAGGTCGTTGCCACGCCTCCCAGCGAAGTAAGCATGACGTTGCCGCTACCATCGTATGCGTCGGTCACTGCCGCTTCTTCTCTCAACTTCCCTTTGGTCCCGCCTGACCCTTCCTATGCTAAATGAAGAATTGCGTGCCTATGGAATAACGCACAAGACAGCTTCAAGCTACCACCCTCCAACCAACGGTCTCACCGAGAGATTTCACCGTACTCTTGCTGATATGATAGCCGTCTACATCAGTCCAGACCACAAAAAACTGGGATACCCTTCTCCCATTCCTCACTTTTGCCTACAACACGGCTGTTCAGCGCACCACCGGATATTCACCATTCTACCTCGTTTATGGACGTTCCCCTACTTTCTTCCTCGACGTTTCCTTTTTCAACACCGACGTTAACTCGTCTCCGTCTTCCAGCGAAGAATACATTTCAAGACTAGCCCGTAGTTGCGATCGTGCTCGCATTAACACGGAAGCGCGACAGCAAGATCTAAAAGTTATTTATGACGCATCCCATCGCATTGTATTCTTCCGACCTGGTGACGAGGTGCTTCTGTTCACACCTATTCGTACACCTGGTCTGAGTGACAAGTTTGAGCCACACTCCATTGGGCCTTACATAGTTATCGAGCAGACTTAGCCCTTTTATTATCGTGTGACCCCACTTGACCCAATAGACCGCCGTCACCGCACAACAGAGATCGTGCACGTGTCTCGCATGAAGCCTTTCAGGCGACGTTCTCGGTCACATTGAGTTGCTACGGCCAGGTTGGCCCCTTTCATGTGGGGGGAATTAGTGTGGGCATTTGTTATGCGCTTCTTCTGACATATACACTATCATAATAATCATCATACGACTGGGGCCTTTCTCCTCATCTTCACTGGGTGTCGCCACAATCATCATCGGGTGTGAGCATGCTCTGTTTCAGGCAGTCCGTTTGCTGCTGAGCCATTGGGCTGAATAAACGCAGTCTCAACTCAGAAGTCATGATATATAGACCCATTCCATGTTTGTAAACACAGGTACGCTGATGTCGACATTATGGGCAAAACTATAGCGACGTCCGCACGTAACTTCCGACATAAGCGCTGAGGGCTGCGATGTGCGTCAACAAAACGACGTTGTGAGACGCGACACACATCCAACCGCGGCGCAGTTCATCAGCATACTGTTTTTTTTTTTTTTAATGCGAAGCATTTCTTAGCAAACTTGGCGAGTTTGAGCGTATCTATCTATCTAGCCGCCTACGACATTTAGCTCTCCTGGCCGTTTCGAGAGTGGTATCGATACCAAACTTGATATGGCATAAAATGACTGTATGAAGAACATATTTGGCTTGTCAAAACTTGAAAATTAAGACATGTATGAAAATATTGCCATAATTTACGTTTCATGGTCCTGCAGCACTTGCGGTAGATTCGTTTACATGGCATGTAGCAAAACTGGTATGGTATCACATGATTGCATGCCGAATGCAAGCGACCGACCCTAACATAAAAATGGCAGATTCCATGTACAGTGGGAATCGATGATACTCGAAGCACGAATGATGAAGGTTGATATGTCATTTTAACATCAGCTCAACGTTACTAGGTGGAGGTAAATGAGGCCGTACATGATTTTCGTGTCATGATTATGCTGTTTGAATGTTTCGTTTACCTTCGTCTTCTATTCGCGCCACGTGATGCCAAATTTAGTATATGTTTAGCTAGCAAAACGGCCGCGAGCACGCTATGAACGTTGTATGTGTTCGGGTCATGATTATCATGTTTGCACCAGTCATATATGCCTGCGTCACCCATCGACGTAACGTAACACCAAATTTGGTATATGTGGGGCTAGCAAAACGGCCGCTAGCGCATCGTAAAGGGCCCAATATACTCCAAGGTAGCGTTGACGCGCATGCATGCTGGGCACAGCGACGCTACGTTAGCAAAACGCGACCACTCTATAGTCCGACGCCAGGCGCGACCAGCGTCCGTCGGCGCGGCCCGA
The DNA here is from genome assembly GCF_043290135.1 of Rhipicephalus microplus. Lineage (NCBI taxonomy): Eukaryota > Metazoa > Arthropoda > Arachnida > Ixodida > Ixodidae > Rhipicephalus > Rhipicephalus microplus. The sequence goes on along the minus strand of NC_134708.1, from coordinate 29,934,606 downwards.
CGGCAACCGGTGAAAAAAGCGACATGCTGCGTTTCGCGGCGATGCATTACCCAGACAACACTGCGTCTCCCTCTTTGCGTGACGGAGGTACACCGGACGCGCTGAAACGCGCATGCGTCAAAGCAACACAACGCGGCGTGTGCCTGCGAGTACATGACAGGACCGGTGCCTGGCGTGGCAACGCCGGCATGACGCGACGAAATGAACCCCGGCGAGCACGCGCACCACGTCACGTCGAAATGAATTGGCGCCTCGACTGTGGCATGTAGTCATGTTCCCACACGACACACATCTCATAATAATAGAGAGTTTTAGTACTGCAGAATGGTGCTACGTACGCATCACGCAAGCGCCTTGCGTTACGTGGCGTCGTTTGCCACTAATCGGCTTTTAGTACGCCATTGTACCCGTGTACGTAACGAGCGTGAAGCGTGTTGCGCCATCTGGTAGATCAGAATAGAAGTACGTGTTGTTGACAGCCAATGTGAGCCAATCCAAGTGTTATAGCCAGATTATGGCCATATTTTAAGCCACAGAGCCGGTCGGTGCTTGCCTTCGATGCCGCCATTTTGCAAAACGAAGTCTCGCGCTTTCGCGAACTTGTTCGAGAGCGGCGCGATCAGCTCATACGTACGCACGCACGCATCTCATGCGTGCGTACGTAGCGGCTGCGTACGCAACGCGATACGTGCGAGTTGCGGTCTGCGCATGCGCACTACGCAGAACGTGGCATCCTTACGTACGCAACGCCGCCACGTACGCAGCGTACGCAGAACTAAAACTCTCTAATGTTTGCACCAGTCGCATACCTTCATCATCTACTGGCGTCACGTAATACCAAATTTTGCATATGTGAAGCTAGCGAAACAGCCGTGGGCGCATCATCAGTGTGGCATGTAGTCATGTTCTTACATGACATGCATGTCGTGATTATCATTTTTTCTGTGTCATTTACCTATGTCGTCTGTTCGCGACGCGTAATGCCGAGATTGACAGATGTGAACCTACGAAACGGCCGCGAACGCAACATGAGCGTAGCATGTAGTCATGTTGTTGCATGACACGCATATCATGATTTTCATGTTAGGTTTTGTCACTTGTGTTCACCATGCAGTCATGCCATACCATACAAGTTTTGCAACATGTCATGTGAACGAAACCACCGCAAGAGCTGCAGGACCATGAAATGTATTTATGACATACATGTCATGATTTTCGTATTATGACTAGTCAAATATGCTCTTGATACTGTCATGTTATGCCATACCAAGTTTGGTATTGATACCATTATCGAAACGGCAAAGAGAGTTAAAAGTCGTAGGCGACTAGATAGATAGATAGATAGATAGATAGATAGATAGATAGATAGATAGATAGATAGATAGATAGATAGATAGATAGATAGATAGATAGATAGATAGATAGATAGATAGATAGATAGATAGATAGACGGACGGACGGACATGCATACAGACGGACGGACATGCATACATACAGACGGACATGCATACATACAGACGGACACGCATACATACGGACGGACATGCATACATACGGACGGAGAGACGGACGGAGAGACGGACGGAGAGACGGACGGAGAGACAGAGAGACAGAGAGACACACAGACAGACAGATGGATGGATGGATGGATGGATGGATGGATGGATGGATGGATGGATGGATGGATGGATGGATGGATGGATGGATGGATGGATGGATGGATGGATACGCTGAAAATCACTGAGAAATGCTTCGCATTTAAAAGTGGTTAATGATATAGAGACCACAGGACCGGGTTAACTGGCGGAACATGGGAGAGGCCTTTGTCCTGCAGTGGACGTAGTCAGGCTGATGATGATGATGATGAATGATATAAAGTACTCGGTATTCTAGTATGGGAAAGCTGAAAGCCGCCCCTTGGGCCTCACAGTTGATGAGATCACCTGTGTGTTTAGAAAAAGTGGGTAAGGATTTAGAGCACTGGGTAGTCTACTATGGGAGGGCTTACAGACGTTCCGTGGGCCACGATGACGTCTCAGTGTTTAAAGAAATGTTTAACAATTTTGAGTACTTGGTACTCAACTATGGGAGAGCAGTAAGCCGTCCCTAATGAAGATTGTGTTTAGCAAAAGTGGTTAACGATTTAGAATACTTAGTACTCTACTATGGGAGAGCTGAGAGCCGTCCCGTAAATGGCGATTGGGGGGGGGGGGTTAGAAAAAGTGGGTAACGATTTAGAGTACCAGGTACTCTACTATGGGAGAGCATAAGCCGTCCCTACCATGACACGGAGCTACCAGGCACGCAGCTACTGTTAGTTCAGCGCCTTATTCAGAGTGCTATCAATGCAATTCGCCTTTAAATATTGCTGCCTTCCGTTATTCAGTTGAAAACGGCCCAACAGATGTCCATAGGTGTGTTAGCGGCAAACTTTGTTTGTTCAAAAGCTATGTCGCTCTGATTTGTATAAAATTACTAAGATTGGTGACACACAGACCTAGGACACGCGCCTTTTATGCAAGCACTTCAATATTCATCGGACAACAAAGCAGCGTTGACAAAAATGAGCCTGTTTGTCTGCAAAAGCTCCGGGCTGTGAGCGAGTGAGAGCTCTCACAAAGCGGTTCTCTGAATATATTCGAGCTAATTACGGTATGCGTTTCATGGGGCTCCAGACAGAAGATGCATGCTACAAATTCGTTGTGACAAATGGCTTATATGCGAGCTCTCTCACATCTGGTAGAGTATACGCAAGTGTTGTCTGAGAAATCCTAGCGATTTATTACAAGCGGGAACCATGCTAGTGGTGTGACCACGCCAAAACAGGTCATAAGACAAGGCGACGCCGAGGTAATGAATGACTGAACTTCAATGTAACATGACGCCACTCATCCGCACTCTTTTTGACATCTATCATGACTACACGTGATGACGTCATTTAACGCATCATCTTTTGGCCCAAGACAGGCTAATCAGGGTGGTTATGTAAAATTTGGGGCCCCTAATCTTCGCCTTAATGTTCAACCTTTTTATGACTTTATTTTCATTTCTCTCGCTTTTTCGGTCACTCAAAGATGATGGTTTACCGCTCACAAACAACGATGCCGATGCCGACAGTGGAATTTCTGCGAAAGGAGCTTTTTAACACTATCGAGTTGCAGGGTGTCACACAGGTCCCGTTAATTAGGGAGGCGATCGCCGGGCTGATTCCAAGGGCCGAAGTATTGGCCCCCCCGAACCGCACCGTGAAAGCATGGACAATTTAGAAGTGGTCCTTTTTGGCGCGCCAGCGGACGCCGGCTGTGGCCCAAAGAACAAGTCAGAGCCGAGAGTTGATAAACGAAACAAAGATTATATTCTCAAAAATGGCAGATTGAAAACAATACACAAGAATGCACACTCCACAATAGTTACATACAATACGTCACCAATCAAACAACGTACTACACAGTACAATCAGCCACACTCAAAACAACGGACACGGACAACGATACGCACTACAATGCAGTCGCATGCATTGAACAACCAAAATACATAAAGACTAAAGAGATAGAAAACCTATCCAGTCCAAAGTTCTTGGAACAAAAGTCTGGATGATACTCTTCCGAGAATCACTCACTCAAAGTTCAGGGTTGTTGTCGTTCCGCGCCCTCGAAGTTTCTCTTCCAGGAAACCTCACGTCTTCAATTGGCCACTCTCCAAGCTTCAAACTTCTTCGCCGGAAACACGTCGGCTTCCCACACGCAGCTGTTGCCACGCGTCTTCACTCGATAGCGGTAAACACACGCTCTTGTCTGTAGCTCGAGCCTTCACCCCTCAGGTGGAAATCCTCTTCATTTCCTGCTTCGTCGCTACGGACAAAACCTTCGCCGACTACACGGCGGAATCCCTACGCACTCTGGCGCTACTTCCGTCTTCTCCTGCTCTCTCGTCTCGGCCGCTCGATTAAATACCTTCCGCGCCACATTCTAGAAAGTTCTCGTCATTTCGTCGGCGCGATACGCAGTGAAGGCTGGGGAGAGGCGCGAGACTGTACGGGGGCCGTCCCCGACAGATGAGTCAACCCGGCATACACGCCCCGTTCTTTCTGGAAAAATCGAGTGCTTGCTCGGCCGCCGTTGTGGGGTGAGGAGGTTCGTCGGCGAAGCCACGCTTCTGCGGGGAGAGCGCGCGCCCGGGGAGCCTTGGATGTTTGTTTTCTTTTTTTTCTTTTGACCTCGCGGCGTTTTTCCCGCCCGTTATCGCAAGAATTTGGCGGCGCGCCCATTTTTAGCGCTCGTTCTGTGACACAGGGATACTGGTAATGCCTGCTATCCCGGTAGCAGAACCAAACTACGTTATATTCAGAAAGCTTTCGGATACAGGGTGGGAGGAGGATAAATATATCGATTTAGAGAAAAAAAAGATGAATTTTGACTTTGGGCTGTCTTGGGCGATTGCGAAAAAGCATTGACCTCTTATTTTCTTAGGCCAACATTCAAAGCTTTTTTTTTTACTTTAACAGAGAAGTGTCACGTGACTAGATCTTGTCAGATCATGTACACGGACGGAACAACGGGTAGAAAATGACCCTCAGCGCTTCTCGTCCCTTAGTCTACAACCATTTACCTTTGAATGGAGTCCCGATAATCGGCGCCGTCGCTTGCCAACAGTTCTGGCCGCCCTGTGTCTCTTACCCCCCCCCCCCCTCCCCCGAACGTATTCACAAGCGCTCCTTCACTCGACTTTCGCCCTACACTTGACAGTGTTGAGCACTTCGCCGCTGCTCGGCTGAAAATGGCGCGCCATGCGCTGCTCGAAAATCGCAGCGGATTATCATTGATATGCAGTGGCTTTCCCTGCCTAGAGACGGCGCTCCCATCGGCTTTCTTGAATGAAGGTGAAGCTTTGAGTGAAGGGACGTCAGATTTGGGTGCACGTTAAAGAACCCCAAGTGGTCAAAATTTCCGGAGCCCTCCACTACGGCGTCTCTCATAATCAAATGGTGGTTTTGGATAGTTAAACCCCACAAATCAATCATCAATGAGTGAAGGGACGTTCTAGAATACGGGGGTTAACGTAGACATCGCGCTGGCGCTGTTTTACGCAGTTGCCCTTTAGTCATGAGAGGGACTCTTGTCGTTTCATATGAGGCAGAAGAACGGGGACATAAAGACCACCGAGGTGCGCTGAAGCTTGCATGACCTCGAGACCAACGTGAGGCCGCGGACGTAGAGCTTGCAGCCACTGGCTTTAACAAGGGGTTCTTTTTTTTTTTCAATTTTCCCCGCTCTTCACTGATTTCTATCTTCAGAGCAGTGAACGGGCTCCAATTTTTTTTAATGTCCAGGTTTATTACAGCTTGTTTGAAGAAAGCATAAACTTTATACATCCTTCTGAACCCAACAAGATCGTTAATTGATCTCGAACAGTTGCACTAACGGGAAAAATAACGTAAATTACGGCCAATTAGGTGATATGGTAAAATTTTGTAAGGATTTTTCGTAATATCACATCTCTGAAGATACGTGACATGCAACGTGACATTGTATGACATATTATTGCCGTCGAACAATGTGATTTATTGATTATAAAGCAACAATGAGTTGACAATAATACAGAAGTTGTTGTTAAGGTAGGATAGAAATGGGGGAAAGAATAAAGCCATGTAATGTGTACCAACACGAAGCAACGAAAGGATAGTGTGTGTGTGTGTGTGTGTGTGTGTGTGTGTGTGTGTGTGTGTGTGTGTGTGTGTGTGTGTGTGTGTGTGTGTGTGTGTGTGTGTGTGTGTGTGTGTGTGTGTGTGTGTGTGTGTGTGTGTGTGTGTGTGTGTGTGTGTGTGTGTGTGTGTGTGTTGCACGTACTGAAACTCTACTTCGAGCGATTTTAGCGATATCGAACGTCGCTTATCTTTGCAGAAGAGCGCCACACTGACCCCTTTTTGCGGCTCGAAACTTTCTTTGCCAGTGGTTCTTGTTTTCCGCGCTTTTCTCAGCGAACAAGAAAACTTCGCACAGTAGTTTTCCGGCGGGCGACAGTTAAAGACGTTGCTGCGCTTTATAGGCTTCATCAAGCGAAAAGTGTTAGGCTCGACTATATGGCGAAATCCACCTTAGGCCTGAACGAAGGCTCGACGTTTCGAGCTTGCGGTGGCTGCTGACCCGCAGGGCGCGGGTTTGAATCCCGGCTGCGGCGGCTGCATTTCCGATGGAGGCGGAAATGTTGTAGGCCCGTGTGCTCAGATTTGGGTGCACGTTAAAGAACCCCAGGTGGTCTAAATTTCCGGAGCCCTCCACTACGGCGTCTCTCATAATCATATAGTGGTTTTGGGACGTTAAACTCCACATATCAATCAATCAATCAAGCTTGTGGTGGACCGCTGTCTACCTTGCTATGGTTTGGTTAGGCTTATTATGGTTCGCAACTGCCACTGTGAGCATAAACCCGCGCTAGATTCGCCATCCGGATAGAAAAAGTGTCATCGCACACCCCCTTCTTCTTAATATTGTAAATAGAATCACGTTTCTCATGAAAAAAAAGATACCTAAAGAGGAAGCAGTGGCAAGCTTCTTACGGTGGCCAGCTTTTAATACTTTTGTTTTTGAGGAGAACAGAGTGGAAGTAAGCAGATTCTAAAAGGGTCATTACGGTCAATTTGTTTTTATTGATTATGTGGGGTTTAACGTCCCAAAACCACTATATGATTATGAGAGACGCCGTAGTGGAGGGCTCCGGAAATTTAGACCACCTGGGGTTCTTTAACGTGCACCCAAATCTGAGCACACGGATACAGTCAATTTTGAATCGTAATCTGTGTGATGTATATTAATTGTTGAGCATTCACAAGTAGTCTGGCGAGTTGTTTGCGGATTTGGTCGAAGCCTTGAATTTTAATCAGATATTTTGCAATCACGTGAACGGCCTCGGGATCAGGGAACACTGGTACACTCTTAAGCCGGGACGTAACTAGTAACTCGCAATCGCGAGCGTCTGCGTTTCGGCGAGCTACACCGTTCCGGGGTCTACGGGGCGTTAAATTGAGAGTATTTGAGCTTTCTTCAGCTTCTAACTGAAATTGAGCGCTCAGCATGGCTGAAACTGTGGTAGAAAGCGAAAGGATCGCTTATTGCTGCACGTGACGTCACAGACGCCACGGCAAGATGGCAGTTGTTCATGTTGATGGCAGATGGCGCCACGGCAAGATGGCATTTACAGCTGGTAACTTTGGGGGCCCTTTTTTTTTGCACTTATTTATTCTTTTTGGCCTAGTTTTCATATATGCATAGGCATGATAGACCCTCCGTGTGCATCCAGTTCTCGCTGAAAATGGTTGTTCTCGTTTGGTTGTCGTCTCGATTGACATATGTGGGGTTTAACGTCTTAAAACCACCTTACGGTTCTGTTGTCATTTCCAGTGCCCGCAAAACAGCCGTTGATTACATACAATCGACTCAGATGAAAAAAAAAAGAATGAGGTGGCTTTCACCTTCCCGTCACCTGAGGTAGAATTATGGTATCACTCTAAGAAATGAACGTGTAAAAAAGGTGTCTTTTTGTTTCACAACAATAGTCATCGTCTGTGTTGTGTTCTTTTCCTTGCATCATCACCGCAAGCCAGACACTTAAAGGTCACAAAAGACATGCACCTTATCAGCGTGACATAACATTTTTTCATAGCAAGGTGCTGGCAAGCGCCTGTAGTGCTGATTTTTCCAAAAAAAGAGCGTCAGGTCGTCCTGTCATTAGTCAATTACCCGTCCGAAATTGGCTTTGTCGGAAGGCTCAAATGATAAGATATCTCACATAGGAAAGTCTTGATTTACCTGCTACTCTAATTGTAAATTGTTTTATGAGGCTCACTAGGTCACTACTTTTTTTACATATTTTGCTTCCCTCTCGTCTGAAATGTTCTGGTCCCCTTCTCCATTCCTACACAAAGCAGCAAGCCAGTGACATGAAAACGCAAGCGAAAATCTCTGTTTTTCTAATAAATAGTCCCCGCCCTCTCTCTCTCTCCAAAAAAAGGAGCGCAAGCGAGACAAATGACGTATATCGTTCTGGGACAAAAAGACACCCTTTCTACTCGGTCAGTTTTTTATAGTGATAAGGTACTCGGCAATTTTCTCCAAGTGGCCATCGCAGCAACAATCGCGTGTCGTCCTTGAACATATGAGAGTAACGTGTCTCCGACTTCATTTATGTATGTATATATGTATGTATGTATGTATGTATGTATGTATGTATGTATGTATGTATGTATGTATGTATGTATGTATGTATGTATGTATGTATGTATGTATGTATGTATGTATTATGTATGTATGTATGTATGTATGTATGTATGTATGTATGTATGTATGTATGTATGTATGTATGTATGTATGTATGTATGTATGTATGTATGTATGTATGTATGTATGTATGTATGTATGTATGTATGTATACGCACGCACACACGCACGCACGCAGGCAGGTGGGCAGGCAGGCAGGCAAGCAAACAGGCGGGCAGGCAGGCAGGTACGCCTGCCTGCCTGCCTGCCTGCCTGCTTGTTTGCTTGCACCAGCGGTCGCAGTAGCGCGGCCAGTTAGGAGGCTGCTCAGCGGTAGTCCCGGGTAACCCTCACAAACATGGGTCACATCTCGAACGCCGACTGTCTTTTCTTGTCTTGTCGACTAGAAGACAGACTAGAAGTGTGGCCAAGCCCACAAGGGGCATTGGCCACACTGTACCTTACATTATAAAGTTGTTATACAACGCTTGCTAAAAAGAGGGAGAAATTAGATAAGAACAATAATAATTTTCCTTTAAAAACGTGAAAACGTGCAGAAAAATTCGATAAATCAGAATATATAAAACAAATTAGCAAAAATGAAGAAGGCAGACAAAGAATTGGATATATCTGGCAACACCACTAGCAGCGTATCCATCCGGTTGCCTGAATGAATTTGTGTAGCGCAGACAGAATGGCACTGCTGCCCGCACCCAACTGATTGGCTCCAAACGATAAAAGGGTGGATGTATTAACAGGCAATCCGAGCATACCAATCGGGCTCTCAAGAATTATTCGGTGCAGTGAGGCGAAGCGGTGGCATGTGAGAAGAAAGTGATCTATTGTTTCCGGTGCATTGCAAACTTTACGTAGGTCAGTTAATGAAAATCCCGGATTTTCGAGATAAAAATTTAATAGAGCAACTCTACAGTGAAAGCTTGTGAGGGTCATCTCACATTGACAGGAAAGGCATTTTGCGGTGTTCCATGTGAATTGTAAATCTGCCTGCGCGGCCGCGCTCCCAGCTTCTGGCTTCTTTCTCCTTTGTTTTCGTCGCCGCCACCTCCACGTGCTCTGTTTTTGGCCGCTGCGTGCCGCATACGATGCTGTTCTCGTTGCCTTTGTTCTTCTTTCGCCACATATATATGCATATGTGTGTGTGTGTGCGTGTGTGTGTGCGTGTGTGTGTGTGTGTGTGTGTGCGTGTGCGTGCGTGTGCGTGTGTGCGTGTGCGTGTGCGTGCACGCGCGCGCGCGTGTGTGTGTGTGTGTGTGTGTGTGTGTGTGTTGTTGGAGCTCCCATTTTCCATCACGAATCAAGACTGGCATCAGTACGGTTCACCGTATTTTTTATAGCACTGCATCACATCACGCCTCATAATAATATCGTAATTATTGCACGCAAAACAGCCAGTAATATTCCGGCATAAGCTAATAACTGTAATAATGACTTTTTTTTCATATAGAAAGAGGTGATGTCGGTAGCAGCCTTACTGTTTCCATCCCAGCGCGCGCCCTTCTTCCAGTGTTCGATTTTCCAGCCGACTTCGTTAGCTGGTCTTCCTATGGGATATACCACAGCAGCATAACGAGTACGAGCGGAGCGTGATCCTTGTCACAAAATAACGAAAAAAGCAAAATAGCGCACTAGTAAAAAAAAACACCGGAAAGACAGATAGCGTTCAATTCCGACTTGGACCGGAGGAACAAGCGCCCACTAATAATACGGAAAGTTTTTTTTTTTTCTTACTTCCTTCGACGTCGATCGCGTGAATAATACGGTTAAGATAGACGAAACGTTGGCCAGGGTAGCGCCGGCGGAACTCTGGGGGCAGCTGAAGACCTTTAGGAGATACCTGCGGGTGATTGCTCACAAAAAAATGTATTTTCTGCTGAGGCATACTGAAGTGCTTAAAAAGCACGGTAAGGTATCTTCCCACAATGCAGAACACACTGGTATTGTGTGGCACTGTTTGTGAGTTTGATTGATTGATTGATTGATTGATTGATTGATTGATTGAGTGAGTGAGTGAGTGAGTGAGTGAGTGAGAGAGTGAGTGGGATGAGCGAGCCCACCCTATTGAGATGATGGCTTTCGCCGCCGAGTCATCTGTGGCGAATGCCTAATGGACAGTGTGTCTTCAATTTATTTTGTTATAGTGGCGATCATCTGATGTAACAAATGAACAAACCTACAGCTTTGTCGTTAGGTAGTTTTCGCTCTTACGTATACTTCTTTACGTTAGCGTGTTACCGGATACCAGTTTGCGTTTACCGTCATACCAGGAACGGATAATAGGGAGTTTTAGAAAAGCGTTTGCAAGCGCTGCGGGCGTTGCGGGCGTAGCGGGTGCCATATGAGTTTTAGAATAGCGTTTGCCCTGCTGCGATCCGCAACGCACGATCGCAGCGACAACGTAGTCTCGAAACCAGCGCTTGCGGGCCACATGCGGGCCGCCATCACCGCACGCATTTTCAGATTTTTTTTTTTTTTTTTGCGTGCGGTCCGCGAACGCCACGCGTTACGACGCATGCGCAGTAGAAACGACCGCACCGCAAGGCCTCGTGGTGCGCTATTCTAAAACTCCCTATTTTTTAACATTTTCGCTCCTTATACGTAAACTTTTACGTCCGTGCATAAACGCTTATACCTTTGATTGATTTGCGGGGTTTAACGTCCCAAAACCACTATTTGATTATGAGAGACGCCGTAGTGGAAAGCTTCGGAAATTTTGACCACCTGGGGTTCTTTAACGTGCACCCAAATCTGAGTACACGGGCCTACAACATTTCCGCCTCCATCGGAAATGCAGCCGCCACAGCCGCGATTTGATCCCGCGACCTGCGGGTCAGCAGCCGAGTACCTTAACCACTAGACCACTGTGGCGGAGCAAAACGCTTATACCTTTACGTTCTCGCAAACCATAAATGGCGGTGCTGACTGCACATAAACTACTTTTACCTTATATATAATTGAACCACCATTGTTGCGAAATCACGAGACGTTCTTTTATCACGTATACAGTATCCTCGTACGCGCAAAAGGGTGAAAAAAAAATACAAGGCTACTGCAACGATGGCGTCGACATCTTGTGACACTTCGTGCAACCACAGTCATGAACACGTTGGCTTACGCGTAATGTTTCTGGGGTGAACGTGGTTAAAAAGGTAACTCATTTGTAATAACGCCACTGCGCAGTTTTTTTGCATCAGACGTACAATGCACGATGTTTCTGCAATTACAAATTTGTGATTACCTGTTTCACTATTGCCCCACTAGATGGCGCCACATAGTCAGCTTGTTGGAAGTTTGCACGTTTGCGGCGTCTATGTCATAGAGCATTCTAGCTTTGGAAATCCGACTGAAACAATCTAATGGCTATTGGCGCTCGCACTTTTGCTTATTTCAACTCGACGGTCGAGTCCCCGCAATGCGGATACCACGAGTTTCTACGAACGAAGGTGGATTTGCGAGATAGGGCTGGAAACGTAAACTTTTAATCCAGATCCGGCGGGAAACGTTAAGGTTTGCCTTCTGCAAAGACCCGCGCATGCGCAGATTTTATGAGGAATCCGGTAACACTGTAACGTAAATAAGTATACGTACAAGCTAAAAGTCCCTGTCGTTGAGGTGGCACAGCAATGCTTGCGCACTTCATATAATTAAAAGCCAGAACTGTCGAAGTGAACAAGACACTTTCACATATTTACCCGATTCCCCCTCAGTACAAATCTATGAAAACTAAAGGGCGCATCACAGGACGAGTGTTAAATGCAGAGGGCTAGTGAAAATGTTCACATTCACGTACTAACGTCTTTATTATATTGGATAGACAAGTTCAACCGCCATTGCAAAGGACACGAGTGTCGTGTATCAAGGGCCCCTAAACAACAAATGAAAGTACAGAGAACGAACATGTTATCTACTAACATGTTCGTTTGTACAAAAAAAACTAACATGTCATCTCCTGGCATGACGCCAGCAGTCTTTTACACGTGACGTCATGAGAAAATGAGCTTTCTATTGGTAACCACCTGAGGATTCGCTCCTAACCAGCTTCGCTGTGCAGTTGCCACCTTGTCTCGCATGACTATTATGTTGAATGAACTGATTATACCTCTTTTCGCGTGTTTTCAACAGCGCAAGCGTAGATAATGGAGTGGCCGAAAAGCGCTAAATTCTGATAGGCCAAGCGCTTGGTGAGAGCATTGTCATAACATTGTGAATTAGCTGGCGAGAAGGAAGCAGAAGGAAGAGTGAAGGCGAGAAAAAAACTGCTCTCTAATAAATATATATCTGGTGATATTGAACGTGGTCACTGTTCTGGTATGGTAAGGAACTGGTTCGAAAAGTTGTTAAGCTAGGTTGAAGTCCTGCACTATAACGTAAGTTCCAGAAGCGACCGCTGAAGGCTCTGAAACAGATCATATGTTTCCCGCCAGATAGCGTGCCACCGCTCGGGGCTGCCTTACACACACCTGTTCTTCTCCGTTTAGGCGCACTCTGCTGCACACTCGACGCACGCCACTTAGTTCAGCCACTCATAAAGAGTACGTACCTTGGAGGCAATTCAAGCGGCAGCAAGAGCTCGTAGTGTAACAGCGACGCGGGCCCACCATCAAGACCCTGCAGTCGAGTTCGAAGACGCCAGCGTCGTGCCGACTCCGATATAGGAAGGCTCGCGAAGCAGAGGCGGTGGCACGTAAGCGGCGGCAAGTAAACCTCAAAGCGGAGCACGCACGGTAAGTGGCGATCAAGAGCCCAAAGCGGTCGCAAGCCGAAGCTGGCGGTGCCGACGCGTGCCCCACCGCCACCAGAAGGACCTGTATCGACATTGCCCTCACCAACTTTCAAACACATAAACCGTGAATTGTGGAACAGATACTTCACGCTATAGAATATTGTAATATACAAAGAAAAAAAAAGATTAAAACAAAGTACATTGTATGATAATCTTGAATATATGCTTCATCAATGTGTACATAATTCTAAATTTGGTATTGCAAATGAATAAAACATTGTGTTTCGTTAACTGGGCCAATGTAAGGAATCGGACAGAGACAGCAGCCGATCCTGGGCCAGCTGTTCTATTCTGTCCCTCGTCTTCCTATACTGCGCTAGGCTTGCATGCGCGCCTTTGCCAGAGCGTCGGTGTTGGTCTTCGTCGTCAAAGTATACAGCGTGTTTCAAGAAATGTGTCCAATATTTTTTAACAATCACAGAAAGGAGGTATCTGTGTGCTACTTGCGGTGCTTGCTGCCTTCCTGTGGCAGAAGGCATCTTTAGATGGGTACATTCGTTAAATATGGCGGTAATTACAAAAATTAGCGCAGTTAACTTTTTAATCAGTGGTAATAGCCGGTCAAGTTAAGGGTCCTTCCTATTCAAGTCCTTCCTACGAAAAAGTCCATAGCCACTTTGAAGTTTCGGAAAAGCGGCCACTGGTAATCACCGCAGAGCGATGCAATCTGGCCAATTTAGATGGCGAATCCGAAACCAACGCACCAAACAGCGCATCTACCTTTCAATTCGACAGCTGCGTATCGAAAATTTTGAAGTGACTATGAACTATTCATATAGGAAGGGCTTGAATTCGCCCATTTCGACTTGACCGGCTATCGCCACTTCTTAAAATTTCAATTGTGTTATTTATATAATTACTACCGTAATTATTGCTTGTACAAATCTGTACGGTGCTTTCTGCCACAGTAAACGCAACACCGCAAGTAGAACGAAGATACCTCGTTTCTGTGATTTTTAAAAAAAATATTGGACCCATTTCTTGAAACACGCTGTATATATGGATGTTATATATGAATAGTAAGCGAAGGGTTTGTCACCGGTTTCATAGTTTTCGACATAAACATCAGTACTCGGTTACGAAAGTAGTCTTGAGACTTACAAAAAAAGAAGAATGTTTTTCCAGTATGGATGGCGACACCGAAAAAAATGCTAGCGGCAACTGGTGCTGGACATACAACAAAACGGGCCTACTTCGCAATCCGTTTGCTGGCGGCTCTAAATGCGTTGTCGATCGAATCAATCCTATGTATGGACACTGTTTCCAAGTGTTTACTACGTAACTCGACGGAATAAATTGATTTCAAGCACAGTTTTCGGAGACTTTCGCACAGAACTAGCTTAGGCAGCGTGCATTGAGTGCACACAAGAAATATCGACTGCCGTCCCGCAGGTCGCGCGATCCGATTCCTGCTGCAATGGCCGCATTTCGAATCGATGGAGGTGGGCTGCATGAGTGCCGTGAGCATTCAAGTTGTTGTCACAGAACTCCAGGTGAGCAAAATACACGAAGCCCTTAGACTGATGTGCGTCACAATCAAGGAGTTTTAATCCTCCTTGGTCACAATAATGTCATGGTTTTGACGCGTAAAACATCAGCCCTTGTTAACACAGGTCGGCGCAAAACGTGGATCTCACTTAACTCACTCAAGATGTGTATATTGAGTTTAGGACTCGCTTGAACTCACAATCACTCGAATATTACTCCCCCGAACTCAATCAGACTCACCGCTTGACACAAACCTCGTTGAGTTTCAGTGAATCGACTTAATGAGTGAGTTTACCGACCCATATATATATGCTTGTTAATAATGTGCCGCATAAGTAAGTACTTCGCAGCGACTGCTATTTGGATTTATTTAAGAAACGAGCCCGGGTCCGTTTATCACGTTCGTTAGGCTCCATTATTCGCTAGTCAAAAAATCGCTAAACCGTACAATTCATGCACAGGATGTACACAAAACACGCACAAAGACGCCCGCTCATGCACAAACACACACGTACACACAGAGAATTACCGAAAGTTTGTTATTCGGAAGTAGCCGTTAAGCCAAGGTTCGTACAACTGAGAGTAAACCGTACACCGTTTCAGGCAGGCAGCCGGCAACCCACGCTTTGAAAACACGTCATTATTACCGGATGTGCTTTTAGTTAATAAAAACATTTTCGGCACTTTCGGGACATTAAGAAAGAGAGGGATGAAAATGTTGAATTCCCTCGGGAAACGGTGACTCGATCAAGCATCATTTATGGACACAAAATCGAATCATGTTTAACGTGTCTAGGATGCATCATTACAACATGCACTCCAGTAGTAAGGGATCACGCAATTGCCTTTACCTGAAACATCATAAAAACAGCTTAAATGAAATATACTGTACTTATGTCGGCAATTATTGCTAATTTCATGTATTATTAGTCAGAAGTCAAACATAACGCCTGAATATTCTATTGCAGGCTATCAAGTGCATTCTGTCCCTTGGGGCTAAGAAGCGGTTCAAGATATAACCTGCTCTTTGATGGTCCAAGCGGAAGGTACTGTTTCATAAAGAAAGCACAACTGCCCCATTTGTGATGTTATATACAGCAGTATTACTAAAACAAGAGTGAAGGAGTTGTATGGCATGCATTTCTTGCTGCCGAAAAGCCCCGCTGAAACTTCGCGCCTACGTACATTGCCGTGAAGGTGCGGCAAATGCAGGCTTCTTACTACAGTGTGGTTGTTCACTTGGAGTTTTTTCTCTCCCTTAAAACAAAAAGTCCTTTTTTGAAACACACTGTTTATCATACCAATCAACTATACAATGAAAATATAAAATATATACGTTTCCTTGGACAGTTGCATTGCGAAAATTAAGCCATAACAATAGTGAAACTGCTGTTTTTTCCCAAGTTTGCTACAGTTTTGTGGCAATATTTTTGATTCGTTTTCTCGCAAAGTGTTTTATTCATTAATTAGAGGAGCACATGAAGCATAAAATGTCAATATATCACTGACATAATTTTTTTTTCATAAAAATACTAAACATGCCACATATTGCAATTTATCGTCAAAGGGACAAAGAATGAAAATAATACATAAGTGAATTCTCTATTATATTCATAAAAGTGTAGCGCTTTGAGAATAATTTAAAACATTGTGTCGTATTACTTACTCAAACCAGTAATATTATATGTATTATTTCGCGTGATACAGTTTAACTTGCGTGCCCGAAGTTTGCAGCACACTCTAGAAAACAGAATTTTTCGTTGCGAAATTTAGCACCTCAATAACTACTTTTCGCATTCACTCATAC
Organism: Rhipicephalus microplus; assembly: GCF_043290135.1. Classification (NCBI taxonomy): domain Eukaryota; kingdom Metazoa; phylum Arthropoda; class Arachnida; order Ixodida; family Ixodidae; genus Rhipicephalus; species Rhipicephalus microplus. Next base: position 29,918,258 of record NC_134708.1, on the reverse strand, counting down.
CTGCCCAATTTTTTTTTTCAACTTCATCGGAGATAATCAAAAATTTACCGGGTACAATTTATACGGAATATTCCGTATCACATATATCGTGTCAAGTGTACCCGGTCAGTTTCATACTGCGACAACTTATTGTCGCAATATACAAACCTTACATATATATATATATATATATATATATATATATATATATATATATATATATATATATATATATATATATATATATATATATATATATATATATATATATATATATATATATATATATATATATATATATATATATTGACTGCAAAGTGCATAGAGGTAACCGTCACCAAGCATTGGTAACTAGTCCTTTATTTATTTATTTATTTTTTTTCCGTTATTTATTTTTCTATTGCCAGAAATAAAAAGCCGGCATGATGTCCTTGACCAACAGCCGGCGCAAATCAAGAGTGGAATTTGAATCACACCCACTTCCTGCCTTGGACTGCCACCGTAAATACGTGCTGGCGCTGCGCTCCAAACACTATAACATTACACAGTGAGCCACATTCATGTACACGCATAAAACCCGACGGGTGACAGCGATTGTGTTTCGTCAGCCCACTCAGGATCACGAGACCTGCTGACGTACCTTCTTGAGCCTTGCCATCTCTTGTTGCTTAGCTACTGAGGCGCTTGTGGCGAAAGTTCTTAAAGCGCACGACAAACATCTGTAACTATATATATAAGCTCGTTCTTAACCAATTTGAAAGCTTTTGCGGCATTACGATCACGACGCAGTTTTCACATAAAGAAGCTTATCGCGGTTCAAAAAAAAAAACGTTTTATCACAGACGTCCATATATTGACGAGGAAAAATACGAACAGTTTGCGTGTTTGTTATGAATGTTCGGCGATTCGAGGTCACGATACATACAACTATGAGAGAGCGTTAAGCTGGTGTTTAGAAAAAGCGGTTAACCATTTAGAGTACTTAGTACTGCACTATGGGAGAGCAAAAAGCCATTACGTGGGCCTCACACTCATGAACGGCCCAATATACTGCAATGTAGCGTTGACGCGAGCGAACGCTTGGCACAGCGACGCAACGTTAGCAAAACGCGAGCACTCTATAGTCTGACGCCAGGCGTGACCAGCGTCCGTCGGCGCGGCCCGGCGGCAACTGCCGCGAAATGCGACATGCTGCATTTCGTGCCTATGTGCTCCCTCGTTTCATGACGGAGAGACGCTGGACGCGCTGAAACGTGCATTGGATTGGATTGGATAAACTTTTATTTGGTCCTCCAAAACACAGATCACTGTGTTGCGGGCAGCTCCCACGTGGGGACTGAGATGCCAAGCTCCTCAGCCGCCTCGCGGGCTTGGTGGACAGCCCAGAGCTGATCTGCCAAGGACGAGCTGCGGATTGCCGCCTCCCATCTGGCAGAGGTGATGGGCGATAAATGAGCGAATTTGGTGCACTGCCAGAGCATGTGTTCTAATGAAGCTATTTCCCCACAATGTGGACAAAGATTACTTGGGTATAGGTCAGGGTACATGATGTGTAACATTTTCAAAGTAGGGTACATCCGCGTTTGCAAAAGCCTTAATGTAAGTGCTTGGGGCCGGGTTAGATTTTTGTGAGGTGGAGGGAAAATCCTTCTAGACAGGTAGAAATGTTTAGTGAGCTCGTTATATGTTGTAAGAATTTCCCGGTTATCCCCTGAAACGTGCATGCGTCAAAGAGACGCAGAGCAGCGCACGCCAGGGGGTAAATGGCAGGACCGGCGCCTGGCATGGCAACGCCGGTGTGACGCGACGCAATGAACGCCGGCAAGCACGCGCACCGCGTCACGTCTAAATGTATTGGCGCTTTGGCTGTGGCATGTAGTCATGTTCTCCCATGACACGCATCTCATGATTATTATGTTTGCACCAGTCACATACCTTCGTCATCTATTGGCGTCACGTAATACGAAAGTTGGCATATGTGAAGCTAGTGAAACGGCCGCGACCACATCGTGAGTGTGGCATGTAGTCATATTCTTACATGACACGCATGTCGTGATTATCATGTTTGGATGTGTCATTTACCTATGACGTCCGTTCGCGTCGTGTAATACTGAGTTTGGTGCGTGTGAAGCTAGTGAAACGGCCGTGAACGCATCATGAGCGTAGCATGTAGTCATGTTTTAACATGACACGCATCCCATGTTTATCTTGTCTCCACCACTATCATACCTTCGTCATTCATTCACGCCCCATAATGCCAAATTCCGTATAAGTGAAGCTAGCGAGACGGCTGCAAGCGCATCATGAGAGAGGCATGTATTCATGTTGTTACATGACAAGCATCTCTTCATTATCATGTTTGCATCAGTCACATACCTTCCTCCTCCATTCACGTACTGTAATACCAAATTTGGTATATGTGACGCTAGTGAAACGGCCGTGACCACATCGTGAGCGTGGCATGTAGTTTTTCTGGAGTAGTTTTGGGAGTAGCTTGGAAGATATTTCGGGAGTAGTTTGGAAGAAAGTCCAGCTACAGAGGTCGGGATTGAGAGTCATACAAGGGAACCAGGAAGGAACGTGGGCTCAGAAGTGGCGGAGCCATCACAAATACTCTTCTGCCGCTCTTGCTCATACGTCGTAAAAGTCTTCGCAAGCTCGCGACACTCTTCAGCAAGCCTGGCGGTCTCGAAGTAGGTGTGCACTCAGATGAATCCGGCGTGTACGGGAGTATCGTGTCGATGGTGTGTGACGGGTGCCTTCCGTACAGCAAAAAGAAAGGTGAAAAACCAGTCGTGCACTGAGGGGCGGTGTTGTAGGTGTAGGTGACGAAGGGCAGTATGGTATCCCAATTCGTGTGGTTGGCGGCGACGTACATCGACAGCATGTCGCGGAGGGTGCGGTTAAAGCGTTCTGTGAGACCATTCGTCTGCGGGTGGTAAGCAGCAGTTTTGCGGTGGACAGAATGGCTCTCAGTGAGAATGGCGTCGACGACTTCTGACAAGAAGACACGGCCTCGATCGCTGAGAAGCTCCTGGGGTGGACCGTGGCGCAGTATGAATTGATGTAGTAGGAAGGACGCAACATCACGCTCAATAGCCGCAGGGAGAGCGGCGGTTTTGGCATATCGCGTTAAATGATCTACGGTGACGATGGCCCAGTGGTTGCCAGTGGACGTCAGAGGAAGTGGTCCATACAAATCGATACCTATGCGCCCAGACGGATGGTCAGGGCAAGGTAACGGTTGCAGACCGGCTGGTGACATGTGTGCGGACGGTTTGCGGCGTTAGCAAGTGAGACAGGAGCGAACGAACTGCTGGACGTAGCGGTACATTCCGCGCCAGAAGTAGCGTTGTCTAATGCGATGGTAGGTTTTGAATACCCCAGAGTGCGCGCACTGTGGATAAGAATAGAAGGATTCACATATCTCCGACCGCAGACTGCGGGGTATCACGAGTAGCCACTGCAGGCCATCGGCGTCGTAATTGCGCCAGTGTAGGAGGCCGTCCCGAATGGCGAAATGGTGAGCTCAACGACGCAAGGCACGCGTGTTTGCCGTTGCGGACGGATCAGAGAGCAAGTCGATCAGTTGGGCGATCCAATTATCCTTTCTTTGTTCGGTAGCGACGATGTCAACATCAATGGCAGAAACAGCAACAGAGGATACTGAGCAGAGCATGTCAGCTTCGGGCAGAGGGGAGCGCGAGAAGGCGTCGGCGTCAGCATGCTGGCGTCCGTTGTAGTAGAGCACGCGGATGTCGTAGTCTTGTAAGCGAAGAGCCCAACGGGCGAGGCGGCCCGAGGGATCCTTCAATGATGACAGCCAGCATAGTGCATGATGGTCTGTGACGACATCGAATGGGCGACCATACAAATAAGGTCGAAACCTTTTAAGAGCCCAGAAGATCGCCAGACACTCTTTTTCTGTGACGGTGTAGTTTGTCTCGGCTCTCGTGAGCGTACGGCTTGCATATGCCACAACATAATGAGGGAATCCGGGTTCGCGCTGCGCCACGACAGCGCCGAGGCCTACACCACTGGCGTCCGTGTGCATCTCTGTTGGGGCCGTAGGGTCGTAGTGGCGGAGAATGGGAGGAGACGTCAACAAATGGCGGAGCTTCAAGAACGCGTTGTCGCACTCTGACGACCACGAATTGAGGGGCCCGTTACTTCCAAGGAGCTTCGTCAGCGGTGATATAATCGTGGCGTAGTTTCGTATGAAGCGTCGAAAGTATGAGCACAGGCCCACGAAACTACGCAGTTCTTTGACGGACGCAGGTTTTGGGAATTCGGCCACGGCCCGAAGCTTGGCTGGGTCAAGAAGAATGCCATCCTTGGAGACGACGTACCCTAGGATGGTGAGTTGGCGTGCTGCAAAGCGGCACTTCTTCAGATTTAGTTGCAAGCCGGCATCGCTCACACGTGCGAAAACTTCTTTTAGACGTTGGATATGGGTGGAGAAATCTGGAGCGAAGACAACAACGTCATCGAGGTAACGCAAGCACGTGCGCCATTTCAAGTTGCGCAGAACGGTGTCCATTATGCGCTCAAATGTCGCAGGTGCATTACACAGACTAAACGGCATGACGTTGAATTCGTACAAGCCGTCGGGTGTGATGAAGGCAGTCTTCGGTGGAGCGTCATCAGCCAGGGGTACTTGCCAGTACCCCGAGCGCAGATCGAGAGAAGAAAAAAATTGGGCTCCATGAAGGCTGTCAATTGCGTCGTCGATGCGCGGCAGTGGGTAGACATCCTTGCGATTGATATTATTGAGCCGTCTTTAGTCCACACAGAACCGCACAGAACCATCTTTCTTCGCAACAAGAACAACAGGAGACGCCCATGGACTGTCCGAGGGCCGAATGACGTCGCGTCGGAGCATATCGTCAACCTGCTCGATAATTTCCCGGCGTTCAGCAGGCGACACGCGGTATGGACGTCTGTAATGGTGGATGGGCACCAGTGTCGATACGATGCGTAACAGTGGACGCGCGACCGCGAGAACTTCGCCCGACATCGAAAGAAGAACAATATTCTTGCAACAGGTCTAGAAGCTGGGAACGCTGTACTGACGTTAGGTCGTCATCAATGTATGGGCCAAATACATCAGGAGATGATGGGTCAGAAGTACAAACAGCACTGATGGTACGCGAATCAGGACAACGCGAGTCTTCGAGTGCGTCCAGGACTTGTGCGTCGTCGACTGGTTCCACTCTGCCGAGACATTCCCTTCGAACCAAGGTAACAGTGTACGGGGATGTGTTGGTCACGAAAATAGCGGCATTGCCCTGGGTGATTTGCACGGTCGCGAAAGGTACTAGCAACCCTCTCCTTCTGGAAGCAGAGTAGGATGGCGAAACGAGTGCAATTGTGTCGGAGAGACCGGTGCAGTAGGCCGATACACCCATCGTCGAGCTTGGAGGCACTATAGTATCGTCTTTCACAAGAATCTTGCTCAGTGTCGAGGGACCGTCTTCTGGCGTCAAATGCGAGAAGGGCGAGAGTTCAATTTCGGCGGCGGCACAATGAATGAGAGCGTCGTTGCGAGAGAGAAAATCCCATCCCAGGATGACGTCATGAGAGCATGCAGGAATGATGATGAATTGAGCGACATACAGAACGTCCTGAATGACAACACGAGCTGTGCAGCCTGCTGCAGGATTAATACGATGTGAGCTAGCGGTACGAAGGGACAGTCCAGAAATCGGCGTCGTCACTTTTCGAAGCAAGCGGCAAAGGTTTTCGCTCATAACTGATACCGCAGCTCCATTGTCAATAAGAGCAGATGCATGAACACCGTCCACAAGCACGTCAATGACATTAGATGGGCGGCTCTGAGGGCTTTCACAATGCGATAGCGTCGCAGTCCTTGCATCTGGGACTGCGACGACTAGTTTTCCCGCTCATGAGCAGAAGAACTTGGCCGCATGGGGGACAGAGACAGACGTCGTGGAGACGGCGACCTTCGAGCAGACGGACCTGGGCAAGATGACAGGGGCACAGACGGCAGTTCGTCGTTATACGAACGGCTAAGGTGGCCAGCAACAGGAGGAGAAATGGGAGCCGGCTGTAGTCGAGAGCAATAACGGGCTACGTGACCGGCGTAACCGCAAGCAAAGCAGATGGGCCGGTTGTCGGGTGTGCGCCATCGGTTTGCCGGGGTGGGTCTCACCCAGAACGGTGGCTGGAAAGGCTGCATGATGGGCTAAAAATGAGGCTGAGGGGTTGCGCCAACATACGCAGCCGGCATACCCGCTGCAAAGGACGGAGGTCGTGCGGCAGCTTCGGCGTAAGTCAGTGGTGCAGGCGCTTGAACGACTGGAGGCGGCCTTGCGACCACTTGGGCGTAACTTGGGGACGAAGGGGCCAGAAGTTGTTGTGGGTGGTACGCAGACATGACCTCCGCTATTTCCTGCTCAATCGCTCAGCGGATGGGTGGAAGAATAGTAGTTGCCGATCGTTGAACAGCTGGTGGGAGGGCAAAGGGAAGGAGAGAGAACTGGCGCGCGATTTCCTCACGGATGAAGGACTTTAGGTCTGCCAGCAGCGCCACCTGATCACATCTCGCCTCCAAGCCAGCAAGCCCTGCTTCTCGTGGTGTAGAGCAACGGGTCATCGAACGCTGCCGGCGAAGCTCCTCGTAGCTCTGGCACAGCGTGATGACCTCAGCTACTGTGCCTGGGTTTTTGGCTAGCAGCATCGTGAAGGCATCATCGTCAATGCCCTTCATGACGTTCCGGATCTTGTCTGATTCAGACATGCTGTCGTTGGATTTCTTGCACAGGTCCAGGACATCTTCAATGTAACTGGTGAGTATTCACCGGCCTGCTGAGTGCGTTCGCGCAAGCGCTGCTCGGCTTGCAGCTTGCGAACGGCAGGGCGGCCAAAAACGTTGGTGATAGCAGTCTTGAAATCGGACCAGGTTGCGAACGCGAACGCGTGGTTGGTGTACCACAAACTTGCAACGCCCGCAAGGTAGAACACAAAGTTTGTCAACTTGCCGTCCTCGTCCCATTTGTTGGGGACGCTCACGCGCTCGTAAATGGCGAGCCAGTCCTCCACGTCAGTGCCATCGGCGCCCGTGAAGATGGGTGGATCGCGGATCCTGGGGACACCGGGACAAGGGGGTGGCATGGGAGGAAGCGTTTGCTGAGAGGCGTCGTGGGACATGGTAGATTGCAGGGTACGTGAGCGTACTTTCAAGGGCATCGAAGGGGATCGCAGCACTCTCCACCAATTTGTTATGGCGTTTATTAGCCGGCACACAGCGAGTCTACACAATGGCGACAGTAACAGCCAAGCACGGACTCTCCGCGCGAGCGGCGTTCTTTTTGGGCAGACCCGCTAGAAAGCACTTGAGAGTTCGACCCATTTCAGTGTTCGGCGGCTTCTCTACACATGACACGCATGTCATGATTTTTGTGTTAGGGTCTGTCGCTTGTGTTGGCCATGTAATCATGCCATACCATACCACTTTTGCAACATGCCATGTGAACGAAACCACCGCAAGAGCTGCAGGACCATGAAAAATGAAGCATGACATTCATGACATATAGGTCATGATTTTCATGTTATGACAAATCAAATGTGTTCTTCATACATTCATGTCATGCGATACCAAGTTTGGTATTGATACCATTATTGAAACGGCCAAGAGAGCTAAAAGTCGTAGGCGGCTAGATAGATAGATAGATAGATAGATAGATAGATAGATAGATAGATAGATAGATAGATAGATAGATAGATAGATAGATAGATAGATAGATAGATAGATAGATAGATAGATAGATAGATAGATAGATAGATAGATAGATACGCTCAAAGTCGCTGAAGTTCGCTAAGAAATGCTTCGCATTTAAAATTACTTGTATCGTTTCGTGTTCAACATTGACGACAGGGTACAACCAATGCCGCAGAAACTCGTGCTCCCCGAGGAAGAAAAGCTCCTCAGAGAGGAACGCGTGGATCTCTCGTCTCATTCGCTCCAGTATCGGCCACAAAGCGCGCTGATAGCAATTGGCAGCTACGGCCTCACATCGGTTTCTCCAAAGGCTGAACAGCCCCCAACTAATAAAAGAGTGTGGTTAGAAAACCTAGTAAACGATTTAAAGTACTCGGTACTCTACTATGGGAGAGCTGAAAGCCATCCCGTGGGCCCTCGCCACTATAGGACTGCTGCACAGGAATACGTGGTTTTCCTAATAAAGAGTATGCAGAGATGTTCGTATGTTCAATTCAACGCACATGACAATTTCGCCTTTTGTAATTACAGTTAGAAATAGCCCACCTTATGTCCTTGGGTGTGGCAATAGCTAAATTCGTTTTTTTTTCGAAAACTCTCTCGCTCTGATTTGCGTAAACTTTAAAAATTTTAAAACACAGACGTACGACTTATGTTCTTTATTTAATCATTTTGCAGTTCCAGAATACGAATGCGCACTATCTGGGCAGTGGGTGAGTGATAGTTCTCATAGGGAGGCAGCAGGTGAGGTGCGATTCCACGTATGCTGCCTTTGGTGGGTTGTCAAGTGTTTCCCGCGCTTGCTAAGACGACACGGTGGTGGCACCTGCCCATCGCTTTGCGTTTTACGCCTTATCGCCTCCAGGACAGGTGCGCACGCCTTCCTTCATTTTCGAAGATAACTGCTAGATAGCGCTCGTGTGTTAACGTGCCTCGATGCGCTCGTTCGCCTTCGCTGCACGGATGGAGACTCTAACGCAGCGCCTCCAGAATACAATTTGCCGATTTTCTCGCGCAGAACATGAGATAAACGTTTTGTTCACCTTCTCCAGACGCAAGACTTTCGACGACGTCATTTTTTTAAAGATGATAGTCTTTCTTGAGGACCTTCAACGGGAAACGTTTGGTCTGTCTGTCTGTCTGTCTGTCTGTCTGTCTCTCTCTCTCTCTCTCTCTCTGTCTGTTTGTACATTTGTCTGTTTGTCCGCCCTAACGATACCTCAAACGGCACCAAACGGCCAATCCAATTCGCAGCGCCCACCAATATTGCTCAAGCTTCAACGTTCATAGCTGTGCGATTGTCAATTAAAACGCAATTATTGCGCATATCTGAGGCACCATAACAGCAAGTTGACGTTTTGTATGTGTGATTTTATACTAGAGGAGGCACACAAGTAACTTAAGAGCTGTAGCATTTATCGCGCAGCGCTGACAGTGCAACGCGATGCTCAAAAAGTTAAGTATTTCCAACGCTTTGCTACCGCGACACAGCGGTGGCAGCTGCCCGTCGCTTTGCGTTCTACACCTTATCACCTCCAAGACAGGTGCGCATCTTTCACCGCGGGCACACATGCCTTCGTTTTCGAAGAAAACTACCAGATGGCGCTCGTGTCTAACGTGCCTGGATGCGCTCGTTTATCTCCGCTACACGATCGAGGCACTCTAACGCAGTGCCTCCAGAATACCATTCAGCAATTTTCTCGCGCAGAACATCAAAGAAACCTTTGTTCACTCTCACCAGACGCGAAACTATCGTCTTTCGACGACATTTGCAGTGTAACATGAAGATTCGGGGCCATTTTTTTTAGGGGCGAAGCTTCTTATAGCGGCACCCGTTCATCCCTCGTAGCCATTGTAGTGTGTAACAAGTATAACATTTTGACCCCCAAGGTGGTGCCGGTGAGAAATTTCTTCTGTGCGTTGTTCAACAATAAAAGATAGTGCTCAATGTACATGTTAATGGCTGCAAATGGCGAATGAGAGACAGGAGCATTCGGCTTTTAGTTAACGCACACGCTGCGATCCCCAATAGCAGCCATTGGCATGTACATTGAGCACTATCTGACAATAACGAGTTCCTACGATATACTCGCTGGGTGTAACCTCCTTAGTTTTAGAAAGGTTTAGTGACCGTTGGGCCGCAGTGCCATGAATACAGTGAACTAGTACATACCATGAACTCGAGGTGGTTAAAGGTGGGAAGTAGACTCGAAGCACAAGCCGTAAAAAAGTGTGCGTGTGCCACCTTTTGTTTAGTCCTTGGAATGTCCGCTGGATGGCGGTGCTTCTATATGGGGAATATGTGATGAAAAGATGCGAGATGGTGGTACTTGGAGTGTTAAATATATGAACGAACGGACACGCAGACAGATGCATGGATGGACGCATGAAAGGACGCAGGGGCGGATGCATGGACGAACGCAGGGACAGACGCACGAACAGACGCACGCACGGACGGGTGGATGAACGCATGGATGGTCACACTGACGGACGCATGGACGGACGGACGCAAGAACGATATACGGAGGACGGCTTCGCCCCACACTCCCTCATTCACTCCGTGGATATGCTGCCAATTTTTTTTCCACTCTCGCCGTCATCAGCCATTATGCCCACTGCAGTTTCCACCATATCCACTAATATTTCCACCATATCCACTATTATTTCCACCATATCCACCAATGACTCCAGCATCCACCAACCCAGGATTTTCAATAGGGTAGATCATGCAGTACATAGTATGCATGTTATAATTTTCATGTTTACACTTTTTGATTGAGTTTGCCATACAATGAAGCCACGCGATATAAATTAAGGTGTATATCAAGCTGGCTATATATATATATATATATATATATTGTGAAGAAGAAAACGCATCGTTGGCAAGCAACATCGCCTCCGCTTGGGTACTGGGTCCAGGGCTTGGCTCACTCGGCTCGTGCTAATCATCGCTGGCATCTGCTTGACCGTTGCTCTTTCGCGATCGTGTGTTATCGTAGGACCACCGTCGCAACAGTCGCCAATAAACCCTTTTTCAATTGGTGGAGGGTGCTGACATTCCCCGTCGCCTGAACCTGGGTGCTGCCATTCGGCGTCACCTAAACCTGGAGCTGCGCAACCGAACGCTAACTCCCGTCATGGCTACCAACAACGCGCAACCTGGCTCTTCCACTCCATCCCCCAGCAACCCCGGCGTTCTTCGTTTGCGAGAGCCCAAGGTCTTTAGCGGAGCTAATGAAACCGACGTGGAAGACTGGTTCGCTAACTACGAACTGGTGAGCGCCAACAACAAGTGGGATGACGCGGACAAATTGACTAACGTCATCTTTTACCTCACTGACGTGGCCGAAATGTGGTATAACAACCACAAAAACGACATTACGACGTGGTCCATCTTTAAAACCTTGTTTGCTGACGTTTTTGGCCGACCCGCTGTCCGCAAGTCCAGAGCCGAACAACGCTTGCGGACTCGCGCACAAAAGCCAACGGAATCTTTCACCAGCTACATCGAAGACATTATTGGTCTTTGCAACCGTGTGACAACACCACCATGCCCGAGTCGGAGATGATTCAACACATCCTCAAAGGGATAAATGACGGTGCATATCAGCTGCTCCTGGCCCGTAATCCTGCCACCGTTGCGGAACTTGTTACTTTGTGTCAAAGTTTCGACGAGTTGAGCAAGCAGCGCGCCCTGACTCGGCCATTTTCCTCACACGCCGACTCGCTCTCCAGTCTCGCTTCCATTCCCGACCACTCACCAACCCTGCAAGAGATTAAAGACTTTTTGCGTGAAGAAGTAGGTGGGCAACTGTCGTTGATTCCCTTCACGCAGCAGACGCCGTCCTCTCGTCTGCCATCACCACTCCGCGACGTTATTGCCGAAGAGGTAGCTCAGGCTGTTCCCGTCGCTGCCCACCAGCAGGCTGTGGCCATGCCTGTTGCCCATGCGCCGGCTATGCAGCCCGTGGCCGCGCCTCTTACGTATGCCCAGGTGGTACGCAGCAGACCCCGCCAGCAGCATTTGCCACCCATGTCTTCAGTTGCCCCCCCCCCCCTCCGCCCCTTTTTCGACACCTTGGGCCGCACCACGAGTCAGCAATTCCTGGCGCACTCCTGACAATCGACCGATCTGCTACGCCTGCGGTACTCCAGGACACGTGGCACGATATTGTCGCCGTCGCTTCCAACCACTCCACGACGCTACTCGGCTGTTACCGTATGACCCACAGCCCATGCACATACCTGCTCCCTATCCCTCACCGCAGTATGGATACACTAACCTTCCTGAGTCTCGGTCACCCCAGCCCTCACCTCAGACTCACTCTCCCCGCTTCCCATCTCCTCGCGGGCGATCACTGTCCCCAATGCGTTCTAGACCCGCTTCCTCCAACCGGGAAAACTGAACGCCGCAGTTCTAGTGGCAAGAACTGCGCCGTCGTCGAAATGCTCAAGTCCTCGCACTTCACCAGCTAACGTCGTCGCCATATCTGTCGATGGTGTTTCTACCTTTGCCCTCGTCGACACAGGTGCTGCCGTTTCTGTTATAGCCGCCCAGCTCTGCCGCTCCCTACGCAAAGTGACCACGCCACTCTCTGGACTATCGCTTCGTACAGCTAGCGCACAACCAGTTCGACCTCTTGGCACCTGTACGGGCCGCTTATTCATCCAAGGCCCTATGTACGTTGTCGAGTTATCGTCATTTCGGTGTGCTCGCATGACGTTATCCTCGGGTGGGACTTTCTGTCAAATCATTATGCCATCATAGACTGCGCACGCGCTGAAGTTCAATTTTCGCACCTGTGTGACGAACCTTTGCAAGAAACCCTTGAGCGGTCGCCACTTGTCGTGCGTGAAGACACTGAAATTCCGCCAGCCTCTCTTGCCGTTGTCCCGGGTTGCTGCGATGACTATAACGATGCTACGGTAATGTTTACACCTTCCGACATTTTCATGAGCCACAGAGCCGTTTCTTTGCCTTTCGCTACACTTGACGTCACTGCTGGCCGAAGCAATATTTTCGTCCTCAACCCCCTTTCTGCACCGCTTACGCTACTTGCCGGCGAATGTCTCGGTCGAGTGGATTACCTTGATTCTTCTTTATTCCTTAACATGCCAGACGAATCGTGCAGTAGCGCCTCTACCGAACTTCATGCCCTTTCCCCACTGGAATGCTCGTCGAGTGACACCTTCTCGAGTTCCATCGCCGACACCTTAACTGGTCAAGAACGCGCCGAGCTTCTTAATCTCCTCCAGCACTTCGCGAATTCATTCGACGTTTCTCAGCCACAATTGAGTCGTACTTCGGCAGTGCACCACTACATTGACACCGGTTCACACCAGCCGTTGCATCAAAGACCGTACCGTGTCTCTGCTGCAGAACGTCACGTCATCAACGACCAGGTCGAAGAGACGCTACGTCGTCGTGTTATTCAACTATCGCACAGTCCTTGGGCATCTCCTGTCGTTCTAGTTCGAAAGAAGGATGGATCAATTCGATTTTGCGTCGACTACCAGCGATTAAACAAGGTGACGCGGAAAGACGTCTATCCATTACCGCGCATTGACGACACCCTTGACAGCCTCCAAGGAGCCGAATTCTTCTCCTCCTTAGACTTACGATCTGGATACTGGCAGGTCCCTATGGCAGAAGCTGATCGCCAGAAAACTGCGTTCATTACACCAGATAGCCTGTATGAATTTAACGTAATGCCATTTGGGCTTTGTAATGCCCCTGCCACGTTTGAACGACTCATGGACAACACACTGCGTGGACTGAGTGGTCTGTGTGTCTATGCTACCTCGACGACATTGTCGTTTTCTCTCCCGGTTTTCCTACACATCTGCTTCGGCTCCAACTGGTTCTGACGTGTTTAACCAATGCTGGGCTCCAACTGAACCTCAAAAAGTGCCGCTTCGCTGCGCGAGAGCTGTCCATCTTAGGGCACATCGTGTCCAAGCATGGTGTTCTACCCGACCCTGCAAAACTGCGAGCAGTCGCCGAGTTCCCGAAACCTACCACACTGAAAGAATTACGCAGTTTCATCGGACTATGCTCGTACTTCCGGCGCTTTGTTCGAAATTTTGCGTCGATCATGTCACCTCTGACCAACGTCCTACGCGGTGACGCAGACCTTTCATCCTGGTCTCCTGACTGCGACGTCGCGTTCGCCACGCTCCGTAGTCTGCTAACATCTCCTCCCATTCTATGGCATTTCGACCCAACAGCTGCAACGGAAGTTCACACAGCCGCTAGCGAGGTTGGTCTTGGCGCTGTCCTCGCCCAGCGCAAGCCGGGCTACTCCGAATACGTCGGCGCCCCGCCGCGGTGGTCTAGTGGCTAAGGTACTCGGCTGCTGACCCGCAGGGCGCGGGTTCAAATCCCGGCTGCGGTGGCTGCATTTTCGATGGAGGCGGAAATGTTGTAGGCCCGTGTGCTCAGATTTGGGTGCACGTTAAAGAACCCCAGGTGGTCTAAGTTTCCGGAGCCCTCCACTACGGCGTCTCTCATAATCATATAGTGGTTTTGGGACGTTAAACCCCACATATCAATCAATCAATCCGAATACGTCGTCGCTTATGCGAGTCGCACGCTCACTAAAGCTAAGGCCAATTACAGCGTCACTGAAAAAGAGTGCTTAGCGCTAGTGTGGGCGCTTCGCAAGTTCCGCCCTTATTTGTACGGTCGCCCATTCGACCTGGTAACGGACCACCATGCACTTTGTTGGCTCGCCACATTGAAAGATCCTTCTGGCCGCCTAGCTCGGTGGGCACTGCAAATCCAGGAGTACGACATTCGCGTGATCTATCGCAGCGGACGCAAGCATTCTGACGCCGACGCCCTGTCCCGTTCGCCTTTACCTCCCGACTCGGCCTGCGGAACCACTGGTACGAACTCCGTCACATCTCTCGACCTCGACTCGTTTGCCAGTGAACAACACAAGGACCCATGGATCGCTTCCCTTTTTGACTGTCTCTCTGGATCGTCAACCACTGCGGTATCACGATCTCTCCGACGTCAAGCTCCTCATTTCGCCATTCGTGATCGGCTGATACACCGACGAAACTACGCCCCTGAAGGTCGTAAGTGGGTGGCTCGTGGTTGTCCCCCGCAGCTTGCGATTACAAATATGCACCACCTTTCACGACGATCCCCAATGTGGCCATGCTGGAGTTTTCAAAACTTACGAACGCATTCGCCGTCGCTTCTACTGGCGCAGAATGTATAATTTTGTTCGAAAATTCGTTATGGGCTGCCCTGACTGCCAACGCCGCAAATACCTGCATGTTCACTCGTCCGGTGCACTTCAACCGCTTCCGTGCCCTGCCAAATCTTTCGATCGAATCGAAATTGATCTCTATGGCCCTCTACCGACAACATCAGATGAAAATCGGTGGATCATAGTTGCTGTGGACTATTTAACACGCTACGCTGAGACCGCCACCCTTCCAAGTGCCACTGCGTGGGACGTAGCGTCCTTTGTCCTCCATCGATTCGTACTACGACATGGTGCTCCTCGAGAACTACTAAGTGACCAAGGACGAGCCTTCCTATCAGAAGTCGTCACGGCTCTGCTTTCTGGATGCCATGTTGTTCATCGCAAGACCACGGCATACGATCCGCAGACTAACGGGCTCACGGAGAGATTTAACCGCACACTCGGCGATATGCTCGCGATGTATGTGACATCTGATCATACTAACTGGGATCGCATTCTTCCATTCATCACGTTCGCATACAACACCGCGGCACAGTCCACCACTGGATTTTCACCTTTCTTTCTCCTTTATGGACGCGAACCATCCCACACCATCGACACTCTCCTTCCATACCGTCCTGACGCATCCGAATGCCCATCTGTGTCCGAAGCTGCCCGAAAAGCGGAAGAGTGCCGTGAACTCGCACGCACCTTTACGTCACAAGAACAGCAGCACCAGAAAGAAAACAACGCCGGCTCTTCACGAAGCCACAGCTATTCCCCGGGATCATTTGTATGGCTGGCTGTTCCTTACCAAACCCCCGGCCTTTCCTCAAAACTAGTCCCGAAGTACGAGGGTCCTTACCGCGTTTTGGAGCAAACCTCACCGGTGAATTTTCTCATTGAGCCACTTTCCCCATCTGACAACATGCGCCGGCGTGGACGTGACATCGTCCACGTCACCCGCCTTAAGCCATACTATAGCCCTCTGCCTCCAGACTCTTAGGTCGCCAGGATGGCTCTTTTTCGGCGGGGGAAAATTGTGAAGAAGAAAACGCATCGTTGGCAAGCAACATCGCCTCCGCTTGGGTACTGGGTGCTGGGCTTTTCTCGCTAGGCTCGTGCTGATCATCGCCGGCATCTGCTTGACCGTTGCTCTTTCCCAATCGTGTTTTATCGTAGGACCACCGTCGCAACAGTCGCCAATAAACCCTTTTTCAATATATATATATATATATATATATATATATATATATATATATATATATATATATATATATATATATATATATATTTATATTTATATATACCGTCACGTATAGCCGTGGCGTGCACGAAGGCCGCAGAATCAATGTTCAGAAAAAAGAACTGTTTATTCGGCCCAACCTGTGGCCATGAAACCGAAGGTCAGGTTACAGCACCACACGGGAACCGACAGCGGCGATCAACTGACAAGCGGTGATGCACACGGATGAACGTGCGGATGATTGAATGGCCGAATGGATGGATAGATAGGCGGATGGATGGACGGATGGATGGACGTCCTGAAAACACCACAAGATTGATTGATTGATATGTGGGGTTTAACGTCCCAAAACAACCATATGATTATGAGAAACGCCGTATAGTGGAGGGCTCCGGAAATTTCGACAACCAGTGGTTTTTTAACGTGCACTCAAATCTGAGCACACGGGCCTACAACAATTTCGCCTCCACAGAAAATGCAGCCGCTGTAGCCAGCCGGTATTCGATCGCGTGACCCACTTGTCTGCAGCCCAGTATCTTAGTCACTAGACCGAACGCCAGAGAGCCCGAAGATTTTGAGGACCGAAGTTGTGAAGGACTTCGAAAGTTTTCACCATCTGCGCTTCTTTAACGTGCATTGTCATCATACAGTACGTGAACCTCTACCACTTCATCATCATCCAAATTTGACCACCGCAGCAGGGATTGAGCCCGTGACCTGCGGGTCAGCATACGAACACCATGACTGCTAGACCACCGCGGCGGACAAAGTACTCTATAGTTTTGAAACTTAGATTCAATGAGGCGCTCTTTAAAAATGAACCCATCTCCAGTAACAAGCCGGTGAATTAGTGCTCGCGCTAACACGAGACAACACCCACAACGCTAAGGTCTTCGAGAATAAGAATTCGGGCTGCCGAAAAGTTCGGAGCGGCAATGACAACAAGACTCCAACTGATGTATCAGCTGCTTCAGAGAAATTCAACGTCTAACGAATGCTGGACGTCTGAAAATAAACTACTGATTTTTCTTCCTTCATTTTGTCTGTCCATTTTCATTTCAAGCATGTTGTGTGATTTTCTTTTCTCACTTTTCTTTCTCGTGTTGTTTCTTTATGTGTAGATTTGGAATAACTTTTCCCAGTCATGCTTCTGTTATTTTTTTCTGTATGTTTCGAAGTGTTTAACGATATATAGTACTTGGTACTCTCCCAGTTACAATGCCATCTGAGCTACAAGAACACAGCCCTAAAGGGTCACTAAAGGCAAATAACAAGTCGATGTTGATTGCTAAAATAGTGGTCCAGAAACCTTGTAGAGCTACACTTTTGTTCCAAGGAAATGCTTATTTTCAAATAAAGTCACGTTTTAGTGGTCCGCATCACGTTACCGCACTTCAAATCTCCCGCCTCAAGGTGGCCATCTTACGTCACTGTAGCCGTGCACAAAGTTGCCCGGCTTTACTGCGTGGCCACCGACACTCGTAGCAGCAGAGCGAAAGTAGCGGGAGCCACAGCAGCAACAACGGTCACTGAACAATTTCTAGCGATAGCCTCCAAGATGGTAGGCGTGCTTGGTTAAACTGGACTTCCATAGATAGCATGACCTGTCCAGTTTAATCGAGTGAAAATGTAACTTTTGAACCACTCGCGCCCTTCCCCATAGCGAAGTCTGGTGGTTCCTTTTTCTATGAATCAAACAGAGACGAACAAGCAGCGTTTTACTTCGTCTCTTGAGGCACGGAAGTTTCTTCATTTAGTAAGCTAGTTCGACTTATAGTAAATAATTGCAGGTGGTAAGTCTGACGTGATCGGTATGTTTTTGCGAATGTACTGCACGCGGTGCATGTGTTCTCGTGCATTTACCTGAACTTCTCGGTAAGTATGGTACTGCTGTTCATAATATTGTCGTTTTAGACGTTGTCATACATTAAGCTTTCATTCGGACATACATTGTTATTTGACTTCAGCGTCCCCTTGAAAGGCAGCACCGACAACATAGCAAAACGAGTAGTCTACATCAACCCTGTTCTCAGGCAGGCTATTCTAACAAGTGTCTATGGAGCTCATTCTTAAAAAGGTTTTTAAAGAAGCCTTAACATGTAGCCTACCAATCTTCAACAATTTTCTCCGAGTGCGAGACAAAATATTTCGAATAAATTTCCTTTCAAGCTGTGCACAACACTATAGCAGTTGGTCTTTCACGTTAGGCGCCTTCCTTTTACCCGAAAGCACAAAAGAGTGTTTGCTAACTATAGCACTGCGTAAAAAAGAAGCTTTCTGCATTGGTATTAGTAATACTTGAAGCGAGCAAACGCTTCCTGGGAAGCAACACGTGCTGTTGCTATTGCATAGCCGAAACCATGGCTAAAAATGACCAAAAAGGCGATCAGAAGTCTCCCGACTTCCTCTAATCCTTCTTTTTAAGGGGAAGCTGCTTAGGCGGTGGCCCGTTCCTTCCTCCGTAGTCGTAGTAGTAATACGTAGCCATTTTTAGTAAATGACATGCCCAATAGATGGCGCTGTGCGTATATATTTTTGAGAATACTACAACTAGATGGCGGTAGATGTTTTCACAGCATATTCACGGAGTAAATGATAATGAGTGGGGCCAAGCGTCCACTCGTCCGTCTCTGTGTCCGTCCATCCGTCCTTGAGTCCGTCTGTGCATCTATCCGCCTGACTGTCCATTCATGCTTCCATCCGTTCTTCCTTGCTTTCATCCACTCGTCCTTGCTTGCTTCCGCCCGTGCTTCCATCCATCCATCCGTTCGTCCGACCATCTGTGATTTCATTCATGCGTCCGTCCGGACACGCGGACAGATGGATACACGGACAGATGGGTGGACAGGTGAGCGTGGAGACGCAAAGATATTCCTTGTAAGTTTTCAGGGTTCATGCGGAAGTTTTGTTGTTGTTGTTGTTAATTTTGATTGCTTCGCACTTGCCCGGTGTAGACGTGTGTAATAATGTTAGTTCATGAGGTTACGTGTATGTTTTAGAAGAGTGGTAACCGCAAGATAATTAGTTGTTCATTCACGCAGTAGCGCTATAGCGTGCGTTTGCGGACGTGTACTGAGGATGGTCGTGATGCTCGTGCAGCATGACAGTTATCTCTTTGCCAGCTCAAAGGAAACTGACGACTAGCTTTGGAGGCACAAAATTTTGGGAATGACGTGAAGCAAAATGCTTTATTTTATGAGTATGAGGCATGGTGTGTTACAGCGGATTACTAACGCTGGAACACAAGTATGTCACGGAGAGCGCATCAATTGGGAGTTCATTTTCTTGAGAGTAGTTTAATAGGATGATTATTTTCTAATAGGGATTGGGAGCTTCGGCGAAAGCTCAGAGAAATGCTTCGATTGCTGCTTTGTGTTTGATTATAATACTTAAGGAAGGTTGGTTTTAAAATATTTTCGGGCTCGATGTGTCTCAAGTGCGGGCAGGGTGCTCTACTGTGTCTGTGGTTGTGTGTATTTCTGTCAAATCCCAGTGAGAGAAGACCCATGGATAATTGAAGATTGCCGTGTTGCGTCGTCGGTAGTGGCCTGGAGGCCGCCACCAAACAACGACGCTTCGGGCAACCTGTACGGCTGGTCACCCTCAGGACGATTTTCCCGCCGGTGGACAAGCTGTTGCGTTTCGCGGGCCACCCTTTTACCGCAGCCGCCAGAACGGAAGAAAGGCAGCCGCCTCATTTTGTGGAGATACGGAGCAGCGCCAAGACGCCCGGCTGTTTCCGCGTATTGAGCGCTGCGTGGCTGAAATTACTCTACGGAGCACCGCTGTCCTTCGAGTCCGCGCAGAGATGCGACACGTGGCGTCTTCGCGCCCCGGTAAAAGGCAATGGCGAGCTTCCACCGATTACAAACGTCGGACCGCGACGCTGTGCGTCTCGGACTGATGAGCCACCGACACTCAAATTAGTACCAGATGTCCAGGTATGGCCCCTCTGTGGCGCATATACCTCGATCGCCATACGACAAAGCTTGGGTGGTCGGCGCGAGCAGCAAGATGACACTTTTCACCCCGCTCGCTGGAAGCAAGATTCGCCGGAGAAGGCAGCATCGCCGGGACTAGAGTGAACTAGAATATGCTAGCTTACTATAGCCTGGACCATACACGTGTTTGGTTTGTGTGTGTGTGTTTGTTGGGGGCGGTGCCGGCATAATGACACTCGTGTGTGCTGCGGGACATGTTATTGGACAGTGCCGTATGGACCTATTCCCCGATCTAGTGATCTGGGGAGATGTGACTGCAATTAATCAGCCCTCGCGGGCTGCTTAGTGTGGTTCACGGAGCTTGTTCAATAGACAGCCTTTTTCAATGTAGAGCTTTAAATCTAGAGCTTCGGGACAGATATCCCGTGCCATGCAAATAATGTGAAGAAACCCTCTCTACGAAGTTCAAGCTCCTCCTGCCTCGACATTTTGATCCCGGATCTCCGGTGCTGCAAACCCCGGTCGCAACACCACTTTTACCGTTCTATGCGCCCCCTCTCTCTTGCTCTCCTCTCCTGCGCTTCCCCCTCCCTCGCCTTGAATCTCGGATGCATGCAGCATCTGTTAGCCTATGCTCGTTCCCCCCCTCTCTCCTCCAGGCATTCCTCTTCGTGCCGTTTACAACCCCATGGCTTATGCGCGTCACCTTCCTTTATCTGGTCTCCTACGCTTCCGTCTTTCACCTCGCATCGCCGACGCAGGCAGTTCCTGCTTGCGAGCTTCTTGATTTAAAAAATAAGCCATGCACATCCACGGAGTAAACGATGATCAGTGGGCAAATGTCCGGAGGTTCATTGACAAAAACCGTAAATCTTGTCAGGACATCATGAAAGACTTGACAAATACTCTGTGTATATATAAAAGAAACTTTATGTTTTAGTTAGCCATATTTTTCCGTTTTCGTACTGGAGCCGTGTTTTCTTCGTTTGTCGTGAACCGTGATGGTTACCGTTTACAGAAGCAGTGGCTTGCATTCCTCCTTGATCATAACGGCTTTATGGTCGGTAAAGTGAGAGAGTATGGGTTCTTGGATGGGTCGTAGTGGGAAATTTTCAAAGACAAGATTGATGCATGTCTCGAATGCTTGTGGGTTAATTGCATATGGTCGAGCGATATTCGTGTGAGACCATATCCGAGTACTAGCCGTGCGAGCGGTACTAGTAGCGCCATCACCATTGCCATCACCATAGCGGTGGCTACTACGACTACTACGACGCCGACAAGCCTAAACCCTCTCGAGCTTCACCCCTTAAAAATGGCAGTATATCCACGGAGTGAATGATGGAGAGTGGGGCGAAGGATCCATCCGTCCATTCGTTCTTGCTTCCGTTCGTCCATGCGTCCGTCTGTCTTACCGTCCGTGCATCCATTCGCCCCTCCGTGCGTGCATCTGTTCGTGCGGCCGCACGTCCATCTGTGCGTCCGTCCCTGCGTTATTCCATGCATCCGCCCCTGCGTCCATCCATGCCTCCATCCGTCCGTGCAGCCATCCGTGAGTCTGTTCATGCGTCTGTCTGTGTGTCCGTTCGTCCATCTATTCAACACTCCAACTACCGCCATCTCGCATCTTTTCATAATATATTCCCAATATAGAAGCACCGCCATCCAGCGGACATTCCAAGGACTAAACGAGAGGTGGCACACGCACACTTTCTTACGGCTTGCGCTTCGTGTCTACTTCCCACCTTTAACCACCTCGAGTTCATGATATATACTAGTTCACTGTATTCATGGCATTGCGGACCAACGCTCGCCGAGCCTTTCTAAAACGAAGGAGGTTACGCCCGGCGAGCATAACGTAGCAACCTTTTCTTGTCAGATAGTGCTCAATGTACATGCCAATGGCTGCTAATGGGGAATTAGAGACAGGAGAATTCGGCTTTTAGTTAACGCGCTCGCTACGAAGTTTTTATTGCTCAACAACGCACAGAAGAAATCTCCCACCGGCACCACCTTGGAAATCAAAACGTAGGACTGGTTACACACTACGACTACGACTACGAGGGACGAACGGGTGCCGCTGTAAGGAGCTTCGCCCCTAAAACGGACTGCTCGCGCTGTAGAACCGTTTACTGGCCTGGATCTTCACGTCCAAGATATACATGTGCCGGTGTGAGATTTCTTCTGTGCGTTTTTGAAACAACGAAAATTCGCAGCGCGCGCGCGTTAACTAAAAGCAACCTACGAGTCTCTGCGTCCAAGCGGAGTCTTCTGTTTCTAGTTGCCCATGAACGACGATTTACTGGTGTCAGTAGGAAACACCGATCCATCACTGCGCGCTTTGCGTCTCCCCCGTTTTTTCTGCTGCGCAGCGCAAAAAAAAAAAAAACTGTCCTTAATTTTTATCTCCAGGCTTATTTGCTTATTTCATTTGGTGATCACTTGCTTAAATGTAACTTCAAGAATTACGTTACATAGCATAAGCATGACCGGTGACGCTCTTTTTTGAGATATTGTTTTATTCTATGATTTTCAAACAACTGTGCGGTATATCTTCAGTTGCAGCAACTGTTGTGGCCGGCATTGTTACTTTCCTTTCTTTATTGTTACCCTGGGAAACCGTTACACACACACACACACACACACACACACACACAGAGAGAGAGAGAGAGAGAGAGAGGGAGATAAAGAGAGAGAGAGAAAGAGAGAGGAGCGAGAGAGACAGCGGAATGAAGCTCCGTCCGCCCTTCCCTAGAGATTGAGGTAAATAATGCTTTCGCAATAAAAATTAAGATGAATGCCAGGACTAACGTTAGCGTGGCGCAGATTACTCGGAGCGTTCTGCGCCTTGAGAAATGGTCCGACGCTGCACAGCCTCCGACGGGCGAACGATAGTTATCGCAGTAAAAGAAGATTATGAAGAACTCCCAATACGCATTTCATCCGAAAAAAATGCTGCGTTTCAAGGCTGGTGATTGGTGTTGCGAGCAAGACGCTGCATATTCGTTTTGCCCCATAATTTTTAATAAGTAATGAGGTCGTTTATTTCAATATTCCCTGTCTTCGGTTTAGCTTGCACTTATTTTGCTCCTGAAGCAAATAATTCAAACAGCGGTGATTAAATATGGTTCCAACCAGAATGCAGACAACACATTAGCGTGGCTCGGATTGCGTTTGGAGGATATTAAATTAGGTGAAATACGTAATACGACGCTGGTCTCTTGTGGCTCGGAGAGGCGCTTAATATCCGCTTCGACATTTCCGGCCGTGGTCTCGGTACTATCCGTCATGCGCTATGTTATAGTTAATAGGCAACTTTGATTGGTTGTGCTGAAACAGATGTACCGAACTGCAGAGCAATATTTATAAGGAGCTCGGTACTATGCGTAGTCCGTAGTCTCATCACCACTATTTCTGGATGGAATCAGACAGGTAAAGTAACATAATTACGTGGCACCATTAGCGCATGCATTTTGATGCATCTTTCATGGCAGTTTTATTTTCAATTTTATTTGAGGACAGGGAATGAAGACACCAGAACAGCACAACATGCTTTTGGTACTCGATTGTTATGAGAAGCACTTGTACAATATATTTGCCGTCTTTTCTTTTGTTGTCCTACTAACAGCAGTACTCCAAGCTGGCCACTTTGTCCCTAAATGTGACCTACATAAACTTCATGAATTGAAGCCGAATTGACTTTGCGCCTGTGCACTTAGTCCGGAGGACTAACTGTGATTCGTTCTTAAAAAATTACTTTCGACCAGTTACATGCCAGGAAGATTGTCATATGGTAGTTTTTTAAGTGCGCTAGTGATTCATTATATTTATTACAACTTTAAACTTAATGTAATTTCTGAAAGCCCGACTTGGTTCCCTTCATTTTGCACCAAACGTCGTCATCATCGTTTTGAGCATCGTCATTGTCGTTTCGCTTAATCTACTTAAAAAAGTGATCATCATTATCATTACCATCATCATTCGTTTTAATAATATTTTTATTCGCTCTCCCTCTGGTCATGTGACCGGCGTGACACCCGCTGCAACTGCTACTACCACTACTACTACCACTGCCAGTTGCAGTAGTACTAGTATACTATTACTGCCACCACTACCATCAATGCTATTGCCAACAACAACAACAACAACAACAACAACAACAACAACTTTATTATTATTATTATTATTATTATTATTATTATTATTGTTGTTGTTGTTGTTGTTGTTGTTGTTGTTGTTGTTGTTGTTGTTGTTGTTGTTGTTGTTGTTGTTGTTGTTGTTGCCATTATCTGGATGACAATGGCACAGAGTAGACTGGAACATCTTTGCAGATATAACAGTTGTGTAAAAAATAAAATCTATGTGACAGGCCACAAGAGCACAAAGAAAACATAGCTTAGTGGTAGGTTTCCTTCGTAGAAAAAAAATGACACTGCAGAGATTATATAGATTACACCACCGGCGTTACCCGAAAACAGAAACGTGCCGAATAGATGTGAAATCGTACAAGGCGGCAACCGTAACGAAAAAGGCGTCCGCAATCGGTTCCACGGGTGCCGAGTAAGCACGCGAGAGCGACCATCAATCTTCTCCCTTAACTAGCAGCTTCGGTGCCATCCGATACGGAGAACGTGCCCAGGAAAGCGAGAGGAGAAAAGGAGGGAGTGGAGAAACGGTTTCGCAATGATAAACGGACCCCTGCGGCAGACCGTATAGTAATGGTGGAGTAGGGTTAGGCTTAGCCCTCTGCGTGCCAGGTGATATCGGCTTCGGCTGTCTGAACGCCTTCGCGCCTTATCGGATATGGTTCGTCCTGCGCAGCTATAGCGGTTTTTTGAAGGAGATGAAAAAGGAAGAAGTAGGCGGCCAAAGCGTGCGAAGTAAAGTCACGCGAAAAATCATATAACTCACATTCTACAGAGCAGCCAGCCTCTGGGAGCCTCGAACACGTACACCTTCCGCATGCCTTCTCATCACTTGCTTGCATTCATTGTCATTTGTTTGGCGACGAAACCCTTGATGCCTCGTCAAACGAAAAAAAAATGACCATTGGTGCCAATTCCTGTGATGAAAGAAAGCACGGTTGATACCTCTGTCATATAAAATCGTCGTAACAGCAAAGTAAAACGTGTCCTTTCAGATACAGGGGAATGTTTGGATGATATAACAGAGCTTGTACAATATACATTGGTGTTTTAACGAAGATGCAATTGCGCTGACGCTTGATGTTGCATATACATGTTGACGACAACATCCATGTTCGATGATTGAGTGTAACAATTAGTGGTCAGAGCGTAACCAGAGAAAGCGGTGTGGCAGCCAGAAGAACGTCACTGACTGGACGCAAAACAGGAGCTATAAGGTCGGTATCCCGTGGCGTGTTAAAGAGTTCAATACCATGGCAAGGCTGGAGGAAAACGCAATGCGCTTGTTGTCTCCCCTGTATAGTCCGGCTGCGGCTTTCTCAGAGAGAGTGTAAGCCTGGAAGCCGCTGCCACGGCCAGGAGAGTCAGGTGCGTGTCGTGGAGCTCTTTTTGGTATGAATAGATGGTATGAAGGAGGCTGACGCCTGGGCTAAGGTTGCCACTTCGCGGTGTGTTAAGGCATTGACAAAATCACCCTTTCCCTTTCGGAAAACGGCCAAACCGCATGGACGCATAGCAAAGATGCGTTGGCGGTACAATTGTGGGCTCGGTCTTTTATTATTAATTTACCACCAACAAGGAGAACTGTGAAAAGAAAAGTGTGAGATTAAAACGTTCGTTTGATCATTAGTGATTGTGTGGCTGTTGATATGACTGCTGTGTATCTCTCAATTACTTCTTCCCGGAAGCTTTTTGAAGCATCTCTTTCGTCAATGTGAATGCCACATGCTTTAACAACTTGAACATTGTCGACGTCTCCTGGCAGTAGTTTTCTGAAGCTCCCGAAAAGCATTGTCTTACATTTTGCAGGGTCTAACAGTGCACCGGATAGATTGAGATACTCATCAAAAACACCAAGTAATGTACTACATCTAGACAAGTTATGAAATAAAAAGTCCCGATATGTCATCTTTCATCGGCGTATGCAACAATCCTTAAGATTTTGTGACGTCGAAACACCCACATGCAGTTTCTAACCTTTCCAGCGAACGGCCGAGAATACAAAGTGAACAATAAACACTTTTAGTTAGGCTTACTTAAAAGCCGGCGTTCGTAGCGTGGATGTAGCGCACGCGTGGATGAAACGCATTTCATCCACGTAGCGTAGCGTGGATGAAATGCGCACGCGCAGTACATAACGTGAATTTTTCATGGATGCGTACGAACGCCCGCGATTAAGTGCGTATACGTAACGCCGCGCTTACTACGTTGCGCTGTCGCGAAGTCTCGCACGAAGCAGAAGCGAGATCAAATGATCGCCGCAGTGGCATCCGAGGCAGAGAGCTGCAGGGAGCCACATGCAAGTCGTGTGCACTCGTATTTCATACTGAAAGGTCATGCTACATTCTGAAAGGCCATACTGAAAGGCCATGTGCAGATCAGAGGCCACGTTGTTACTGGAACCTAGCGTATACGTGTGACGTTGATGGCGCTGATAAACGCACGAAAACATTTATCTCGCATATGATTTATCGATAGTTGAGTGAAAGGCATCACGGCACGCTGAGCTACAAGTGCTTTAGAATGCACCTCTTACAGCGTACGCGACGCATTGTGCAAATTGTATAAAACAGACGTGTACATTCGAATAACAGTGTCCAACACCGGTTACTACGAACGAACCTGTCTGGTTGCTATCTGAATTCGAAAACAGTTATGGTGGCTTCGTTGTTGAAACGCGGACATCAGGCGAGATTCAGTTGAGTGTTTAGAAAAATGTGCAGAACGTTTTAGAGTACTTGGTATTCTATTATGCGAGAGCAAAAAGGGCCGTTAAGCGTTCAGAGAAATTTATTCTCACAAACAGTGAACATTAATCACAATCCAACAGAACATCGCGACGAAAGACAATATCCACAGGCACACCAAAAAAATTGTTACAAAAAGATATGTTTACATATGTACACGGAACACAACGTACACAGATACAGAATTGTTACAAAAAATATATGTTTACATATGTACAATACATGGTAAACGAAGAACACACAAGGTTTAAAAGAATTTATTTCCGGATATATCTTACACAGCTTATGTGCACACAGAAAAATGGACAATGGTGATCAATGCGTATGTGCAATGCAAGCTGTTATATACAGCGAAAAGCCCCGCAGCGGTGGTCTAGTGGCTAAGGTACTCGGCTGCTGACCCACAGGTCGCGGGTTCGTATCCCGGCTGTGGCGGCTGCATTTCCGATGGAGGCGGAAATGTTGTAGGCCCGTGTGCTCAGATTTGGGTGCACGTTAAAGAACCCCAGGTGGTCGAAATACCCGGAGCCCTCCACTACGGCGTCTCTCATAATCATATAGTGGTTTTGGGACGTTAAACCCCACATATCAATCAATATATACAGCGAAAAGAACCTATTGCGTATGCAGTGACGTAGAATGAACAAATTGTACAACAAAGACAGGACATTCGTGACATAGACATGATTAAACTTAAACAGTAAGGCTATATGAACAAAGAAGCTCTGCTTCGTCAATTGTTACAAACAATACAAATCGACGACCTTTGACAACTCAGTTTTTCAACACCGAGGGCCACGCTCGTTCATGCTCTAGTGATGAACGCCATCGTTGTACATTCGTGCCCATCGGTAGAAAAGCATGCGGCAAAGAAGCAGTTCATTACTGATTACCACGCCGTCCTCGCGTGTCCCTTTACTATATTATTTCAGAGGATAACAAACACATATTACACACAAGTATTTCGAAACGTTTATCACAAGCAAATAAAGAGTAGTCGCACAGTCCCTTCCACATTTGCCCCGGATGACTCCTAGGCGGCAGCCTTTTATTTATTACCGCGAAAGCCTTGTTGCCTCAATACTTGTGAACATTGGCCGTCGGTGGCGTCAGCGTCCCGCGTCTGTGCCGTCAACCCAAGTGATGCAAAGACGTCTGCGATGACGTACACTATGGCCATATTCCCGCCATAAATCGTCCAATATCTGACGACGTCATGATGACGCCACAAACCCTGCGGAAGTTTGACGTCAAATGGGGACGACCCGAAACTAGCGGATCGAACCTCGCTCGCGGTGGTCGCATTCTCAATGGAAGCGCAAAAGTGTGAGGGCCACGCACCTAAATTTGGGTGCACATTAAAGAACCCCAGGTGGTATAAATTTCCGGAGACCTCGCTACGCCGTCCGTCATAATCAAATGGCGGTTTCCAGACATTAAACCCCATCAGTTATTATTATTAGTGATACTGTGATTTGGCACCAGTGTGAATAGTTTTTTTTTTTTAGGGGAGAAGCTGCCAAAGGCGTGGGTGTATCCATCCCTTGTATGTATGTATGTATGTGACCACCTATAGTTCCACATTTGCCAACTGCCCACTTCTCCGTCCTTGCAAACATTCCACTAAGCCCCATCACCGATCCACCCTTTCACCGGCCATAAAATCGTTATAATGAAGGGGGAACGGAAGCGACGTATAGCTACCACTTAGGAATAATAAAATTTCTTGTACAAACTTATACAGTGTTTGTCACGTCTTTGAGGATGTAGCGGGCAATATTCTCGTACGGTTCGCGGCTTAGCGATGAAACTCAGCGGCACTTCGCCCCACTCATCATCCTTCACTCCGCAAATATTCTGTGATTTATTTGATAAGTACGGCTAATTGAAAGGCTTGTGCTATGTCCCCAAACACATGTAACCAGGTAGTACAGTATAGTGCTCTAAGCTCGCATTTTTTATAATTCATCCTGAAACACAAGTGCTGGCCTGTACCAGGCATGCATCTTCAAACTAGGAGCTGTACGTACTTTGAGTGTCGGTAACATCGTACTGTAAAGCGGTGAACTTCATCAGGGTTGCAACTAAGGGCTCAACGGAGGAAGAAGCTTCCACAAGGTGAAGTCTTCCTTCCTCCAGGGTCCACGAGACGGTTTTAAGCTCTCCCATAATAGAATACCAAGTACTCTAAATCGTTAACCACTTTTTCTAAAGACAATAAATGGTACTGCCTTCGTAATTCAATATTTTTCATCATCAGCGTCGTATAGCGGGACGGCTTTCAGCTCTCCCTTAATAGAGTGCCTGTAGTACTCTAAATCGTTACCCACTTTTTCTAAACACAGCCGACGTCTGTAACGCAAGAAATGTTTTTGGTGTGAAACTTTTAGTGGGACGGCTCAGTGCTCTCCCATAGTTGCGTACGACGTAATTGAAATCGTTAAACATTTTCCCTAAACACACTAGACTTCGTTAGGGGATGGCTTACTGCTCTCCCATAGTTGAGTACCAAGTACTCGAAATCGTTAAAGATTTTTTCTAAACACACTCAATATTAGTAAAAATGTGCACAATATGTGGCCATTGTTTTCTTCTCCTAACGGGATGGCTTTACGTTCTCCCATAGTAGAGTACCTGGTACTCTAAATCATTACACCCACTCTTTCCAAACACATATTAGTTTACGGGACGACTTCCTGCTCTCCCATAGTCGAGTAACAAGTACTCTAAATGGTGAACTACTTGTATGGGGCGAAGCTCCTCTTAGTATAATCTTGTCATGCGTCACGCTTAGCCGAGAAAAAGAGACGAGAAAGAAGGCAGTATTTCCCGAACAGTATAATAGACGGGGCTGTCTCATGGAAGTACATATAAATTGCAGTTGATTGAGGATATTCTAGATGGCGCTGTACCGCTACTCTCCGTTTGGCTGCGGCGCGGGCTGTGCCTGGGTACGCGGACAACGAGTGCCTCTCTCAGTCGCCTGGATAGTCGCCGTACGTGGCGGATTGTTGGTGGGGCATGGATGAAGCAAAGCGGCGGGCACGTTGAAGACGCTTACGCTCGGCTTCCTTGGCTTCCGTATCGTCGACGTAACCCGTGCGCAGTCTGCGTTCTCGAACGCTATCGCACACATGACCGCAGACACGGACGGATGGATGGATGGACGCTTCGCCCCACTCATCATCATTCACTCCGTAGATATGCTGTAATTTTTTTATTTCCCATGTTGATTCTGATGCAACCGACGCCAGCACTCTTTGTATTCGCTTTTGATAAGGCACCAAAAGCTTAAGCCTTATATCTGATATGACGCACATTCGCATAGAACACTAAAGAGTGTTCATTTCTACAAACCAAATAAAAATGTTGCGTGCTCTCCTACGAGCCGAAGTACAAGTTTGAGGCCTAGGGTAACGAAAGACACGTTGCGGGGGAACGAGGGGGAGGGGGTGGGTCTGCAGGACAGGTTTTGCTTGGTTGTCCGAGCACGGCAGTGGATATGTATGGACGCTATCTAAAAGAAACGGATGGCGCTCAAGATACGGTACGCGTGGAAGGAGAATCGACCGACTGTCTTTGCTCGTGCTGCATTACGCGTTTACAGTATGCGTCACTTAGCATGCCTCCTGTTGCTTCCACCAAGTGGAGGCGCGTGTTTGTAGTCGTTGGTGAATGCGCCAGCGTGGCGTCCACAGCCTTCCGCAAACTTATTCGTAGTTTCTCCTTATATAAACATCGCGTTATTTGTTTTCTATTCTATTCTATCTATCTATCTATCTATCTATCTATCTATCTATCTGTCTACCTATCTATCTGTCTATCTACCTACCTACCTACCTACCTACCTACCTACCTACCTACCTACCTACCTACCTACCTACCTACCGACCGACCTACCTACTTACTTACCTACCTACCTACCTACCTACCTACCTACCTACCTACCTACCTACCTACCTACCTACCTCCCTGTCTGTCTGTCTGTCTGTCTGTCTGTCTGTCTGTCTGTCTGTCTGTCTGTCTGTCTGTCTGTCTTCTCAGTAATAACCAGCAGTTTAAAAAACTTAACATAAGCATTAACACGCGCCAAATATGCAGTGATGGTTGCATTTTCGAGAAATTTGGGACGTAATTAGGACGTCTTGCTCGTTTCATGTTTGCAGTGTTTTTGAGCACCCGCTTAGAGCAATAGAGACAGGTGAAAACACAATACAAACGCTACCATTCATCTAAGTTTTGTCAAGAAGATTTGGCTTATACATACCAAACGAACGAGATAAGTTCGCAGGTCACGTCGCTACGAACATTATTGTCATGTTGCAGTGCATTGGTATAAGACCGTAATTCCTCTCAGTGGGTCGGGCGCACTATAAAAAACCCGAGGTAGTCAAAATTTCCGGAGCCCTTCACTATGGCGTCTCTCATAATCACATGGTGATTTTGGGACGTTAAACCCTCCATATCAATCATATTTCTGTGGGTTCGTTCTCTTTTTATTTAGAACATTAAAAAAGCACTACACCTTCGCATTTTCTGGTTTCTTCAACGTAGTTTTCTTATTCTTGTAGCGAGACAATTCCACGCCGGGCGCAATAGTCATACGCAGCTTGTGTCCCCTCGAGATTCTCGAGCCCGAAACTTTGACGGGGCTGTTTATGACGCACCTTGAAGGCTTCTCTGTATAGGTAAGCCACACCCTAAAATGTACGTCGGTCGAGGTGTAGCAAATCTTTATTTGTTGGTTTTGCACTGCCGAGAATCAGATGCTTTTTTAGAAAAGACTTTTTGCATTTTATTTACCGCGAAGTCCTGAACTAAAGTCACAACGTGTATTACTCGAAAGAACACTTCTTAGTGACGTGAAGACTGCTATCGCAACGCTTTTGAAAGTACACTGTGCCGTGCAGCTTCCGCTGTCAATTTGGAGACTTCATTAGCACGTGATATAGATATAGCACTGAAATATCACTACAGGGTATGAGTCGAGGGGATACTCGTTGGAGACGCTAAGGTGACTACCGGGCGTGACTCTAGCCCGGGGGTGGCACACCTGGTCCATGCCCCCATTCCCAGTTTTTTTTTTTTTTTTGCCATGACATACTTGATACATAATGACCATTTGCTTGCCGGGTCCCCACTTCACACGGAGAAGGTTCTTCTCCGCACCCGAAAAAAAATCTCCATAGACCTCTGGTGAACGGAACAGTTTTTTAAGTGTTACTTGCTATACACGGCAACTAGCAAGGTGAGAGGATGATGGTGGCACTATGGCGGCATGCGGTCTACGACGATGCGAATGCGACACGGTGACGATATGGCGAAGAGTACACGACACAGATGCGACATAGATGCGATCAGAAAGACACCGAAGATATTTACGATGACGTCAGTGAAGACGACGAGAACGCGTTGACGGCGAATGGAGGATGTCCTTACGACTGCGATGCCACGAATGCGTCAACACTTCTATAAAAAGACCGTGATAAGATGACGATAGATGCACGAGGATACCACGGTGACTTCATCATGACGACATGATAATGACTTGATCAAGACACGATGACTTTGACTGTGCAAATACGAAACCGACGCAATGGGACATGGTTAACATGTTATGACGGTTCATAATGGTCATTATTACGTTGACAACTGCATGGCGACGTGATGACGCGTGTTATGTGGTTAACTTGTTATGACGGTTTGTAATGGTCATTATTACGTAAACAACTGCATGGCGACGTGATGACGCGTGTTATACCCTAGCAGTGCTATATAGCACCATATTAAATTCTAGAAATGGTATTGTCAATGTGAATGTCTACTCGTGTAAATTTTGAACTGTTTTGTAAGCATTGATAATTTTCCGGTGCAAATTATTGTTTGAGGGAAGACGAGTAGGTGTATGAACGCCTTGACTTCATCTCTTCAAGCCCCGCCGCGGTGGTCTGATGGCTAAGGTACTCGGCTGCTCAACCGCAGGTCGCGGGTTCGAATCCCGGCTGCAGCGGCTGCATTTCCGATGGAGGTGGAAATCTCGTAGGCTCGTTTGGTCAAATTTGGGTGCACGTTAAAGAACCCCAGGTGGTCGAAATTTTCGGAGCCCTCCTCTACGGAGCCTCTCATAATCATATGGTAGTTTTGGGACGTTAAACCCTACATATCAATCATTCAACTCGTCAAAAACATTTGATTATAGAGGAGGAAAAAACACTTGATCATGGTGATCGCTTCGAAGATGGTCAGACGTGTTGTTTGTCGCGATGCAGATTCTGATTTGTCTAAATGGGTAGAATTGTGTATTTTTTTGGTAACTTTTGCAGTTCTCCAAAAGATAAACCAGAACTTTTAGTGCGAGACCAAGTCTGCTTCCTCGGCTCCAATGAAGCGGTACATGTATGCGTACGATGCCAAGTAACTGCTCTGATAGGTCTTTTAGGCTGCACGTTGGTAAATATGTACCACTGTGGCAGCGTTCTCAAACTGGTCGTCATATAATGCACTCAGAAACAGCACTTGAAATGCAAAGACAAAGGAAGACCGAAAGAAACGACTATGAAAGCTTGAATAAATATGGCTATGGCCGAAGAATATTGAAATGTTTGGTTCTTATATGGACCTGAGAGGCATTTATGTTACCATAACCTTTTCGTTCACGATAGTCTATAAAAGTATGTCGCACGTCATAGAAGTTCAGGGAGAGAGAAATGCTCCTACCGGTAAACGCGGATTTTCGCGGTATTCTTTTTTTTTCTCCATTCACGTTGCGGAATCTAACTTCACTTCCCCATGGCCTTGTTTTTGTACTTCGATCACCTCGAGCCACGAAAACTTTCTGATGGAGCAGCAAATGACCCATGAGCGCTGGTCTTCGCTTTTTATTTATGGGTTTGCTTACTTATTTATTTTGTTTGTTACTTTACAAGTAATTCGTGTTTTTTACAATATCTATGTCTCCGAATACAACAAGAAAACATAAAATTGGCTCGAAAAATGATAACGCAGCAAGATTTGGGGTCGCCGGTCATTCAGCTACTATAGAAGAAAGGAAAGTGACCCGGATTTGTGCAATCTTTGGTTATTATTTAAATGCCCTCTTTGAAAAGTTTTCAGAGCAGTTTACCCTTTTCAACTTCCAGACGATTGCATTTTATGGAAGCGCTTCGGTCAAGTTGCGTTTGGATAAGGCATCACGAGGTAATGCTATACACGACAGGATTTCTTTAAAAGATAAATTTAGCTTTGGGACGTAAACCCCTGAAGTGTTATTAATTTATTGGATGGACCATTAAAGTTAGCCGGCGGCAGTTCATCACTGGAAGTTCATCACTGGAAAGTCAGGGTTTTAGTGTGGCAGCTTGTACGTTATATAGGACTGCTTCTGATGTCTGCTCGCCAGCGTTCCGGTATTTCTTGAAAAGTATTGACAAATAACAGTAATTAACACGAAAATGTAGAAATCTTGCTACTCCCAAGGTAGTTTGCCCATGTGCCTAATTGGAAGTACGCTCGCGTCAGGAAGAAAAATGATAGATTGAAATGTTAATAACAGAAGATTGATATGCTTGAATATGTTATTCGCAAAAAAAAAAGGGATTCTCACGTATGTTTTTTGTTCTGGCATAAATAAGGAAGGCGTTACACAACAGTGAAATCACACTAGCTTTTTTGTTGTTGTAGCCTTGTCAGCCTGCAATGTCTGCTTATTTTTCAGCCCGGAACGTGTATTCGATGTGCATTTTTGTTCATCCAAGGCCAACTAATAGCTGTCCTCATTAAGTTATACCTAGCTCAACTATAGCCGTGCAACTCCCGAGTTGAGTGTTCAAAAGAAAAAAAAAGAATTAACCCCGTTGTCATGAGAGGAGAAGCTTGAGGCAGGCCCGCCTGGTCCCACTTTCTCCACCACTCCCACAATGCATCTCCAGAACCGCTAGTCATCATTGCGAGAGAGACCGTGCGCTTTTGCCATCGTCATTAGGCTAATTACCGAGCCATGCCATTACAGGTACGCGGAGCACTGTTAGGCGCGTAATGGGCGCTTTGTTTGTTTGGGAATTTTCAAGGCGTCGCGAGGGTGAGCTAAGCACGCGTGGGCGGACTGCATGCAGTTTAGAATGCCATTAGGTGAAGAACGAGAAACGCCAGGTGGTCGAAATTTCTGGAGCCCTCCGCTAAGGCGTCTCTCATATTCACACGGTGGTTTTGGGACGTTTAACTCCACGTTATGAATCAATCAATCAAATCGAAGAACAAGAAACCAAACGTTGAGCTAGGGCTGGAAGATGAATTGCAGAGCTAATTATACATGAAGGGTCGAGAGGCATTAAAATAGCAAACCGGAGCACGAACAGACGTTCTGCGTGCGGGACGTTTAAAGCACAGCAGAGTTTGTGAGGAGGACAGCATTTTGTAAGATTGCGGCTGACCCGGTAGTATGACAAGTTGTTTTATGCTTGCGGTAGATATGCATTGTTTATTGATTCTTCCTAAAACCAAGAAGCACCGAACCCCAATGAATGCTTAAAGGGTAATATTTGTGTCTTTTTTCGTAGTGGAAAAATTAGAAAATACTTGAAAATAAGATGGGTGAAGAAAGAAATTGGCCCCGTATCTGCACGTTACACCGCAAATGTCGTCGAAAGGCGATAGACTTGGCGTCTGGAGAGAGTGAACAAAACGCTTATTTGATGTTCTGCGCAAGAAAATTGGTGAATGGTATTCTGGAGGCGCTGCGTTAGAGTGCCTCGAGTGTGTAGCGGAGGCGAACGAGCGCATCGAGTGACGTCACACATGAGACATGAGCGCCATCTGGCTGTCAACCTGGAAAACGGGGCGCGCGCCGTGCGCGGGTCGCGGAGTTGATGAGGTGTAGAACGCAAGGCGACGGGCGGGCGCCACCGCCGTGTCGTCTCAGCAAAGCACTGCAAACACTTGCCGTTTCGTGCAAGCGTTGCATGGCCAGCACAGCGTTATAAAGGCTACCATCCTTAAAATTACTTATGCGTGCATTTTCTAGTAAAACATACACATACATAATATTGACGTGTTGTTATGGTGCCACCGATATGCGCAATAATTGGTTTTTGATTGACAATCGCACAAGTAAGAAAGTTTAACCTTGAGAAATATTGCTGGGTGCTGCGGATGGCGTCGGCCGTTTAGTGTATCGCTTGGTCACTTTGGTGCCGTTTAGAACACCGTTGAGGGTGGAGAAACAGACAAACGTACAGACAGACAGGCGGACCAAAATTTTTGCGTCCAAGGTCCCCAAGAAAGAGTATCGTCTTTAAAATGGCTGGGCTTGAAACAGCGTCACTGCATTATTCTAGAGTCTAATATGGTTGCTTCTAGGTCTTTATTTGCTAGGCTTTTGCTATGTGGTGCTAGGTTCTTCGTTCATTTATTCTCAGTGCAGAGACGTTCGAATTAAAAACCAAGGACAGTAACAGGCACGACTCGTATGCCTGAACTCCAGAGACAGATATTCACGCTGAAACCGAGCATTTGCACTTATCAGATGTCTATGGGCACATCATCATTGGCGTAGGCCTTCCATGAGGTCAGGATCTTCTCGCAGGTGATGCTACATTTCCAGAACAAAGACGCTTCTGTTAGCAGTGGAGCTGACGCTTCGTCCTCACTACCCAGTCAGAACACAGTCGTTTTAAAGGAAAATGATGCCTCTACCAGTGATGCAGGTGACGCTTGGCCCGAAGACCCAAAGATACATGCGGCTGATGAAAGGTGTCAGATTTCAACACCGAGGGACACTTCATCGGTAGCTCATAACTTGACGGACAAAGGACAACTTATCGGCATGGTCAGCACCCTGGCCAGTGCTATGCGCGTGCTGCTGAGCAAGATGCAGACACCAACAGTTCAAAGCGTGTTGCAACTGCTTGACACCATCACTCCAGTTCTCGCAAGCCTTCAGAAGTCTGCTGCTTGAGAATGCAAATGGCACCATCATGGCTTCACCATCGGCATGATTTTGGGTGCATGGAACCGCGCATACAAGTTAATGGAACGAATGTGCTCAATTGATTAAGGCACGGATGTGACTCACCGTCTGTGATGTCGAGCACATAACAGCCGTTTTGCTGACGGCATGAGTGTCATTTCTCTCCTTCTCTCTCTCTCTCTCTAACGTTTATTCCTCTCACCCTCTCCCCAGTGAAAGGTAGCCTATCGGGCTCAGCCATGGCTAACCTCCCTGCCTTTCTTTCATCTTTATTCTCTTTCTCCCCCGTTCCCTAGTATTTTTTTGTGGATACTGGGCGTCTTCAGCTCGCTGCCTTCACTTCGCAGCAATTTGTAGGCTAATTGCCCTCTTCTTTTGAATTTGAAGCATTTATTTTCGTGCAAAATAACAAGAACGCCGAGTGCTTCTGCTATCTATCTATCTATCTATCTATCTATCTATCTATCTATCTATCTATCTATCTATCTATCTATCTGTCTTGCTGTCTGTCTGTCTGTCTATCTATCTATCTATCTATCTATCTATCTATCTATCTATCTATCTATCTGTCTGTCTGTCTGTCTATCTGTCTTTCTGTCTGTCTGTCTGTCTGTCTATCTATCTATCTATCTATCTATCTATCTATCTATCTATCTTTCTATCTATCTATCTATCTATCTATCTATCTATCTATCTATCTATCTATCTATCTACTTAGCCACCTACGTCTGGGTGCTCTCGTGATCACCTCCATAACTTGAGGTACACCAAAATTAGTACGCGAGGATCAGATGGTTTGTCGAATGTGACTCGCTGGTCATGACATGAATAATGTCACAGTCCCGTCGCGCACGTCGTCAAGCACTTTCCGCGAGACAGTGGTGTGCGAGTATGCATTTCTACTCAGGAACGGTGACAACACACGTGATTTTTTAACCTGTAAGTGTTAAAAAAGCTGGCATTGGCTGTGTTGACCCGACAATTGTAAAGAAAAAAAATTCAAGGTTCCAGCAGGAACCGTACGAACCGCAGCATTATGCGTGGCGACCAAATATTCTACCGCAGACCCACGCCAGGTGTCGGAACTGCTTTTCAAATAGACCGTAATGTTAGGGAAGCGTCAATTGGGGATGCATTGATGGCTATCCAATCTCATAAACATTACACATGTACTCCTACAATAGAGCAGTCACGTCGGGTTAAGATAAACTATAGTTAATACACTGAAGGTGATTAAAAATTTACATCAACCAAGGAGCAGCGTAAACAGGCACGAGTAATTTTGATTCGAGAGCATTAAGAAAAATCAGTGCATCTCCACGGAGGGAATGGTGACGAGAGGGTGAAGCTATAGGTACTAAGGTGCATAATGTCTACGTTGAAGTCGCCGACGACTTGTATAAAGGACAGACAGATGGAAGGACGGATGGACAGGTGGACGTCTGGATGAGTGGACTAACAGGTGGATGGATGCATGGATGGTAGGACACACGGACGGATGGATGGACGTACGACGCAAAGATGGGCGGACAAATAGATGGATGGACGCGCGGGCGGATGATCATGTACCCGTGCTGTCGAATAGTTGATTACACATAGAGTCGGTTGTTTACACGTATAATCTCAGTTTTTATAGTGCAAGTGTTTAGTTTCAGCTTAGGTTTTGTGGGGCGTGATGGAGACCAACTAGGTCGGCCCTGAGTGCCTTTTCCCTTAAAGGCTGGCATCGGCAGCTTTGACTCAACGAACGCACAGAATCATGGTCCCAGCAAGAATCGAACTCCAACATTCTGCGTGGCAACCAAGTATCCTACCCCACAGCCACGCAAAATCTCGGAACTGCTTTTCAAGTAGATCGTAATGTTCCTTAAGCGTCAGTTGTGATTGCAGTGCTGGCTCTCCAATCTTATAAACAGCACAAACGTACTCCTATCATTCAGCCGTCAAGTTGGGTTAACTAAAATTCTATATAGTGAAGCGCTACCCCCTGAAGCTCACTTATCCCCAGTGTCCAGGGCCGCCATCCTCACTGGCACAAGCGCTGCATATCAGGTTACCGCTTCAGGTGTGGCCAATACCCATGTTACTGTTGGCATCGTTGCGTATATGTTTGTACAACATGCATATATGTCTGTGCGTACCACATTTGTTCATACTTTAGCTTCATTTCGTAATGTTTCGCTCAATTAAAAATTAAAACAGTCATCTTCTTTCCGGCATGTTTCGCATAACATTCTTTTCAAGGTATACGTGGTGCTAGCCGATTTTTTTTACTGGACCAGTGGTCAGTAGTGGTATTTGCCCAATTTAGGTGGCTTGCACCCGTTTATGGCGATGAACAATTTTTTTGGTCATAAGTTTTACCTCAGCTTTACCAGCTTGGTTGTACAAACCAACTTGCAACCGGTATGGACTGCCTACGGGGCACCTGCACTGGCTAAAATCCCCTGGATGTTGCGCAAAGAAGCACCCAATTAAGTCGACTAGAGGACAATCACCACCGTAGTTCAATTGCAAAGAGTCAAATGCCTCATCCTGAAGTAGTCGATGTTGTTCGCAACTGTGGCAATATGCCTTTTTCATCCACCGAAATTTTGTTTTATTCATGCCATAATTACTACCCCAACGCCATGAGATTACAAACAATGTGCCATATACTTCTGTTGGTTACACTGTCTGGTAGCTTTATATTATGCTATGTATATCAAAGAAACAAGTCCTTCATCTCTTCCTCGTCTTTCTTTCTGGAATTCTCAGTCATGCGCTGACCCAGAGTTTGTTGGATGGAATGGCAGCCGGGCTGCGTCTTATTCGATGGATGCGAAATCGCTAGACTTTGCTCTTTAAAAATGCCCAGATGGTCTGAATTTGTGGAGTCTTCCACTGCTTTGTCCCTGATAATCATATTGACCCGTGTCTGCGTGTGAACGACAACGATGATGTGAGGATTTAGCAGACACCAAGTAGTGGGCCTCTGGCTTGACTCAACTACAAAGAAGATCTTGTGGCTCAGCTGTTGAGAACACGCTGCTTTCGCTGCCTCAAGGCGTACTTGTACTTTGTTCGCGTTGTACTGCGACACTGGTGGAGGTGCTGGCCCGCGACCCCGCCTGATGCTCCACACTCCCACGGGGAGCCGTTCATCCAGCCCAGAAGCTCTTGCCGACACTCCCGTGCATCGCTTCAGTCGTCGCTTGCGAGGCCTCCTTCCAGAGTTCACCCTCTCACAGGAACACTCTACGAGGCACCGCTCACATCTACCAATGGCCACCGCCAGCCCACAACAGTTACTACGAGACAGTAGTTTGCCGACCCCATCTCAGGTAACCCTTTTTTCACCGCTGGTGCCTGATCGCTTTGGTGGTGGAGCACATGAAGACGTCGAAGAATGGCTTGATCACTATGAACGTGTCGCCAACACCAACCAGTGGTCTCTTGAACAAAGGCTTTCCCGCGCCTATTTCTATCTCGACGACAGTGCTCGTACTTGGTACGAGAACAGAGAAGGCAGTTTGTCAACATGGAGTGACTTTAAAAGAGGGATGATTGACACATTTGCCGATGTCGACCGGCGCGAACGTGCGCAGCATTTACTCGAGCTACGGGTTCAGAAACCCAATGAAACGGTCGCAATGTTCGCAGAGGACATGGTGCGTCTCTTCCGTAAAGCTGACCCGCACATGACCGACGACAAAAAGCTGCGCTACCTCATGCGCGGCGTTAAAGAGCAATTGTTCACCGGACTTTTGCGGAACCCGCCAAGCACCGTGACAGACTTCATCAAAGAAGCAACAGCTATCGAACGGGCGCTTCACCTGCGATGCCGACAATACGATCGCTTGTCCAGCAGCGCCCACATGCAAGTCGCCGCTACGACATCTGACAATCAAAGCTCGTTGCGTGACTTAATACGAGAGATTGTTCACGAAGAGCTGCTGAAGCTGCAAACTCTGGTCACGGAACCACCCACGGCGTCTGTCGCTGAAGTCGTCCGCGAAGAAATACGCCAAGCGTTTTCGGCAGCTGATTCTACTCACGATCAGCGACCTATGAGCTACGCAGCCGCGCTTCGCCGCCCGCCGCCCGTTCCGCCGTCGTACCGCCAGCCATCGACAGCCGTTCCTTGGTCGCCACCGCAAGAACAGACACCGCGGCGCCCTTCCGTCGTGCCACCGTATGAAATGCTGCCGTACGAAGAGCCGTCTCCCAACGAGACACGGCATTTACAACATTATGAGCCGTTGAGGCGTCCACAGCTTCGTAAAACAGACGTATGGCGCACCGTGGATAGACGTCCGCTTTGTTTTACCTGCGGAGGTGCCGGCCACATTTCTCGTCATTGCTGGCACCGCGCCGACACGTTTCGACCTCTTCGGCAATGGTCTGACGATCGACGCCTCAACGACGACTACCCACCACGCCGGGACGCTGATTCTCAACGACCTTCCTTGTCTCAGTTCCATTTTGACAACCGCCGAGCCAACAATGACGACGGTGAGCCTAATTACCAGCCAGGTTTGGGACGTCGACCACGTTCTCCGTCTCCGGCATATTCGCCTTCGTCGCGCCACCGCACTACAGCCGACGCCAGCGGAAGGAGGTCACCAAGTCCACGCCGGGGAAACTGAAGGCGGCGACCTCCGGGGGTGAGGTTGCAGGCCGCCAAGGCGACGAAAAAAGGCCCCCGTTACTCTTACCACAGGACGCCGTTAAGCCGA
The DNA here is from genome assembly GCF_043290135.1 of Rhipicephalus microplus. Classification (NCBI taxonomy): domain Eukaryota; kingdom Metazoa; phylum Arthropoda; class Arachnida; order Ixodida; family Ixodidae; genus Rhipicephalus; species Rhipicephalus microplus. Next base: position 29,876,578 of record NC_134708.1, on the reverse strand, counting down.
CTAGTTGTAACGTTGACGAAACTGTGACCACAGATCTTACCGTTTTTGTAGACGGACAGCAAGTAACAGCCTTAGTTGACACCGGTGCCGACTTCTCTATCATAAGTGAAAACCTTGCCGTGCGCCTAAAAAAAGTGAAGACTACGTGGACGGGACCTCACTTGAGGACAGCAGGTGGCCAGCTGTTGATGCCTGTCGGAAGGTGTACAGCGAGACTCGGCATCGGCAGCTCTTCTTTCGTGGCGACGTTTGTCATCCTCACCTCATGTTGCAAGGACCTGATCATAGGGATGGACTTCTTAAGAGAATATGGTGCCGTCATCAACATCCCGGACCGTTCAATTACGTTCCGCAACAGCCCTGGTTTGGTTGACTGTTCAGACGCAATACGTAACACTTTACGTATAATTGATGATGATGTGGTCGTCCCGCCACGGTCATGCACTCTTGTTTCGGTGGAAGGGCACGAACCGTTTGATGGCGAAGGCATTGCCGACCAAATTGGCTCGCTGCTATTTAGCCATGGCATTTCGGTCGCACGAGGTATCGTCCGTCTCACTGGTGGGCGCACGAATTTACTTTTGACCAACTTCAGTACTGAGCGCCGGCACCTTCCGAAGGGCACAGCTATCGCTTCTTACGACAATATCGTAGACATGCGTAGCAGTTTATGTTTATCGGTATTAGACGAAGCGCCTAATCAAGAACCAGAACCCGTTCTTGATGTCAGCCCCACTCTGTCAGAGGATGACCGACAGAGACTTTTTCAGCTACTAGCCGAATTCCACGACTGCTTTTCATCGACCTCACGAGTTGGTCGAACACCTTTGACAAAGCATCGAATAATCACCGAGGACACGGCGAGACCTATTCACCAGAACCCTTATCGTGTAGCTTTAAAGGAACGCGAAGCCATACAACAACAAGTCGCGAAAATGCTTGAAGATGATGTAATTCAACCGTCACAGAGCCCCTGGGCATCGCCTGTAGTGCTAGTAAAGAAAAAGGACGGCACGCTGCGTTTTTGCGTGGACTACAGGAAGCTGAATCGGGTGACCAAAAAAGATGTGTACCCGCTCCCACGTATTGATGACTCCCTTGACAGACTTCGGCACGCTCGCTACTTTTCTTCCATGGACTTGAGGAGTGGATACTGGCAGATCGAGGTAGACCCAAGAGACCGAGAGAAAACCGCTTTTGTGACGCCGGATGGTTTATACGAGTTTAAAGTCTTGCCTTTCGGTTTGTGCTCCGCGCCCGCGACATTTCAAAGGCTTATGGACACGGTACTTTCGGGATTGAAGTGGAAGACGTGCCTAGTCTATCTGGACGACGTTGTAGTATTTTCAACGACTTTTGACGAGCATCTCCAAAGGCTGGAAGTTGTGTTACGTGCCATACGGTCTGGGGGCCTAACATTGAAACCGGAAAAGTGTCATTTCTGTTTCCACGAACTTCAGTTTCTCGGTCACGTCGTCAGTAACGTAGGCATCCGACCCGATCCTGGAAAAATTGCCGCTGTCGCACGGTTCCCAGTACCCTCCAATAAGAAGGCTGTCAGACGCTTCCTGGGCCTTTGTGCCTATTATCGCCGATTTATCGCAGACTTTGCCCGCATCGCGTCGCCACTAACTCGTCTCACAAGAGACGACGTTGCCTTTGAGTGGAACGAAGAACAGGAGGCTGCCTTTAATGACTTGCGTCAACGTCTTCAAACGCCCCCACTGCTTGCCCACTTCGATGAAGAAGCCCCCACGATGCTTCACACAGACGCGAGCAATGTTGGTCTGGGAGCTGTGCTTGTGCAGCAGCAAGAGGGCACAGAAAGGGTAATCGCCTACGCAAGCAGAACATTAACACGTGCTGAGGCCGATTACTCTACAACTGAGAAGGAATGTCTCGCCGTGGTATGGGCGGTTTTAAAATTTCGCCCGTATTTATATGGCCGCCCCTTCAAAGTAATTAGCGACCACCACTCATTGTGCTGGTTAACAAGTCTAAAAGACCCTACCGAGCGATTAGCACGTTGGAGTCTCAGGCTGCAAGAATTCGATATTGTAGTCGTACACAAGTCAGGCAAGCGACATATGGACGCCGACTGTCTGTCCCGTTCACCCATTGAGTCGGCAACCCTACCTGAAGAGGAGGAAATGGCATTTCTCGGTGTCCTCGACACGACCGCCATTGCGCAGCAACAACGTGACGACGCTGAGTTGCTTGGCCTAATTAACTACTTGGATGGCAGATCTCAGAAGGCGCCAAGAGTTTTCGCAAGAGTGTTGTCATCATTTTGTTTACGGGACGGAGTACTCTACAAAAGAAACTTTTCGCCGACGGGATCTGCCTATCTGCTCGTCATCCCAGCAGCCCTTCGTACCGAAGTACTCCAAGCATGCCACAACGAGGTGAGCTCTGGCCATTTGGGTTACACGAGAACGTTGGCCAGAATACAGCAAAAGTATTACTGGCCGAGACTAACCACAGCCGTGAAGCACCACGTCCGTGCCTGTCTCGACTGCCAGCGACGCAAGTCACCACCGACTAAACCAGCTGGCCTCCTGCAACCCGTACAGGTCCCAACAGCTCCATTCTACCAGATCGGCATGGACATTTTAGGCCCACTGCCTACTTCTACTGCAGGGAACCGCTGGGTTATCGTCGCGACGGATTATCTGACCCGTTATGCCGAGACAAAGGCTATCCAGAGAGGTACAGCAGCATAGGTGGCAACATTTTTCATCGAGAACATTGTACTGAGGCATGGTGCACCATCCGTCGTGATCACAGACAGAGGAGCCGCATTTATGGCAGCTCTTTTGGATCACGTCCTCATGCTGAGTGGAACAGCGCATCGTAAGACCACCGCCTACCACCCACAAACGAACGGGCTTACAGAGCGTCTGAACAAAACAATTGAAGACATGCTTTCGATGTACGTAGACGTTGAACACAAAAATTGGGATGAAATCTTGCCGTACATAACGTTTGCGTACAATACGGCAAAGCAAGAAACGACGCGCCTGACCCCGTTCAGCCTCGTTCATGGACGAGAAGTACGAACTATGTTAGATGCGATGCTACCGCACGAAGGTGACGGCATCGACCCATACGCCAACACGTTTACGGAACGCGCGGAGGAAGCTAGGCAACTTGCACGTTTACGGATTCGCCAACAACAAGAGTACGATGCAGGCCGCTACAATGCTCACCGCAGAACAGTCGTCTACCAAACTGGCGACAAAGTATGGGTTTGGACACCCGTACAGAAACGAGGACTTTCCGAAAAGCTTTTAAGATACTTTGGGCCTTACCGAGTGCTGCGACAACTGAGTGAGGTTACTTACGAAGTTGTTCCCGACAGTTCGTGTAGTACCAATCGTCGCCAGCACCATCCAGAAATCGTTCACGTAGTGCGCATGAAGCCTTACGTCAGCGAGTGATTGCGTGAGACTTTTCTTTAAAAAAAAACTGCATTATTGACTTCGCATCGGGTCGATGCTCTTTGAGAGGGAGGCAAATGACCCGCGTCTGCGTGTGAACGACAACGACGATGTGAGGATTTAGCAGACACCAAGTAGTGGGCCTCTGGCTTGACTCAACTACAAAGAAGATCTTGTGGCTCAGCTGTTGAGAACACGCTGCTTTCGCTGCCTCAAGGCGTACTTGTACTTTGTTCGCGTTGTACTGCGACAATATGATTGTTTCGGCACGTAAAACTCGAACAATTATCATCTAGATACGCAGTACGGAAGTATAAGTGAAATTCTTTTAACGTGAACTACAAAATAGTACATGCCAGCAATAGTTCAAGCATACCTGGCGACTTCTGGCAATCACCACCAGGTGCTAACCCACAGTGGATAGCAGGTGGTAACACCATGGCCACCAGGAAGATTATAGTCACCTGCACCTGGTAGATCTTTCTCGCACTCGCGAAAAGCTGTCTCCGTGCTCGGACAAGTAAGGTACGAAGAAGCCACGGGAAATCCCGCAAATAGTTTGCAGTGCCGGCAGGCAAGCGCTCCCCGCTGTGGAATTAGGGAACGAAATGCCCACTCCTCGCCTTTAGGAAGCTTAGAATACGTAGTTCTGAAATTAGGCGCAGCGCTAAGCCTACTCGGGGCTTTGCGAAATGTCAAGTTTCGCGGTGAATCCCCGATATGCGGGGAAGTTTAGGCCTCGCTAAGCCACAGACTGTTTATCATGTTTCTTTTCTTCTCCTTTTTTTCTCTCTATAATTTTCTTCTATTCACCTTTACTCTTTCCAGCACCTCAAGTCGGGCTCTGGCGTAGTAACGATACCCGCATTATACATAAGAGTGTGGACCTACTTTCATGAGTTGAATGTTCTTTGTTCTGATAGGCATATTCTACAATAATTAAGGAAGGCTAAGACTGGCGTCAGCCATAACTGGCGGTGTATTCTCACTAAAAAAACTGTGCCCGCCAATGCGATCTTACCAGATGAACGTCCGTAATCACTAAGTCAAGTTGGAATACTGTCGAAGAAAGAGAACGGAGCAGCTCTCTTTTCTTTATTGCTCTTACTTTTCAAGCTACTCTTCAACAATGTTTCTGGGCGAATAAGACCTAATTTCAATCATGGAGGTTTAGCGAGCCTTTATTATTGACCTTCTTATTATCCATGCGATTGCTTCGTAGAAGTCAGGCCACAAGAACACAAATGTGTTGCCGCAGGTTGACGTGCAAGAAATCCTGTGAATAATAATTTATGACGCACCGCTACTATGATTATTTAGGCGACGTCAATGCATTGTACTGGCTGTGCAGCAATGTGACAGCTTCGAATACTTCGGCATTTCATCCTCGCTTTCTTCTGTGTTGAGAAGTGGGTGGCACCCTGCCCCGGTGGTCTAGTGGCTAAGGTACTCGGCTGCTGACCCGCACGTCGCGGGCTCTAATCGCGGCTTTGGCAACTGAAATTTCGATCGAAACGAAAATTCTGTTGGCCCGTGAGCTCATATTTGGGTGCACGTTAAAGAGCCGCTGGTGGTGGAAACTTCCGGAGCTCTCCACTACAGCGTCTCTCATAATCATATGGTGGTTTCGTGACGTCAGGCCCCACATATCATCGAGAAGGGGGGGGGGGGGGTTAGCCACTGGAACATCGAGGCCGCCATCTTGTTGAAAAGCAAGCAAAGTGCACTCACGTCGCCTGAATATTAGCTGTATCTTCATAGCTAAATTTATGTTGCCACAGGATGATACTGAAGAAGTGATAATATCCGCGGCCTTTGGGGCTTGCAAAACAACCATGATTGATTTCCCGCTTACTATCCCTAAAACATGCACTCATGCATACGAACATGTCACAACTTTATACCTACAGCTACGACTTCACCATAAAGAGGTATTGCGCAGTGCCCATTGCTTGTCGATCGGCATTCTAATGGCATGGTTAAAAATTCACAGCTCTCTGTGCATCTTTCCAGTGTAGCGATCCTCCAGCTTTGGTTGTGTTTCTCATCGAAGAACGTCCCATTGTGTAACACTGTATCGAGCGTCGTTGCAGTGTATACGCCCCGGCCATGGTCAAGCGCAGGAACCAAGTTCGCTGAATGCTCTGCGGGGACCATTAGTTATCGTTGCCACGGAGATGGAGCCTTCGGAGCGAAGACGATTTAACGACGTACATGACAAATGGCATTCCATGACAATCGAAGTCTCTATGGCCAGTTGCATTGAAGGGTGGCCGGTTGGGCTCGCATTTCTTTCCTTTCTTCTTGATTTCCTTCTTTCTTTGTTGCTTTCTTTTTATCCATCTATCTTTCTTTTCTACATTTTACCCTTTCTTTTCTTCTTTCTTTTTTCTTCCTTCCTTTTTTCTTTCTTTATTTTATTTCTTTTCTCTTTCTTCTGAAGCGTGCTACGACACGTCACAGCGATTCCACAAGAAAGAAGACCGACCGGCTGTCGAAGCCTTCTCTGAAAAGTAATATTTGTCGAGTTCAGGCGCCGACTTCTGGGTGTCTCCAGAAATTGGTGAGCCGGGTGTGATTTGAGCCCTCAATTTTTCCTTCTTCATAGTCCATCATGCAAAATTAGTGACAACTGCAATTTATTATTAAACATGTCACCTAAAAATATAGAAGAATTAAGGAAACATGAGGGACATGAGAAATGTTCTGCATGGATTTCAGTTGTCATATTCCTTCCGCATTTACAGAGGCTTATCCGATGTGAGGGGGGAGGAGAAAAGGAGAAAGGGGCTCTCCGGTGTGCCACCCACTGGTTTCATGCATAGACTTTTTGCGTGCCCCTGTGGCGGGACTTTGCCAATTTCAGTTACAATACGTAAGATGGCATTATTTGCACTATTATTTTCAGGCTATACGACATTCGTGAGACGGCATTATTGGTGTAGTATGACTAGACTGAGTGTTGTTTCGCGTTTCTACGTTAATAGACTTTGTGAATATAGGATAGTTTTTGCGGCTCGACTTACGTTCATGAACTTTCTGTACGTACTCTACTATATCATATTTTTGTTTGGCTAAAAATGGCCAATAACTCGAAACAAGCGGTGATTCGGTTGACAACTAAGCATGCATAAACGGCACAGCTTTATGAATGGTGCAAGGGCGTCATTCAAAAGCAGGTGTGCTATCGTAGATTGACTTTTTTGGGTTCTCTGCCTGTTTTGTCTTTTCTCCACCTGAGTGTCCGAAGCCCCAGCTTCTAGAAAGACGACCCCTCTGATCCACGGCCGTGCTCGATTCGACTCACGTACGCAGCGCCGGGTGTCTGAACTGGACATCGCAGCCTCTTCATTTTGGTGCTGTCAGAGTACCAAGCCTGAGAACCTCTGTCACGTCGCCCACCTTTTCAGCCCGTCTGATTGCGGCCTTTTCTCTCCGAGTAATAGGGAGTTTACGGGACACTAGACTTTCACGAAAAAGATTGTCTTGGCCATAGAGTTTGCTGTATGAGGGAACTCTGACAGTAGGGACTATGGGGGCTGCAATTCACAATGATTCAACGAGCATGGGAACGAGGGGAAGTACACAAATTTATTTATTCTTTGTACGTTCAGCTCCATTTGACTCCGCGGGGCTTCAAGCTGCTTTGTCACCAAACGAAAATCAGCAAATGTCCAGCAGTTGCATTTCACCACCTTAGCTCTTTAGGCTCAGCGATTCAAATCAGCTATCGAAGTCTAAAAGGGTTCGTACTTTTATTCGAAACCAAATGTAAACACAACAATCAACAAAGCTTCATCTACGTTCGAAGCCCACGCGCACAAAGAACAGGCAAATTTAAGTACTACGTGTCATTCGCATGTTCGCTGAGCCATTTCGGTGCCGAAGTCCTCTGTAGTTAATTTTAAGAAACTCTACGGTCTGATCAGTCCGAACAATAAAACCGTATCTAGTTGTGCTTGTAAGTTATTAAGGCGGAAGCCTTAGTTGCATCATACAACAACGAAGTGACCGTCGGCTTCCACACGAAGTTAGACGAAAAGATTATTTGGGACATCATGTGTGATAGCTGAAATTCGTGAAGTCTCTAAGACGTCATCATGACGATATAATGATTCCGCAAGACGTGACATCACAAGATGAAGTCATGACGTGACCTCGTCTCTTGTTGAAAGGTGGGTTGGTCCAGGGCGTACTGCAAAACCACCTGAGTCGCAGAAATGTTACGATGCCTTCAATCTGGGATGCGGTACGAAACCGCTTTCTATGCGGAAAAATTTAGAGTGTATCTATGCAATCTACTGTTAAGAAACGCATGATGGTTTTAGCTTACAAGTCGCCTTGGGCGAATGCTGGAAAGAGCAGGTGACATTTTAGACGCGAAGCAGCTCTTCGACTCGCCTGTGCAACGTCGTACGCACGTGTGTCTGCACAAACGCGCCACAACGCGTTCCCCTTGCTGCAGGTGTTGGAGCGGTGAGAAGTAGGTCACACCATAGCTGCGCGTTGACCTTACGCTCGCCTGACATGCTCCCCTCGCAAGTGCGCGCTGACATCACTCTCTTTCTTCCGGCTTCTCCACGCACTCGCAACACACTTCTCCCTCGCTTCACCCTCTCCACTGCTCCCAACGCTCGGCCGCACGTCGAGTGGAAACCCTCTTTTGGCTCGTTTATCTGCGAAGAAACTTAGACGAAACCTAACCCACTTCCCGTGTCTTTGCGTTTCAGAGAAACGTTTACTCAAGCAAATGCTACACCAAGTTTCGCTTCAAACCATTCTCCCAGCACACGCGTCAACGCCGATTTCAATGAGGTGCGCCTGCGCACCACTGCTGCTTCGCATGCCTCCAGGGTTCCTTTCGGGAAGACAGTTCATAATTCATCGCACAAGAAAGTAACGCCGAAAACTAAATGAACAGAGGACACAAAGTTGACGCACACCGCACTGTAACGGTTTTTCATGCTATCCGGATAGCAAACCGGATGTTAATTGTGGTTAACCTTCTGTCCTTCCTCTTTATCTCTTTCTCCTTCACTGCTAATTTCTCTTTAATGAGCAGTCTACCTAAACACTCGTGAAGTAGTTTGTTTCTGGTACCCTCCTGCGCAGTGGGTATAGCACGTTCCTTCAAGAGTAATTTCACCCACGCATCAGCGTATTTCAAGCTCATTCCAGTTTTTCAGAAACTAGGCACAGTTAGGGCTCTATCGCGCTGACGTGCTCGCGACCTTTGTAGTACGTGCATCCATATATTCGTTATCCTAGTTAGCACCTGCATTCATCCGAGTCACCTGGGACCCATCGCAGTGGTCACAGTAGGACTGCTCTAAAGGTTACTCGAGAGTGACCGCAGTGATCCCTCTCACGGATCGCAATGACATATTTATCAAGCTCGATTTTTGGCCTCACATAAGTGCTATCTGATGATGATGATGATAGTGATGACGAAGTGCTCTCTCTCTCTCGCTGGCTCACTCACTCGCTCACTCACTCACTCAATAAACAAATAAACGAACCAGCAAACAAGTCGCTCGCTCATTCCCTTATTCGCGACCACTTGATGAACTAACAACATCACTAACGCAATAGACTGTTTAACCAATCGCTCACTTGATCCAACATTTGCGCTGATGCACTCTTTCGTGTACCCACTTGCGTTCTAGGAAACTGCGAAAAGTTGCAGTACAGTAAACAAAATCTTTGAATTGAGAATATTTCACCTGAAGCAATGACGATATGGCACCTCCCATCACTAAGCATTCTTTTCTTCTCTATTCGTTCCCTGCCAGCACAGACCAAACAACGACCCTTCGGAAATAAAGCAACGCATCGTCACAAAGTGTAACGTATACCGCATTCGCCCGCAATATGCACATGTCCTCATTTTTTTTTCCTTCATCCACAACTTGTACCTAGTATACATACTCAATATGCTTCCCCGGGATATATTCAGCCCACAATGCTCCTCTTCTCTCGCAACGAAACAAATGGTCTCCCTCAGTGAACCAGACAGCCTCATCCATGAATCGGGGACTCGTCCCTCCATGTAGCCACCTAATACATGCACTCTTCTATCTCCCGAAGAATACGAGACAAAGATGTGAAAAAGGACAAACCCAGTAGAGACCACTTGGAAAGCTCGTGCCTGCAGGTCCTGCATGTGCTAGATATTTGTCGCTGTGAACCGTGAATCAGAGCTGGGTTTCCGCCCTTCGTTTCTTGTTCTTCTGCCTTCTTTGTATTCTCTACCTTTACTGTCAACCATTTCATTTTGTTCTTTTACTCTATCCTCCCGTAGTTTCCGTCTGAAAAGGTGCGGATGTTCGGACGAAACTCAATGCATGCATCACCATCTACAATGCGGCCTTGCTTGCTTGTACTCGACAGTGGAGTTTCTTTCTATGCATTAATGCATTATTCTCGAGGACGCTGCAGTGAAAGTTCGCGATAATGAATGCTTAACAGCGCAAACTACAGGAGGGGATAGAAGAGACGAGACAGAGCACTGAACTGCAAAAAATTTATTTCTTACGAAGCTCTTCTCTTTTATGCAATTACCAGTTGCACCAGTCATGCACGAAACACGGCGATAATGCAAAGTTCGCGGAGGCTCGTCTTTTAATTGAGTTTTTGCACAAGTCTGCGCAGTATATATGTGCACGCTCCTTTTCTAGTTACCTCTCTTTCTAGACGTAATGTATCGTTTTCGGGTTCATAGGCTGCTTCTGCAGTGCATCGAACAACCTTTTACCACTCTTATCTCTGTTCCTGGATTCTCTGCATGCCGATGCGCCCTTTAGTGTAGCTTGAACGCGTTTACTTGTATAACAGATGTTTGTGGAATCGTTGTATGCGTCTTTGGCGTGGCTTACGTGCGTGCCTCTTTCTTTCACTCTTTCATGTGTGCCCACGCATTGTTGGTTCAACGTACCCGTCAGGCTTGGGCGAGCAAAACAGGACCTTCTCCACGTTTGGTGACTTTGCTTACAGCCGTGATTTCGCGTTTCGGTAAGTTGCACAGACTGCGCTAACGCTGTTACACACTCGTTTCCGGTTAGTTGCTGCAACATTGCTCCTCTAGTTTATTTACGCTAAAGGTCACCCACGCATTTCCATGCGCATATTAGGGTGTTTCTGTAATGTACCTGATCACTTGTTTGCATATGCACTTGCTGAAGTTAAAGAACACTTCATTCACCTGCATCATTTGCTGTTTTCCCCTTTTTCTTCTGAAATGAAATAGCCATCATGATGGCACCGGCTACTTCTTCTCACTTGGCAGACAAAATATGTATTAACGGAAATAACAAAGACACAAAATGCAATACAGTATAACACACAATGTGAAATTACGGCACAGTTGAATATCGCATGAGAGTTCAGACACGTCTAATAGGCTCATACGTACACAAATAATGTATCACCATTAAAATAGCAAAATTCAATTCACACTGAGAGAAATGATTACATATAAAGGCGAACGCACTATCTCGAGATTACAAATTTACTTCAGTATGAAGGGGAAGGCGATATCGTGTACAGTAGATCAATATTTCCATAGAATATTCGTTTTTTTTTTTTCAAGACACTTTGCTTAAGGCGACAAGCGCGCTTTTCTGGAGACCAGTAGGTGGCCAAGTACCTAGTATTTTCTTTACTGCGAAAGGCCTCTTGTCTAAAAGCAGCAGACTTGCTCGTAATACCTTTCAATGTGACTCATATTATAGACACTCGAGAAGCATAATTTTGTACGGTACATCTTCGTGAGGATGGCCGCAAGAACACACTGTACTGGGTGAATATTTAATTCTGTCTGTACGATAGACTTTGCTCCTCTGAATGGCCTTTCCTTTTCTGAACATTTTTTTCGAATCGCCGGTCCTGCCACCAGTGATTCAACAAAACGGGGCTCATTTAGTAAAAATTTTCTATTGCTTTATTTTGTTGAATAAACGTTCATAATACTTGGCGTTTCAGTAAGTTTCTTGAAGCTCCCGGTTGAGTAACAACTTCTTTTTATACTTTTTAGAATATGGTGAATGTATGCAGGCCTCTTGCCTATATATATATATATATATATATATATATATATATATATATATATATATATATATATATATATATATATATATATATATATATATATATATATTTCGGCGATTCACTGCCCCAGGCTACCGGCGAAGAACGTTGAAGTGATATGAGTCTTCGTAAATTTACCTAAATGTGTCATCCTTTGCTCATGTTCTACATTGAGCTTCTTTAATAAAAGAAAGAAGTTTCTATGCAGTTGTTGCAATCGTCCTCTTCCACTCATTCAGTCACAACTGAGCAAAACGGGAATTCACACACTTTCTTTCCTATTTCGTTCTCCGCACAAACGTTTCGGAGGCTAGCAATATCAGATATCGTCTTCGTATATCCTTGTTAGAATGCCTTATAACTGACCGTTTTATTCCATGTAGCTTTTCCGTGTTGTATTTCATTTATATTGCGGCAACAGTGATTGAAAAAATCTTTTTCGGTCCGATTCTTTTTTGAATACGCCAGCTTTGCGCACTGAGATTCTGTAGTGGAGGAAGATTTGCTCGATGCAGCCCCTTTCAAGTATTTCGTTCCTCGACCATTGCGCGTATTCAGCCAGACGTGAATGAACGGGAGCTGGTGAATCAAAAACAAGGAGACAGCAAAGGATGCTCCAGTGAAGTATGATTCCCTAGGATGCTCGCATTTATCATCCGATCTATGCCATCCCTTCTCTATCTCTCTCAATATAAACCCAGCTCTTTTACGGCTTTCATATCGGCTCTCAAAGCTTGCCACTGTTCTGTGACCAGTCGAGGTCAGCCATCCCGTTTGGGGAATGCATTTCGTTTCATACGCAGTCCCAGTTTGTCTACGCTTTTTATGCAATGATGGCTGTGCAAGTTTGGCCCGGTTCGTGTACGCAGACATCTCTGGGGGGGGGGGGGGGGGTGCGTTTGCTTGCGTGCGATATACAAATCGTCGAGTTTTTAAATGACTCCTCTCGGATACCCGAAAGGGCCGGTGTTTACATAACGCACTTTGGCCTGTCTGCCCAACTTCCTGCAATTTGTCATTTTTTCTGATATAGTCCAAGTGGTAAACACCGACTCTCTGAGATATTCGTTTACTACGCCTCTTGCAGCAGTGCATACTGACGGCCGTTTACGAATATTAAGTTACGTAGAATGTACGTCGACACTATTTCTTTACGCTCTAACATTTTTCGTCGATCATGGCGCCATGCGCCCAAAGTGGTTGTCGTGTGTAGTGACATATACAAATAGATCACTTGCACGATAGTTCTGGGGTCCTGCCTGTTTATCCCTTTGTTATTTCCCATTGTCGTTATATGAGCTGTTTGTTAGCATTTCTGTTTTTTGAGCACGAAGGCAGAATTCGAGGACGTATTACACATCGAGCACGCTTTTTTGTTCAGACGTCTTCATCCGTTATGCGGACGGCCAATAATTTGGGAGGGGGACTGGATTCGCTACAAGGAATGTGACGGTTGGACTGCGCATCTGATGCGCAAACATCTACGAAAATATGAAATCGAGCTTTAAGATAACGACAAGCTTGGGACATACCAGTTAAATTGATGTTACATATATTTATTCCGGCTACATAAGCCAAGGTAGGAGAACTAATAACTTGACTATTTACGCCACCTCGGAAATCATTGGATAAAATCATATGTCCCCGAAGAAATGGGATGGTGGCTGAGATCTGTATGGCAGCTTCCAGACGCATTGCGAATTGTGCAATTAAAGCGATGAACAATAACATATGCGAAAGCGTGCTGGCGGGAGATTAGATTGTCCGCTTTGTCGGGTTAAAGGTGAGGCAAAAGTTGATAATTATGCGCAAACAATTCTATTAATTTTTGTATCAGCAAACGCTAGTGCATTTTTTGATTCGAGAAAAAAGATACAATAAAGAACAAATACCAATATAGCTGCTCTTTGCTGGTGACGCAAGGCCCTGACAACCAGCTACAATTGGTGAACCAGGCTCGGGTGGCGGCAGCTAGCCATGGCTACCTGGACTGAGGAGGCCACCCACCTTAGGGCTGATGATTGATTGAATGATACGTGGGGTTTAACGTCCGAAAACCACCATATGATTATGAGAGACGCCGTAGTGGAGGGCTCCGGAAATTTCGACCACCGGGGGTTGTTTAACGTGCACCCAAATCTGAGCACATGGGCCTACAACATTTCCGCCTCCATCGGAAATGCAGCCGCCACAGCCGGGATTCGATCCGGCGACCTGCGGGTCAGCAGCCGAGTACCTTAGCTACTAGACCACCGAGGTGAGGCTCCTCAGGGCTGAAATACAAAGCGCCTGGTTCTAATAAAGTTTATTTCATTCATTTCATTCGTGATACTTTGGGTTTTTCTTGGCTACTTTCAGATTGGTCCCAAGGCAGACAAGCTTTTGATGTGCAAAGCTGTTCTGACGCGTGCTATTTTGTTTATCTGTGTTTTTTAAAGAGGGCTCCACACCGCCCCGCTTTCAAAGACAAGAGAGTAGTTACCTCCTGGCTTTCGCTAACTTTCCTACGGGCAATATCTCTTCCTCACCACTTTTCTCGAAATAGCACGTGTGTAATGTCGGCAATAATATTTCAGCATATCAAGACTTGGAGTTTGACGGGTACATGCAGTTATCTCCACTCGCGCTGTAGGAAACGCACAAAAAGAAGTAAAATGAGTTGATAGCGCATCACAGTCATGCGAGACGAGGAAAAGACCGATCGGTGGCTGCATGGAAAAACACTGCAGGAGACAATTAACAACAGATGTTTCGCGTATATGGACCAACTGAAAAAGAGTACTACATAGACGCCAGGGAAATCACTATTCGACGTCATGAAGTGCACCAAAAACACAACGATGTTTTCTTCCTTTTTTTTTACATTCAGGGGCTGTTGAGGGGCCATTTAAACTCTATTCATGACCCACAGATCACTGGATTAGATTCCGGCCGTGGCAGCTGCATTTTCAATAAAGGCGAAGACGCTTGAGTGTGCTGGTTAGAAACCCAGGTTGCTGGTTAGTTGCTGGTGAAAGAAACCCAGGTGGTCTAAATTTCCGGAACACACCATCATGGCGGCTCCCATCATTATAAGGTGGGTTTGGGACATTGAACCACAACAGTTACTAAAGTCTAGCCATGTAACGGCCATCGTGATTTTCAGAAAACGTTTGAACGCCGTATAATATCTCGAGTCACTTCCACTGGCTTGCTTCCAACAACCGCTTATCGCGGCATCAAGACTATAAAGTAAGCTTTAACCGAGGCTTAGTAACTGCCACCATACTTTCTCTTCACGCCTAGTAAGTTTTCTATAGACCACGGTATACCACTACTAAGTAAAACAAAAGCTTGTCCCGTGTGTTTATTTTCGCGCCGCGGGAATGTAGTCTTCACATTACCACATTCACCATGGAAAGGAATGATGGTGAGGGGGCGTCATTTTTTGCTCACCACATTTACGTCATTTCTCTGCTGCGTTTGCTTAGACCTGTACAGTGCAGATGGATCTCAGAATAGTGAAGGCTACCAGCTCTGACCCGAATAGTGACAGCAACTGCTTTGTTTGCATGTTATGTCAATTAGCTCGTGCCCTGACAGAGACAAATTCAAAATAAGCTGTTGATGTGCTTAACCACTGAAATAATTACATTTAACGCATTGTCGTACCTAGATATCAATGATGTACATAACTATTCATGTCACCTATTTCTTAAAATCAGTAATGCAAACATCCAGCCGAAGTTGGAATAGATGAAGCTTCTTTTTTGCTGAAAATATGTATGTAATAACCAGTGCGAAAAGAAACGTCAGAAATTGTTGCATATTTACAGACAAAATTATAATATCTTAGTCTTTCTGGGAAAATTCAATCACACGTTACTTTGAACTTCAACGTCCACAAATGAAAAAAAAATCTACGAATTGTTCACTAATGGAAACATGGCCTCGAAGAAACAATTTCTGTTTACTGTTTTTTTAATCGCAAGCTTTCATGCTCTTTTTTTTCATATGTACAAATTGTGCTGTTTACAGTATTTCGAAGGCATAGGAACGCTTGTTTTAGTGAGCCGTGTTACTTAATGTGAGGACCCTAATCAACGTGCGGTGTATCGACGAGCCGTTCTAATATTGTAGCAATAACTTCGGAAGAAGCGATGATGACGTCGTGGCGGCAATCTCGCGTCTCCGTTGGCAGATGGAGACGTCGTGGCTATCGGAAACCCTTAATTACCATCTCCAAATGGGTCCCGGCGAAGGGCAGACACTTATTGGCGGTATATTGTTTTGTATGAGGTCTACAACAACCGACATAAGTAGAATGCGTCGCTGGGCGAGTTAGTGCATTGTCTGAAAATAAAAGCACAGCACAAAAAGACGGGGCACAAGCGACAAGAGCACCCATTCTGTCTTCTAATTTCCTGCGTGCCGTCTTTTTGCACTCTGCTTTTATTTTCAGACAACAAGAGACGAATGACAGCTGTCATTGGCCAACCGGTGCACACTCTAAAAAATAACCAAATACTTACAGGGCTGGTCAGAAGTTCGCATGCCACTGTCTCATGTTTTCCTATGGTAGCGTATCCTGGGAACTTTCGACTCCCCCTGTACACCAAGGAATGCGAGCCTGAGCGCGTCCTCACGATTTATTCTCACTGTTTACGTAGGCTATGCTGGAAAAATTCACGGGTTTTCTTAAGCATTCAGGTATGATTGGAGGGAGAAAGCTCGCTTCTCGGTGGATGCATTTATGGTACCCCATTCCTCTTTTCTAACCAAAGGTTTCTGCGCGTACCGCGGGAGTTCACACAGCCTCCAAGATTAGAGGCATTGCAAGCTTTCCACATCTTCCATCGTTTCGCACTGCCTCCGTGATCAGCCCAAGCTCGACAAATCGACCATGTCCTTTGATGACGCCATAGTGTGACATCACGTCATGTGGCTCCAAGACACCTTGACATACCTTGGCGGTCTCTGATTTGATTGTGTCGCATGGGCACGTCATCATGTAGTGATTATTTTTGTCACTCTTCTTTACGCCGCGAACGCTTGATTTTCGTGTTTGATGAGGCGCATGAGGCTTCCGCTTAGAAAAAGAAAATAACACGGATTTCATCTTCGAGTTGTCTAATCTAGATGAATGCATAAGGACCTTGTGCGTCTTTTCGGACTTGGCAGCCACTGTACCTAATAACCTTTTGTCACAAGAACGTACCAATTGAAGTTACGGCTGAAGAAACGACCAGCTTCGCCGGTAGACTGTATGTGAAAGTTTCTATCGTAGATTTTTATTGATATGAGAGCACACCCTGCAATACAAGAAAGAGTCGCTCTAAACGTGAATGAAAAGTTGCCGCTGGCTTTGCTTCGCGTTCAGTCAGATGGACGCCTTTCTTCTACAGGAAAATAAGCGGTGACCGAAGGATTACCAAACGAGAAGACGAAGAAGCGCGGAGCGGAAAAATAAATCCGGAATCTGAAGATGGATGTGGCCAGGGGAGAATAAACAGTCGCGCGGCCGATACGCGTTGGGCCTTTGACACGCACAGCACTGTTTGATTGATGCTCAATGTGAGATCGCTTTGAGAGCACTCTCACAATATGGCGGATATAGGAAAGCATTACACTGTGCGCGCTACATAGAAAGCTCATTTCATATTGTGCTTGAACTAAACTGCGCCGCGCCGTGCAAGCAACCTCAAGCGAGCACAGAAAAAGAGATAAAGTTCATTTTGTAGGATAGTGAGCAGGCTGTGGCGTTAGATACACCAGCCTGAATTGGTGCAGCGTGGCCAACCCACTGACTATACGAGAATTTCAAAGCGCACAGTCAAAATGTCTCAGCTGATATGATGGGCAACCAGCAACCTTATCTACCCTTCTCGCACAAGTTTTTCTTTTCGAGCCGGACTTCTGTTTTGCAGCTACGGCGTATTTCAGCTAGTTTACCAAGAATTCATTCTCCAGCGCCATTTTGTAATGCCAGGTGGGAAAACCACAGCACTGCAGATAAAACACTCGAAGATAACTGCAGTAGGCTAGCGACAACATAGTTTTGCTGCCCGATGTATCTTTCGATTCTGCGGAAGCTTCTGACAATCATGAGTGTAGCCCCCCCCCCCCCCTATATATATATATATATATATATATATATATATATATATATATATATATATATATATATATATATATATATATATGTGTGTGTGTGTATGTGTGTGTGTGTGTATTTCTGCCAATGGCACTGCGCTAAGGCGAAGTGTGCTCCTGGTGGTATGGCAACAGAACCACTATTTGAGCACCCCTTTCACAAGCTATGGCTCGTATGTTTTTCATTGTGTTTTGAGAACCAATCTTCTGAAGGGGCAAAATACAAAATTAAAACTAAGCTTGCGCCTTTGTAGACACAAACATCACAATGTACCGGTCATACAAGTTATAAGTAAAAGTGTAAAAAAGTGTAAAAACACCACTAAATAGAAGAAAAAATATAAGAGCAGAAAAACTCAGTTTGTCGAGATATGGGTTGCGTCTTCCTTGAAGAAAGGAGTTTCGCCCTGCTTATACCTAAAGGGAAGAAGCGAAGGGTTAAGAGCACCATGTGCAGCTATGAAATGTTGCTTCTGGTCGATGCCAAGCGAGGGTAAAAGGCAGGGTGTATGACAAGGTTGCGAGGAAGAACCGAAGCCAGGTGTTCCAAGTCGAAAGAAGTATTTAGCGCGTCTAGCCCCCTTGCCTCGGCAACGGGGTTGATCCTGTTTCCGCGTTGGGTGTTTCGAGAACACACTAGGGCCACATTTAGAGACGAGTGTCTAAAATCGCTCATTGTGGGGCCGCCTTCCATTCGTTCCTTTATATTCCCTCTTTTTTACCACCGCATCCGATCTTCTGATCCACTGCGAACGGCAACTGACAGCAACGGCTGGACTCGGGCTTGGATAATTCTGCGTCGCACACGTTTCCCTATAGCCACACAATAGCTGAAGCTGCTACCGCGATTTCAAAAAGTGGGGCCTGATTGAAGGCTAATAGAGAGATCTACTCAGTGGGATGAAAGAGAGAGGACTAATGTGCCCGCTGTGTGCGCCTTATACCGATGCCGTACCATTGTAGGAACTCGTATGAATTTCATACCCTAACGTCCGTGCTAAGACTGTGCTAACGACCAGTCTATATGAACGAGTTCGAAGAAGCATGGTCGATCAGAAGCAGCCCGGGATTGTTCGGTCAAGGCGAGCTAGAGCTATAAGTGTGTGAGGATTATAAGGGAATGGCTAGCCTTACTTTGTACGCCATTTCATATTGTTGATATCCCCCTCATGGCTTCACCCTCGTAGTGATACTGTGACACTTGCTTTTCTCGTGGGTTGCTGGAGGTACAGCAATGGTTATTGGTATCAAATTCACGCATTTTATGTACTAATTTTCAAGAAACTTCAAGCTCTACATATGTACTAAAATTTGAACACCTAAGACAAACTCAGTGCATGTTAATGATGTCATAACCATCAGATACGAGAACTTCAATCTTTAAGGAAGAGTTGACATTCGTGTTTATGTACACTTAACCACGTGTTTATTGGGGAAGTACGAGCAACTGTCAAGTGTCTTCCACGTTTCACGTGACATGTTTGCGTAGAAAGTCTCTTTTAGTGGCGACATTTTGCCGCAAGGCAGCGCTTTTTTTTTCCCACAGGACTATGTCGCCTGCTCGTGGCACAACTTCACATGAACGAGTTATGGCGGATGGCAGACGACACCACTTAATTCCCAGTACCCGCGCAGTGCCACCTCTTTTTTTCCTACATTTGTATTTTTATATGGTTGCTTCGACTACCATTGGCTGGCCCGGTGGTTGCACGGCACGTGACATCAAAACTCGGAAACGACGTCATCCCGCGGGATTTCGCGAGAACCGTCACGTATAAGGGTGGCGCGCTGCCTCCTGCCTATCGGCCGGTTGCTCAGCGGTATAGTAGCTATGATCACTCCCGACGTTTTCGTCGCTAAGTGAAAGTAAAATGACTGTGAAAAAAAGCAAGCATGACGGGAATGAGTTGGAAAGAAGGCAGGATGTCATGAAGATAGAAAATCTATACGACAAGCTAATACATCAACTTATGGCCGATGCCCGGAAGGAGTAAACATGTCTGCGTAAGACTGACAAATCGCAGGACACGTCACAAAGTTATGCATATATAAGCGGACTTGCCTAAAGCGTACCTAAAGAGGCTGGAGGGATGCGAGGGATGTTACAGAGAACCCAGCGCATCACACGAGAAATTGCCCACCCTGTGCGGTTATTGAGTATCGGCCATTTTATGCATAGTAGCTGGCCCAGAATGCTGAAGCTTCAGAGGGGCAAGATGGTACACAGAACACTGAGTATTCTTTTTTCCTTTGCGTGTGTGGCTTCACGCGGCTTAGTAAGGTGACCGTATGTGCCAAATGTAATAGGCCTTCATGGTACGGTGGTTATCTTACTCGGAAGCTGTTACGGACCTGACTTTACCACGAGACTTTGTGTATTTATAGTTGAGGTGTGTTTAAAACAAAAAAGGGGGTGGTGAAACTGATAACGTTTCTCACTGCGCACTCAGAGTTAAGTCACTGTTGAAAGAAAAGCAGTGCTTTATAACAAGAAAACATATATCAACACATACTAACACAGACGTAAAAGAAATTCATTAGGGTAATTCGGTATCGCTATAACTTTCAAAATTGCCTCTCGAAGCGATAAGCGATACTGCATTTCTGGTTGCTTATTTGCGTACCCACTTACCAATTCTGTACTAACCCCACCCAACCTTCTGCTCGCTCTCATCTTCGCGTATTCTGGATGCCAACTCAAAACTCGCTACACAAACACTGAAAAGGGTTTGTGTAGCGGGACACACTTGGACCATACTTGTGGGCTCCCAAAGGTCACCCATTGAAATACATTTTTTTTACTTAACGATTGCGGCGTCTCTTGCTTACGAAGTCTCGTTACAAAGAAGTGGTGCCCCGCCGTGGTGGTCCAGTGGCTAAGGTACTCGGCTGCTGATCCTCGGGTCGCGGGATCGAATCCCGGTTACGGCGGCTGCATTTCCGATGGAGGCGGAAATGTTGTAGGCCAGTGTGCTCAGATTTGGGTGCACGTTAAAGAACTCCAGGTGGTCGAAATTTCCTGAGCCGTCCACTACGGCCTCTCTCATAATCATATCGTGGTTTTGGGGAAGTTAAACCCCACAAATAAATCAAATAAAAGTGGTGACTGCGAGACCCAGCAAGCTGCTGCGGTCAGTTAGTCGTGCCTAAAGAGATGGGCAGATGAAACCATGCCTCTTATCTGAGAGGTCCTCGCCAGGGTGATGTCGGTCATGACCGTCTGACCAGACAGACACTTTACCCAGCGACACACTTCGCTCGTCTACTTAGACAAGGATCGCAACACACTTCACTCGGCTACTCAATAAGATTGCCGAACAGAAAGATGGCACTCACTTCATTGTCGACTTAAGCAAGTATACAAAGGAACATGTGATTTTTTTGTTTGTTTTCTTTCTTTCTTTCTCTCTTTCTTTCTTTCTTTCTTTCATCGACTGCAAGATGCTGGGTACATGTAGCTTCAGCCAGGGCCTACTTTGCCTCACACTGCCAGTTGAGAGCAGAGCATCGACATTGTGACAAAACGTTTAGCACCAGGCGGTATTACTATATTCCTTCATGGTTGCCTGTTCGTTTTGTTCTTTTGTTTTTTTGTATTTCTTCCTCCCCACCATTGTTCATATCTTTCTCAAGGTCCTATTTCCCGGCGAAGGGAACCACCTCTTTCTGGCGTTGTGCGAAGCAAACGCTGCCGGCTGTAACAGGTACAGCGACTTACTACTAAGTGCCGTGTACCTCTTCCTGGCTGCTAGCCCACGCATGCGCAGACGGCACCAGGACAGAGGCTTAACTGATCCCTTGAGTCTCTGTAGGATGTGAATGTGTCTTGTAGGATCAAGGGCTTGCGGCAAGCCACGTGATATATTCCTGTATTGATGACGGGAGATATGACAACCATGCTGCATTTAACGTAAGAGGGAACATTATTTATATGCTCTATAGAAATAACTAGAAAACTGCTTGCTGCTTTTCCATGCGATGCGGTGTTTTTCTAGATTGCTAAAATCTTGAGATCACTGACGTTTAGTATTTTTTTCGCACCGGGTCTACCATCATTTTGAAGTTATTTACCACTACTTCCTATTTAGTATATAATGTCATTTTATGGTAATGTCACTTTATTTAACGAAGCCTTTAACGTTAAACCCCACATATCAATCAATCAATCTTTTTTTCTGCTTTGACCTGTGGTGCATAGGTATGTCCTGGGCAAGACGCTTTTGCTGCTATTTATCTGAATATTATGACGCATTAGCTAGTGTCTTCACTTCTCTAATGAAGACAACTTATATTTTTGTGGGCTCTAATCATAGTTCTGTTTTACCTTGAAACCATTAGAGAAAAGTACGTACTGTTTTGCGTTTCTTCCTAACGGCGCTTACCAGTTTATTTCCTGTAGCTGTTTTGTAACCAAGGAGACACGACAAAGTCAGGCATTTACTGCAAGTCTTTAATCAATTTTTTAATCAATTTTCGCCTTGAACGATTGAAACCGACTGAAAGGTGTAAAGATGGTCTTTTAGATGACGGTCTTAGAAAAACGCAGGGACGGCGAAAATGTCTTGGCTTGGGAGGCTCTTCATAGGTTTGTGTAGCTCTTTTTTCATTTCATCGAACTTACGGCTAGGTTAGCAATCATCGTGGAAGTGGTGGAGGAGCAACGATAGTAAAGTCAATCAGAAGCGCGTCTGGCTTGCTACTTTACACCAGTGCTAATCGTTGGGGGCTTAACGTCCCAAGACCACGATATGACTGTGCCGGGAGGGCTTGCGAAATTTCGACCATCGTGGTTATTTAACGTGCACCTAAATCTATAAGTACACGGGCCGCGCGAATTTGCACCCCCATCGAAATTGTGGTCGCCGTGGTCGGAATTTGAACCTGCAGCCTTCTGGGTTGGCGGTCGAGCGCCACAACCATGCAATTGGCCATCGCAGCGACTACACATTTCGCTTAGAGAACGGTATCAAGGGAGGAAGAGATAGCTAGAAGTGGTGTTATGAAACATTTGCTAGGACTTAAGCAAAACTACTGCGTTTCATGCTCAACTGACCACCTGACTACCTGAGAATAGAATGACAGTTGCATGTATTGGGAGGTTTTCACGTTTCTCTGTAGAAGCTGACACACGGCTGACCTAAATACTCAAAGAGAGAGATAAAGATGCAAGGAAAGGCGGGGAGGTTAAACAGACGCACGTCCGGTTTGCTACCCTGCACTGGCGAAGGGATGAAGGGGAGAAAAGAGGTTGCAGAGAGATGAGAAGGTACACACAATCACGAGCACACTAGGCGGAGCATACACAGTCCACAGGTGGTCGCTCAGGTTTGTTGTCTTCAAGTAAAGTAGGAGTGCTTTAGTCACTTTCCGCGCAACTGAGGCAGATGCCCAAGGTTCCAGAATCTTCTGCACACAGAATGGTTTAGAGTCAAGTTGATTCAAAACCATCCGGAGCTGGCATTGCTGTGTGTCATGCCAGCTGAATGGCAATAATAGGCGGGTGCTGGGGCCAGTACATTTCCCTCTTGTACAAACTGAAACCTACGGTGATTCGGTAAACGATGTCTCAGAAGGTGTGTCTCGTGCCTGAGAAACACGCTGTTCGTTATCCCGAAAACCGTAGTTCCCCCTTTGACACTGGATGGTGTGTTGTAGGCCCGTATGCTCAGATTCGGGTGTACGTTAAAGAACACCAGGTGGTCGCAATTTCCGGAGCCCTCCACTACGGCGTCTCTCATAATCATATGGTGGTTTTGGGACGTTAAACCCCACAAATCAATCAATCACTTGGTGGTTTCTTTTCAAGCGCCTGTTCTCTGCCACAAGTGAATTTTCTTGTCGTAACCATACCTTCATCTGATTGGCAGCCGCAGGGGCGGAATCCAAACCACGTACTGAGTGGCGTTTTCACTTTCTTCTTTTTTTTCAACTGAAAAATAACTTCACGGCAATGCTCCTTCGTCGACAAAGCCGGAAAAGGTATCAATCCGACGCCTATGGACTGCAAAGTACACAACTGGGTTCATGATTGATGTATTTTGCGTGGTAGCGAACACAGACGACTGCGCTTGCCCTTGCCTGCTTATTGTCTGTGTCCTCTACCGCGAAGTATACTTCGGTTTATGGAAACCTTTAAGTGTAAATGACTTCATTTCCCTATACCGTACCCATTCCGCCTGAATCAATTTCTTTCGCGTCATTTATTCGCGTTAAAGAAGCTCGGTATCGCATGCTTTCGTGTTTCTTGGTTCTTTTTGTTTTGTCTTTTTTTTTCTTTGAAGAAGCTGGTCTATTTTGATATAAATATTCCACGGGTGAAAAATTTCGTTTTCCTCGGCTACATTCTATGAAAGATTTTCTTTTTTTTTACTTTCTTCTTTCGCTCGCTCCAGCATTTCCGCCCGTCTTGCTGCTGAGAAGGCCGTGTTACGGCCAGCAACGAACCCTCAAGAGAATCGCTGGTGCCACTAGAGCTCGCAGCCTGGTAGAAGGTTGTGTTGACAGCTCATGAGAAATTGCGGGGGGCGCTCTTCTGTTTTTTTTTTTCTTACAGTCTTTTTCCACGCTATGTCATTTTTCAATATTCTTACTAATGGTGGAGGTCCTCGCAACTGCGAAGGCTCGTAGACTTTACATATGCAGCTTGAATAGTAGCGACAATAAAAAAGACTAATAGAAAAACAGCCACGGTAGAAGAAGCTCTCTACACGTTCTAAGAAATTTCTCAAAAAAATCTTGAAAATATGGAAAGATGAACAAAAAGAAATAAACAGAAAAAAAGAGAGCTCGCGTTTCTTGTCAGTCTCACAATGCACGCGAACAGAAATGCAGGAGAAATAGTCCCTACACGACGTGTGAGCATGAGTTATTTTTATTTCTTGGAGAAAAGGAAAATAAAGAAATATGACACGTGTTTCTCTTTTAGACGAGTCATCTGTCTTTTTCTCACCGTCGAGTTAGACCATGCGAGGCTCCCGAGTGAAATTTCTCCGAGCCAGCGTTTCTGAAAAGAGCACTCTGCGATCTCGACCATGCCGCGAGCATTGCGCCTACAGCGCACGTTTCGGAAAGAGTCCACTAACTTGAAGAAATGGCGGTACGAAGTGTACACCTATTCCGCGTTGAAGCAGCGGGTGGAGTTTGTCGCGACGCTCTCGAGGAACAGGACAAGAACGACAAGAGAGAAGGCAGGGCGGTTAACCAGGCACATGCCCGGTTCGCTACCCTACTCTGGGGGAATGGAAAAGGTGGCATAAATATTAGAAAGAGAGAGAGGAAAGAGAAGGGAAAGAGAGGAATGCCTTCTAACGACGTTGGTGGCTCGTGTCTGTCGGGCATTTTGTGTTGACCAATGATCCCTTCGCATCCGGCATGCTGTGCGGCAGGCGTGCATGAATTGTTTCGCAGGCGTGTGCGCTGTGCGTGCGCAAGAGCTGACGCAGTACGTACGTAAGTATTCTGACGCGCCTCCCTACAAAGCAAGCATAGAAAACTTCCAAGGTCCCTTATGCGTTTGACTCAGGCGACTTGAGGGTGAAAGCCATTTCTGCTCCTCCTTTTAAAGAGTCGATGACAAAGCTAGGTTCTAAAGTCCATAATCCATAATGTCCGTCCCTGGTGTCCATTGCCCCGGCTACATTAGAGACTTTTAGTATGCCAGAAGACGCTTACGTTAGCGTTAGCGTTCATCACGGCGCTAACACTAAAACGGAACACGTTGCCTGCCAAGTGGTCGTCTTTTAGTACAGCAGAAGGCATTCCCACTAACCCTAACGAGAGAACATACGGCGCCATCTAATTATAAATATACGCTATATGCACTGGGGAAACCTCAAGTGCGCCACTAAATTGAGTTGACCTGAATTCACCGCTGCTGCATCTTCGGGCCGCATGTGGTTCATTGTTGCGTAATGTGGTCCGAAGCTCATCGTTTTTCTTTCGACATATACACCTTTTCACAGGAAGGAAAAAAACACCGCCATGATGGGCTGTGCGAGGGAGTACAAAGGCTAAGGGCGCAGCGTTGCCAATGCATTTTCGAGGGGACGCGCCAATTCGCACAGCCCAAGGAGGGCTATTGCGGCGTTTAGGGAGGCGTTTATGAAAAGGTGAATACCGTAACCAAGTATTCCTCAAGACCCCTGTTACCTGACACCCCTTCACTGGTGGCCATATTTGACTTATCTTGAAAACAAACCAATGAGTGCATCGTTGCCATCTCTATTTGGCTGCCGAAAACATGATCGAACCTTGTAGACAAGTTTACCCCAAACGGACAGTGTATCTCAACAACGTGTAGCCCTTCTTTCGGCAGTATACAGGTTGCGAAAGCCTCATTCCTGAAATCTAAATCAAATACGACTAGTATTTCGAAATGAAGAAGGTTAACAATGCACACCAACGACTATAAAGATTTGAAGTGGAAGACTGTCGCTTTAACAGGCACTGCCTTCTTCCCCTACATGTGGCATATCTTAATTGCGTCATCGTTGAACGCTATGTTCCATAAACAGCGTTCGTACGTAAGAGTTCGGGCTACGCTAACGTTCTGCACAAGCTCACTTTAGAGCGTGCAACGGTAACGCTGAATCCTTGCGTTTCATATTTTCCGCTATACTAAAACTTTTATATGGGGCAACACTCGTGTAACGTACGATATGTGAGATATAAAACGAAAAGCTTAACAATAGACTAATAACAATCATAACCGTTACAGAGCAATACAAAACACCCCCAAGCCCAAACGTTTCCTGCTAGTCGAAGACTTCAACGTGAACATTAGGGACCTGAGGACATATCTTGGTCGTCGACTCTTTGAGTCGCTTCATGTCATTTTAGTTCACCCAAGTTAAATTGTATGGCACAACGCTCGGGTGACGTATGGTTACTATAGTCCATACTGTACCAGAGCTTGGTACTCATCAGGATTCTCTTTATGAAGACGCGTGGATTTTTTTTTTCTGAACCGATATGTTCGTTTGATTCCTGGCAAAATTCAACGCTTGGTCTTGCCTTATTTCATACGATAATGACACTTCTCCTGGCACTTGAAGTTCATATAGCATTATGTTTTTTTGTTTGTTTTTTTTTGAAGCAGTTTCAAGCAATGGCATCATTCTGTGACAGCATGTCTTCTTGCCACGTAGTAGGTCTGGGTTCAATTTACAGAGGAAAAAATTGTTTTATTTATATAAAATTAATTTATTTGCATTTTTATCGCTCGCGGTCAACGCTGATTTTTCGCTCTCAGCAAACGAAGCTGACGCCAACCCTGGAATTAGCGAGAAATGAGCTCTTTAATGCTGTAGCATGAAGACACTTGCCACAAGACGCTCCCGCAGATGAAACGTAATAATACCTAAGATTTCACGTCCCAAAAAACCCAGATATAATTATGAGAAACGTTGTATAGGGGTGGGGCTTCAGAAATTCCTACCATCTGGTGTTCTTTGACGCGCATACATGGGCCTCTACCACTTCACCTCCATCGAACGGCGACAGCCGCGGCCGGAATCAAACCCACGTCCTTCAAGTGAGCAACATAGCACATTAACCACTTCTCCAATGCGACGGACCACACATGGAACAACAACACTTATTTTTTTTCCCCTTATATGACCTATATTTGAGAAACTAACATAGAACCTACATACATGCTGTCTTTCCTACCTGTCTCCAAAGGGTACGTAAAATAAATGAACCAGGACACTCGTGTCAAGGTGTTCATTCTCATACCATCTCTATAGTTTTCGTGTCTGCGACATGTTACTTCTTTTCGTGTTTTCTTTTCCCCATTCCCATCAGACAAGCTGTAAGGCCCGTGATACATGATTTTCCTTTTGCGTATTCGTATCACTCTCGTGCATCCACGAGCATGCCTATACGCTGGGAGGTACGGGAAACGTGAGATCGTACGTCTGATGACTTTTGGTTTGCAGCCGACTCGTATAATCCCCCTGCTTCAATGGTAGGGAGATATTCTCAAAACCTTGGTACCTCTGGCATAGGCCCTGTGGCATCTCGGTGTAGGTAGACTGGCATGCGCATTCCACTTTACTTTCCTTCACCTCTCCTTCCCAAAGCATTACGAAGAGCATGCATAAGGAAATTTCGGGAAGAGAGAGGTTATTATAGAGGCCATCACGGTATATGATTGCATTCTCCCGCTTACTGCATCGCTCAAAATTTATTTCTTTCTGTTTACTAGCCGCAGTGGTGAACTTATATTGCTACGCCCTTGTTTTTGCCTAACATATCTAGCCATCTTTTTTTCCTTGCTGGAGCTATGGTTTTGGGGATAATAAACCCGCGAATACTGTGCATGCAGCTCTCTTTGGGGGCCGAGGATCGTAACAAATGGATCTTTTTTTTTCTAACTAATGCCTCAAAGCTTTATCTTATACGCTTCTGCCTTCACCAGTCATCGCTTTCAAGAAGGCCGTCGCGCAGAAGTTGGCAGAGAGAGTGGAGACACTGGCAGTGCCTCTAAATTTTTTGCTATACGAAGTAGAAGGACAGGATGAGCTTACGCTTAAACCTTAATATAACAATGACGAAGAGAGGAAAGAAAATGAACAGGTTAGTTATTTACTGCAAAAATGGGGGTGTGTACGAGTCTTGTGTAATGAATATAAATAAGAGACTCCCGGCGCCGGAAAGAGGAGAAAGAGATTAGTCATTTTCTTTGCAGATCTTCTACTATTTGAAAGAGTTTTCGCCCGATTCCAGAAAGAAAATCCCCTATGTTCCGAAGTGGTTTTCGTTTATGCGAAAACAAAAGAAATGGTACGAAGAAATACGCTAGCGAAGATATGTTACGAGACGACTGGCTCCCAAACCGTAAGACAAAACGCGACTTTATTCTGCGCTCACTGCGAACTATCAGGTTTGCCGTCCCTTCTGGCTCGTGCCTGTCCCCGCTTCGTCCTCTTCGACAGTCAAGCCTTCTCCAAGAGAATATTCTGCAACATCCTTCCAGGGGGGCCAAGAAGACTCGCGCGCTTCGATGAAGTCTGGGCCACTCCAGGTTGCTCCGATCTGGATTATTATTCAACAGTATACCTGAGGTAGGGTTAGACTTGAAAGGCGACGCAGCACACGTTGTGGGAGTCATACCCTAGTGGTCATGTTACGCCTTTCTATAGCTAATTTTTTGAAGTGACTTGAAAGATTCTTTTAAAACGGGACAAGTCGAAGAAAACACACACATAGCGACTGTGTGTGCCCTCTTCACCTTGTCCCGTTTCGAAAAACAAAATCAGCCCTAAATCACTTCACGTATCTTGTACCAACAGGGCTAAAGGTCAGCGCTTGCTGTGTCTGGTTTGTGTTCATTTCTGCGCTAATAAACCTACTCTCGTTTCTCATGTAGTGCTGTTTCAACTTAAAGCTAATTGATACGTGGGGTTTAACGTCCCAAAACAAGCATATGATTATGAGAGACGCCGTAGCGGAGTGCTCCAGAAATTTCGACTACCTGGGGTTGTTTAACGTGCACACAAATCTGATCGCACGGGCCTAAAGAGCATTCGCGCCTGCATCGAAAATGCAGCCGCCGCAGCCGGGATTCGATACCACGCCCCGTGGGTCAGCAACCGACTGCCTTATCCACTAGATTGTTGCGGTGGGGCTGGGTAGAATCATGTGCCTTCGGCTTTTACTGGAATGATTGCGTTAGTTGCCGGACCCACAAAGCTCACTTCGCTCGCTGCGCAGGCCACGTTTGCGAAAAGAGTGCACTTTTCAAGACAGATAGGACAGAGCGGTCTGTCCTATTGATCTTTTTTTCTAAAAACGTTCCCTGTGCACTAAAAAAGTGTATTTCTTTCAAAAGTACAAACGTCACGTCGGATAATTCTCGCACTGTCACATGCTACTGTGGGCGACGTCCGAGCACCCATGTATACCTAGAGGAGTGACACCAGAGCAGACTACCTGTCCATTTCTGTTCGTACGTCCTGCCCTCTACTATAAGACGTGCGCCCTCACGACGAAGGACGCCATTCTGTTTGAAAGTTGATCAATTTATGCGGCACGCAGCTTTAGCAATTTCGGCTTGCGTGATAGTGAACAACCAGTGTATGCATTGTGCTCGTCAGCTCTAAATGGGGAGACCTGGTGAGGAGTCCTTTGAAGCGTGCCCTTCAGACAATTTCGCGTGTGATACACATCACCACTGCTTTTAAGCGCACGTTTTTTTTTCTATAGTTAGAGTACTTATGGTGCTTTAGGTCATTGTCCTTTTTTAAAGTGTATTTCTAATACACTCTAGCTTTTGTGCTGAGGCCAGGATACGCATTTTGAGTGCGTCAGGCGAAGGCCTATTGTTTTCAAATAATACGGCAAATAAACAAATTTGAAAATACCCTCTGTATATGAAATCACAGGAAATCATAAACAAAATTTAATTAAAAACGCTTTGTTGTCGCCCAGTCAAAGAGTACGAAATAGGGTAAATAGCTCCTTCAATTAGGCAGTATTCGAAATCACAAATTACTTTTGTTGTTATGTTAATTATATGGACACTCCCGGCAACTTTTTGCCATCGCCATCATGACCCCGAATATTTTATGCATATATTACAAATAAATAATTTAAAAATGGTTGAACAACTAAATCTGAAGCGCGCGACTGGCATTCGGTCCTGCGAACCAGATCAGTGTTGTGAACCATCGCTCCATAGCAGGGCGCTTTAGTCAGTTCGGTAACGCACCACCTGTTGCTTAACAAAATAACGATAGGCTATTTATATACACATCTTGTGATAGTGGTAGGTCGAGCTCAGAGGTGGCTCAGCGTGTGCAGTATCACAAAGTGGTTAACGATCCAGAGTACTCGGTACTCTACTACGCGAGAGGTAAAAGCCATCTTTGGGCCTCACACTGATACTTCTAGCTAACAGGCCAACAATGCTGATGTATGTGTAGAAAAAGTTGTTAACGATTTAGAGCATGTCACTCTACTATGGGAGAGCAGAAAGCCGTCCCTACCTGAGTGTGTGGCTGTTTCGCAGCTCGTCATACAAGAACCGTCCTGTGGACAGTAGGGATGTGTGTTTAGAAAAAGTGGTTAACGATTCAGAGTACTGGGTACTCTATTATAGGAGAGCTTAAAGCCGTCTCAGGGGCCTCCGAGACGTTAAAGGGAAGGTGATGTGTGTTTTGTTAACCATTTAGAGTACTTGGTACTCTACAATGGCAGAACATCAAGCCATCCCGTGCGGAGACAGGAGTGAAGATAAGCACGATGCTTTACGCAAATGTGTTTAGAAAACGTTTATTTTCTCATGGGACGCAACAAACCTAAAAAACGAGCATCTGTACGACAGGCACAATAACAAACAAAAGACAAAGCACAACATAAATTACACATTTAAACAAAAGTGTCCGAATCCGAGGGATGTCCATAGTCCATGGTACTTATAACTACATACACTACATATATACACTAATCACAATAAGGACAATATACATGATGATATATGTACAGAATTTACAAGACTTGGTGAAGATGTTAGAAAATATGTACAACAGGTATCAATATTCATTAAAGTTACATAACTTACAGCGTCAGAATGAAGTGCATATATAGAAGAGCTCACACTCATATGATACATACACAAACACATAGAAATAGTAAACACATACTGATTACATGCACTAATCAGACATTGACAGGTGACCTGGCTATAGGAACCAGGCTGGGTGGAAGACGAATCGAACGCGTCTGTCAACTACAGACAGAACGCGGCACGACCATTGTGGCAGAAATTCTTCCTCCCCAAGGAAGAACAATTCTTCCGACAGAAACGATAAGAGTTCAGAGTAGAGGCGTTCCAGAATCGGAAAGAGAGCACGACGGCGATGACCTGCCGCAACAGCTTCGCACCTATTACGCCACAAACAAAAAGCTCCCGCTGCTATTAGAAGGCGTGCAAAGCGACTACGCGAGCACTGACCAGATGTTACAAAGCGATTAGCACTTAGGCCACGAAGAGTAGTGCTAACTGACTTCCAAAACACCTTTGCAATGACACATGCTGCAGCATGTGCTGGTTAGACTCCTGTAACGGGCAGTTAGGACAAGTGGAAGATTGTACCATGCCCGACTTCTCCAATCTGCTTGTGTTGGGAGTACTCTCCATCCAAGACGCCACATAAAGTCACGGAGGTGACCAGGCAAAAACGATGCCGTTATCGGGCTCCACGAGACATGTCTCGATCGTGCTAGACGGGCTGGAGAAACCAGGGGAAGCAGAAGAGCCGCCATTGTATCTACATTGCGGCTTTCGAGAATATCCACATCGGGACAAACCTGCTGCGCGTGTCGATAAAATGCTACTGCCGTTGAGTGAAATGCAGGCACGTTAAGTGTTTTCGGTGCAGAACTAAGCTGTGCATCTGAAAGTAAATAGCGTAACTTGGTGCCTAAAAGAAATAGCAGGCAAGATCACGCGCGGGGCACTGATCATCAAGCATTAACCGAAGTAAGAATCGTAGGGCAAGCAGCCGGCAGCGAACAGAGACGGATGGGAATGCGAATCCACCGCAGTTTCTCGGTTGCCCAAGAGCTGCTCGGCAAACCAGCTCTATTCTACCCGACCAGAAAAAGTAGCCAATGAGGGATTGCAACGACCTGGTGATTCGTAATGGGGGCTGTAAGACATGAGATATGTACCATGAACGGCCGTAAAACACCGTCTGTGCTAAATACCTTCTTTCGGGCATCGGTAAATCATACTCTTGTGCTTCCCGGACGTGTCGTTTTACATCTTCGACTACTGAATTCCACAAGGAGGCTGATATGCAGTAGCAAGTATAATCAAGCCCCAGAATGCGAATAGAGTCACTTTTTTGAAGACCGAAAAAGGAACTTAGACATGCGTCTGGGGAACCGATGAATAAATATCGACATTTGGAAAACTTTAACGCAGCACCTGAAATCGTGCCATACGTAGTAAAAAGTCGTAAGCTACGGGATAAACTCTCCTCATTCTTCAAATACAACGTGATGTCATCAACAAATGCTGTCACTGTCACGGTACCACTACCTGGAAGAGGAAGGCCTCTAACGTAAGGATCAGTGATCAGCGATTGAAGGAATGGTTCGAGGCTGAGTACAAAAAGGGCAGGGGATAAAGGACACCCCTGTCGAACACCACGGGTAACCGGAAATGGCGCACTCTCTAAACCATCAAGAAACAACGTGCTGCGTATATTTCGGTATGCGTTTCTGAGAAGCTCAACGAAGTTTTGTGAGAAGCCAAATGCTGCCATTACGCTAAATATAAAGCTATGTTCGAGGCGATCGAATGCCTTTTCCTGGTTAAGTGAAACCAAGAGTCCCCAAGCTGATCTTGTTAACGTGTACGCAACTATATCGCACGTAACAAAGGAGAGACTGTGGATTTCTCTTCCAGGAATAGAGCACGCCTGATGATGACCTACTGAGGAGGGCATCAGGCTTCTCAAACGCCGAGTGATAACTGCCGCGAAAGTTTTATAATCAACGTTGAGGAGCGGTATATGTCGCCACTCCTCTGGGCGAACTGACGATGGGTCATGTTTAGGTATTAAAACAATTCGACCATCGCGAAAGCTATCAGGAAAATCAAAGTTCTCGAAACAGCGGCAAATAACACAGGTGAAAAGAGCACCAATGTCGTCCCAAAACGTTAAATAAAACTCAACAGGCAACCCATCCAGCCCGGGGGCCGAGCCACGCTTCATGGAAGACAGTGCCTCTTTCACTTCGTCAGCTGACGGACTTGTGCACAGTTGTTCAGCTACTTCAGATGAAATTTGAGGGAGCCTACTTAACATTGTGGCTGTCTCGGTGGTACCGCGATGTGATGACATTGTCGTACGAGCCATGTTGGCAAAGTGAGCTAGGAAAACTGATTGATCACGTGTTGGCGGCAACGCAGTGTGTAAGAATCTGGCCGTCGGAGTTCCTAGTCATCTCGACGGGTTGAGAAGCGAGCTTTTCGCAAAGCGTAGAACCTCAGGGTGAGCACATGGATTACGTCTGCAACGCAAAGCAGCCGCCGTCAATGACGAAGCTGCAATGAGGCGTTGAAAACGACCCCTTAACTCTCGCTGCCATGCGCGCATCAAGGGAGTTAGTCGATCAATCCGAAGAGTAATACGCAGCTTTGTGGCAGTGTCCGCTAGTTCTTCGGACGTACGGCGTCTAAGGGCCCGCCCTGCTACTGAGCAGTGCAAACGCCACTGTGTCTTGAGCGCGTCCCACACCTCCGGACCACATCCCAAAAGAGAGGCGCCCAAGATTCTAGATAAACTGGAGCGTGTACGCGCGTCGTGCAGAATGCGGATCTCAAGACGCCAAGGTTTCACTGATGATGAAAAGGGAAAGTGAGCCTCGAGCGTCACTGGTCGGTGGTCTGATATATAAACAGGCGATGATGGTAATGTTGCTACATCAGAGTGCGATACGTAAGAAGCTAGCGCGCTCGGCACATAGAAACGATCCAAACGACTAGACGACGTGCTACGCCGCCAAGTCCAGGCATACTGTGGTCCATGCACTAGTCTGTACGTATCTATCAAAGAGAAATGTTGCACTAGGCGACGCAGCTCTCGCGCGTTCCAATCAGAGCGACCCCATCCTGGACCTTGCACGTCAGCTCGCGTGTCTAATACACAATTAATGGTACCAGTGAGTATGACATGACGACCGTCTAGAAACTACACGTCCAGGTCACAGAAAAAATCGTTAGACATCGCTGCTTGAGCTGGCCCATAAATACACAAAACACGCAGCTTGAAGGATGATAGGACGCAGTCAAAAGCCAATACCCGTCCAAACCCGTCATAGAAAACATGATGATTGAGCAGAAGAGCGCGGTTAAAAATAATAATTCCAACTCCAGAGAAGCGAGATGTGACGAAGGAAAAATAACAGTCTAAATTAAATGCGCGTTTGAATGCACGAACGTGGCCAATGGTGAAAAAATTTGTTTCTTGTAAACACAGAATATCACAATGTTCTGCGCGGGCTATGCTGATAACCTCGGCTTGCTTTACTGGGTTACGGAACCGTTGAACATTTAAGGAAAGGATTTTCAGGGTGTCAGCCATATTGAAAAAAGGTGGGTGACTGACCTGGTCATGTTTTTTGATTAGGTATACCCCGGAGATCTGCCCGGGGGAACTGGAGTACGTACACTACACAGCACAATTCGACCTTCCAGAAGAGGGTCGAGCTTTCTTCGGTTGCTGGAACTCGGAGCGGCTATCATGGGTGCCGTCCGAGCTGGTGCCAGACTTGTGAGCACGCTTGACCTTTCGCGGGGCTTGCATTTCCACGTCACATCCGTCTGGGCTAGAAGAGAGTCCGATGCTACTATCGACTTCGAGGCTGAAGCTGCTGTCTGACGAATCAGATGGTGGTAGGGCTGCAGCGTTAACGTTGTCGCCACCTCCAACGAACTTAATCACGGATTGCTTGTCGAGACGCATCAGTAATATAAATCCCATGGCGTCTTGCTACTTGTTCAAGGAAGCACGAGCTTGGCTTTTGGAATGATACAATGGGCTTTGCTCATTCGGTATCAATTCCGCTCCTGGCGAGACACCAGCGCCCGTAGATCTCGCAACGTCGGCGTCTTCTGGGCACTCTGCTGCTAGGTTTAACGATGAGTTCGGTGCCTCGGTGTCTACCAGCGTTTCTTTCTCGGCTTGCGCCGACGTCGAACATGGCATGACATGTTTGCCTGGGACAGACGCGAGGTCAATCGCGGTGGCTGTTTCTATCGCTGAGATTGGCAGACGTGGGGGGCTCGGGTTGGCCAAGCTGCGCACTTCATCGTTTAATGGAGCTCTCAGAATCAGATTCTGGCGTTTTTCTAGTACAGATCCGGGTTCTCATTCATCTGTTGCCGTTGGTGACACGGATGGTAGGGCAGGAAAGGTCCCCGCAGCAGCATCTGAATATAAACGATGCACAGGGCAGATGGTGGTAAGGTGGCCATCTCTACAACTTCGGCAGGGGCGGTTGCAACCTTCGCTTTCGTGTCCGTGCACACCACAGCAACCACAGCATGACACTGTGCACTGTGCTTGGGAATGACCACTAGAGCCACACCGACGACAAACACGTTGCAGACCACGGTAGTCGAAGGTGACTCGATGACCAGAAACGCGAAGATAGTTGGGGACGCGATTTGTGGGACTCATTCCCATCCGGACATAGCGTGTGCCTGTGAGAACTCCGCGTCTTGCGCTCATGACGCCAGCGGTCACAGTCAATACCTTGCCGTATAGAGACAAAGCCTGGACGAGTACCTCGTTGGAGACGAAGGCTGATAAAAACAGGCAGGCGACGTTAGTTACCTGCGGGCTGACGGGAACGACAGGGATACGCTCGCCACCGATGGTCAGGTAGCCAGCGTCGACGATGAGAGTCATGGAAGCCATGCTCTTGACAGTTACTTGGAAGTTCATGCATCCCATGTGCTGAACGCAGTGTACCTCTGAGAGGCCACCTATTGAGGCCGTCGCGTCGACGACGGTCTCTGGACTAGTCCCCGCAGGGACGACAACGTCGAAGGCGTCCACGACGTCAATGGCGCCATGGCTAGATGAAGAGGACGTCCCTGACGTGTAACGAAACTAGCGAACTATTAGTGAACGAAACCGTTCTTGAGTGGGCAGCATATTCCAGATATAATTTTACAAATCCTAAAAAGGTTCTCCAGACGCACTGATTCACTTTGTTAACGTGCTTTGCCTAATTTACGCTGGACTCGAATTTCGTGATGGTGCGTTGGGAAAATTTGAATAGCAGCATCTGCATTTTATCCTAGTGTGTGTGTGTGTGCGTATTTGGTGGGGGGGGGGGACGACGAAGACAACACACATTTTTGCTACTTGGGCGTAGCAAGGAACGCGATAGCGACAAATTAGACCGTCACGCGATGAACGGAAAACACTTTAATTTTGCCGCACGCTGAACAAGCCACACACTGGACAAGCCTGAAATAAAGTTGTTTCTCTCTCTGTGGACGAGCCCGAATTATCACAGCTCGACATTTGCACCACAGAGCAAGAAAGATTTAGTACGTTTAACTCAGCTACTTGAGGCGACCAGATAACGTCATACTGCTGGAGAACCAATATAGACTCTAGGAGCCACTATAGAGTTTCCGTATATGGTCGACAAAATATCACGCCGCAAATATCATCGATTTAAATATTCGTGTGGTGTACAGGATCTCACTCACTTGCGGAATGAGCTATGCGGGCCGAATTGGCCACTGCATTAACGAAAAGCTAGAGAGAGCGTCCCGCAGCTGTCAGTTCAATCGCGGGGGGTGGACATTTGTCATATTGACGCGTGTATATACACGTGTATGACACGTGTTTCAGTATCAACTGTATACAGAAGGCCTTATTCGTCTTTCGTTTTCATACTTCCTGTCCCGCTACCCGGAGTCTGCGAAACACCTTCATGGTCGTTCTCTTCTACGTATATACACGTGTCTATATCACAGCCGAGGATGATCGTGCACGCCTGGTTTTAGGGCATTCGTATCTAACGTAGCATTGCTACTCAGCAAGTCCGTGAGGAAGGAGGGAGCAAGAAAAGGGAGAAGGCAGGGAGGTTAACGAAAAAGACATCCGAGTGGCTACCCTACACTAGGTGATTAGGCAAGGGGACAAGAAAGACGAGAAAGAGAGAAGAGAGGGAAAAAAAGGGTGGGGGAGAGACTGACAGTAATTTCACTGCAGCGTGTAGAACTCTACCGCATGTCAGATGCGTTCACACAAGCCTGTCTTTCTCAGGAAGCACAGCAGGGCTTTCACTGCCTTGTGGGCTGTAATAGCGCCTGCACAGAAAGAGGCCAATCATCCAGACGCCACATTGCGTTGGCAAGTACTTTTCTATCTGAGGCAAATTTGGGACAATGGCACAGCAGGTGTTCGATATTTGGTCGATGCCGCAAACATCGCACGCCGCACTGTCTAATTCCGATTAACGTGGTATAAGCTTTCGTGAAAGCAACTCCCAGCCAAAGGCGATAGAGAAGCGAAGCTGCACGTCGATGTATGCCGGGGGGAAGCCGGAGTTGAAGTGAAGGGTCGAGCTCGTGCAGTCTTGTACGCCGTATGCTTGGTGTGTTCCATTCAGTCAGTGTGAGACTGTGGGCCAGCTGACGAATCTGCCTCGCCGCGTCCGCTCTTGAAAGCGGAATTGGAACGCTGTTCGCTTCTTCATGCGACGTGCGAGCAGCATGATCTGCAGAATCATTTCCGTCTATACCACAATGCCCTGGTAACCACTGAAAGACGACGTCGTGGCCTTTTTGTATTAAAAGGTGGTGAAGTCTCATGGTTTGGTAGATCAACTGGTCGTGGCATCCGCGTCAGAGAACTGATAGCAGGTAATGTAACGCTGGTTTTGAGTCCGAAAACACGGCCCATTTACGTGGTTTTTCTTCCGAATAGATAAGTTCCAGTGCACTGCGCAGAGCCTTGAGTTCTGCCGTCGTTGACGTTCGTGAAATCGGCGATTGTTAAACATTTATTCTAAACGATTTGGTATGGCAGCCAATAAATGCGTGAGTACGTCATTACTGCCTTTGCACGAGAAAGGAAAAGCGTATGTGAAGCGTCACTGCAGATATCAGTGTTTATAGCGCTCTCTGTATCTCCTTGTGCTCTGCATGCGTCTGTAGATATTCGTCGTTTGATCTCAGTACATTTTCAGTTATTGTCCGGCGTCCGTTTTTTTACGCCTCTATATGTCCTGTGAATGTTCCGCTGCGCTTGCTAGCAGGCAAAAGTTATACCAACGCCTCCCCTAGGAAGATGCCTGAGAAATGGCTCGCGCTCCCAGCGGAGGTGGCCTGCTTCCAGTTTTGAGCAAGCGCTGTGCGGTGGCGCTCGCGACCGACACTATCATCACGGCGGCGGGCGGTACCAGCTAAGCGTTTTTCACCTGCGGCCCGTAGGGGCGCGTCAGTCGAGAGTTGTTCCCGACCTGTAACTGTACACCACTAACTCGGGGGCTATGCAAAGTGTTGCGTTGTTGCACCAATCGCCGCAAGGGACGCTAGCGACCGACAACAATCTAAAATGAAAGAGGTAAAAGGTGTGGCAGCTGTTTTTTTTTTCTCATGCTGCAGGCATCTAAATAGAGGAGGGGTCGGTTATGCACTCAACAACTAGCCCTGATTTCTGCGTCCAAATTAAAGACGGTTTTGCACCTTAAAGCCGACGCTTTTGTAGTTATACCAGACTTTGAGGGTTAAAGCACAGCAGATAACTCTATACGTTACCAGACTGCTTTGTTCAAACACAGAACCAAGAAGGTTGAGGTCCTGAAGAGGGGCGCATGCGCAATTGTAAGTGCATACGAAGGAGTAACGATCGCTTGCATGAACCATTTACGGCTTATACACCGAGAGATGTGGTTTAATCTTTCGAGCACCTCTTACTTCTAAAGTGATGGTTCCTTCTTGAAACTTAAAGAAATAAGAAAGATGAAGGAGAGGTCGTGTCGTTCAACGGCCACAGCCATACTCTTCCGTTATCGCGACAGCTTGAGAGATCACTTGCAAGCACGCTCACTCCATTCCACGTTTCCGCGGCTCAGAAAAAACTCGATCAATGGAAAAGATAGCATGGTTACTTATCTTTTTTTTTTTTTGGCTAGACTGTATCCAAGACGATCCGGCAGTTGCCACTCGAAACCCTAATGACCCCAGGGATTTCTCTTTCTTCTCTCTGCGCATTTGATACAAATCGAGGGCTCACTTGCGAGAAAAAAAAAACAAAAGGCAAACGAGTTATAAAAGAAATCTAGTAGGGATGCTATACCCGGATTTCAATGGGCGCGTTGCGTGTGCCAGTTTTTCGAAGTTGTTCTTTCAGCGCCATTTTGTTTACACTGTAGCGTGATGTACAGACAACTGTATATATTGTTTTTTTTTTCGTATCGTTTACGTATACTTGTTTGGCCAGTTCACCTCCCAAAACTTCATTTCTATATGTCCTCATGGAGCCCGCAGCCTGGATTCAACCCTCGCTGAAGTCTTCGCGGCATCTTTCGGTGTTGCACTGGACTTTATTTCCCCTTTTCCGGCGTTTTCCCCCTTTTGTATTGATTTCGAGAAACGTGAGACGCCTGCTATCTGCTCCTCTTTCTCTTTAAACGTGTTCTTGCAAACAAATGGTATGTGTACGTCTGATATGTAATGTGATACGGGCGCTGTTTTGACACGCTAAAAGAGAGCGTAGTTCTCAAAGTTAAAGCCTGGGGGCGTTACGCTGTGTCGCTCCAGGGCATATATACCATGCGCATGCGCCGTATCACTGTCGTCTGGACACGAAGAGGCCAAGCAGACGGTTATTCAAGACGCATGGACTGGAGTTGGAAGTGCTTCGATGAGCACACAGACTATACGAAGTTACAACGTTTTCAACAGAGTGGCACCGCTGCCTACATCCGCGCAATGCAGTCCTTTCCTAGAAGCACTCCTCGTAGCGATGAACTGTGCG
This sequence comes from Rhipicephalus microplus, assembly GCF_043290135.1. Taxonomy (NCBI): domain Eukaryota; kingdom Metazoa; phylum Arthropoda; class Arachnida; order Ixodida; family Ixodidae; genus Rhipicephalus; species Rhipicephalus microplus. The sequence goes on along the minus strand of NC_134708.1, from coordinate 29,836,398 downwards.
GCGCCACACTTGAGGAGAAGCAGGGGCTATACGGGTTTTTTGGAAGAGACTGCGTGTCCCGGATAACGTTATTTATGCTGGGACGTGCTGCGAGGCAACACGTTTCTGCTCTTCCATGGGACGGATTCAGCACCCCCGCAGGAGAAAGTCGTTTGCATGCGTCAGTTTAGGCCTAATTTGACTACTAGGCCTAAACCAACTTCTCTTTGAGGAGATGCGAGGTGTGCGTTTTGCCGGCTCTCATGTGAAAACATAGCGCGTTAGTGTGCGTTCGCTGCATGTCACAGTGGCGTTGCGAACAACGAGTTTGTGATTTCTCACAGTGGCAGTTCCCTCGTAAACAAACAAAAAAAACTCGTACGTCCCACTTTCACGTCCGATTTATAGCTAGGCCTAATTGATTTCCACTTGACAATACAAGATGCACGTGTCTTTTTTATTGTGGTGTCTCCAAAGTTGTAGGGTGCGCCAGCGCCGGTGCGGCAGCTGTAAAAGCTACACTTAGAAACAAATGCATTAAGGAGACACTTTATTTACAAAAGCGTGTTCCAGTCTTCGAGACAAAAGACTACATAAAACGCGAGATTGGTTCATTGTTGTTTATATTACTTCTTGTCTGTCTCGTACATTGTCATGTTTTGTTACGAATAGGTCTTCTCTCAGTGTTTTATAGAGTCAACATTGAGCTCGTGTTTTTTATTTAGTGGTAGGAACTACGAGTAATACTCTTTTCTTTTTCAACCACTCACAAAAAAAATTGCTCAGACGAGCCTATACTCAGACTCACACTCACTACACCTTTTCCTAACCGAACTCACCCAAAGTAATCAGCATACTCCTCAGTCTGATTCACTCAGACTCGCGGCTTGACGTTGTAGTCTGAGTGGCCTTGAGTTCATCACGTTATAGCGTGGTACGAAGTTGCGCTGCCACATCCGCTTGTCCAAGCTAGTTTTTCATAGAAACTTCAGGAGTTCCTTGGTCGCAATCAGCTGCGATGTCCGCTGGGGACGACATTCAAGACTATATTCAACAGGTATTCGATATTGTCACGGTTCTCCAGAACGGACGTCAATGTCCTGAACTTCTGTCTAAGATCTCACGCAATGTGTGTGTGTATGTGTGCCTTCTCTGTTTTCGCTAAAAATAATCGATGGCACGGCGATTACTAGGCTAGGCTATTGACGAGAAGGGCACGGGTTCGATTTTGGTCATGGCGGCTGCTTACCGGTCTAGGATACAAGCCCGTACGCTGCGTTGTATCCATGAACGGGCTTTCTTTTGTCGAAACCCGATGTCGTCGAAATTCTCGCGGCCCTCCACTGTGGTGTGCCTCATAATAACACGGGGGTTGCGGCGTGTAAAACTTAAGATAATATATTAAATAGAACAGTTAATGACACTTCCCCTGATCGAACGTATTTATTTAGTCATGAGCACACATTCGACTGATGCCGACTTTCCACTCGCAGACGCAGTATATTATTGAAAAATTGAGCACAAATTGTATTCACACTGCCCCCAGCTGGCGATCGCATCTCCATTTTTTGAGCATGAAAATAATTAATAATTACAAATATATATCGCACCCAAAATAGTAGGCAGCCTAAAGTCTATAATGCTCGATGTAGACATGCCGACAACATTAACACCCCATTAGTGCGCGCATATCTGCATGCCTATAAAACAATGCTGTACATAAATACATAAGCGGGTGTTGTTTTTTGTGTATATATATATATATATATATATATATATATATATATATATATATATATATATATATATATATATATATATATATATATATATATATATATATATATATATATTGATATATGACTTTGTTCAAGATTCCCATCTCTTGGTGACGTATTGCGAGAACGTCCATTCTGAGAGTCAACACTGCCACGCTTAGAATTCGAGGTGCCTTCCACATATTCAATGATTATTTGAAGGGCAAGCTGTGGCATCTCTTCTCATCTCTTCAATTGTTGGTTTTGTCATGCCTGCCTTCTTTTTTCCTTGCTGTTTTGTTGACATGTCTTTCCGATTCCGTCAACTTTTAATGAACCCCGACTGAATATTCGATTGTGTGTCTTCCCGAGCGCGAACTCTTAAACACGTTTGGAAGAATGAGAAAATAAGCACGCTTCGCGAATATTACTTCAATATTATTAGGCGTTCGATTGGATCTGCTGCACGGCATTTCCGATCATAATTATAGAAGGTTCTAACATTTCTTATTTTCCGAAGGCTATGTCATATGTGTAATTATAGGTTGTGTGTGTTTCTCTTTGGAGTCAGACGAGCATTGCATTTGTTATGTCAATGTTAGATTTCGAAAATTCAGTTGACCAATCAATCATTCAAAAAAAAAACTTTTGTCTATTCAGAGGAAGTATCGTAGCGACAAAATAATGCATGCCGCAAAAACTGTAACGCGAATCACATCTTGTACCATGCTGACGTGCTCGTGTACATTGTAGAGGGTGCGACTCCCTACAGAGTACACGAGCACGTCAGCATGGTACAAGATGTGATTTCAAGGGCAAAAAAAGCATATAATATGTGAGCAAAACAATCAAGAGAGCGAGAAATATTTGCATAACGTTAGTAAACGCAGGAATCACTTTCACTTATGATTTGTTGAAGTCAACGTGGAGAGTTCAGTAGCTTCCGACGAAAATAAATCCTTAGCCGTATCAGGAATTGAAGAATCTTGGGGTTCACGTGTCCCTTTTGTGCGACTTCAGAGTCCCAGCTGACACACACACACAAAAAAAGAACCACAGCATGTCTACGATGTTAAGGATATGACGAGTGGGGCGCAGCTGTCCGCAGCCTGTCCTCGTGATGATACGAGTGCACGTGACCAAAGAGGAAAAGGCAAGCGTCAGTGTCTCGTCCACCCATGTCTCGAAGCTGAAGATTGTTCAGAAGTACGAGGCCAGACCATTGAAATGGATGCAAAGAAGGATGGATGGACGCACGGATGGCCACACGGACAGACGAACTGATGCATGGACGGACGGATGGATGGGCGGACGGACGGACTGATGGACGCTTCGCCCCACTCATCATCATTCACTCTATATAGTTAATTAGCTGCCTTAACGCAGTTTTTGTTGATATGAAATGAAATGCAATTGGCCATACGACGACTACGGCGGCTTGGGACACACGACCCACGGCGTAAGGAGCTTCGGCCCTAAAACTTTAGGTTATGCAGCGGAGTCTCGTGGGTCTACTGAATATTTCGGGAACTGCATTACACGCTGCACTTTAAGAAACTGGGTCACTTGGCTCTTTTCTGCAAGTGCCTACTGGCTATGTGTTATACTCTTATGCCTTCAGACATGATCACTTCAGGTGGTATGCGAGAGATTGTTGGTCAGCTGCCAGCTCGTAATGAGACGTCGTGCTACGTGACGCCAACGAGCTAAAAGAGTGTTCCACATTCACCGCAATGTCAATAGGCGGCGCTGAGTGACGCTTCCATGTTTAAATGCACATATGTACCTAATAAAGAGAAAATGGGGGGGGGGGGGGATGACCGTTGTAATGGCTGAGTGGTTGAGCACCGGGCGCATTATTTGAAGGTCACAGTATTGGATCCTGGCAGTGTCAAGTTATCTTTTCGTGCACTTTCGTTTTTTCACATTTACATTACAAATATTTCCAATAATTTCCTCTACACTCTTCTTGGCATCACTATCTGTTCGTTATCGTTAATATTGTGCCTAACAAAGAAAACAAACCCTTGCATTTACACTCATTCGCTCTTCTTTAGGAGACACGAATTCTCTAATGGGAGTCATTATACTCTGGTTGGTGAGTCGTCAAACCCAAAAGGAGAGTCAACGTGACTGCCCCGCCACGGTGGTCTAGGGACTAAGGTACTCGGCTGCTGACCTGCAGGTCGCGGGATCAAATCCCGGCTGCGGCGGCTGCATTTCCGATGGAGGCGGAAATGTTGTGGGCCCCTGTGCTCAGATTTGGGTGCACAATAAGGAACCCTAGGTGGTAAAAATTTCCGGAGGCCTCCACTACGGCGTCTCTCATAATCATATGATGGTTTTGGAACGTTAAACCCCGCATATCAATCAGACTCAACGTGACTTTTCAAAGCGAGTCATACACATCTATGGCAAGTCAGTGCGCAACAAAGCCAAAGTGACATGTACTCACTTTCGTACTTAGAGGGCAGTTTATCGCAGTTATCGCTAAATGGGTTAGCTTCGTTTGTTTCACGTTGACACCGTCAATTCGAAAGTGCGAGTTGCTGACCTTGTTGGTGTTAACAAGGTCGTACATTTAAGTGCGGCCCTGAATTGACGCGTACGGGAGAGGGCGTGTAGTGCCCCTGTGTCTGTTTTCTCTTTCCCGTCATCGTTAATGCAGTGTCAAGCCTCGCTTCAATATCTAGTAACCCGCTTTGCTGAAGCATTGAGGCTGGCGCTTGAAAGAAAATATATACTCAAACATACGTTATTACATAGACGAAGACAAATATTCGTGGGGCAGACATTAGTTAAGGAAAGAATTCCATCACCATAAGAAAGAAGTTTGGTTCAACAGATGTGATTGCGGTGTGCTCAGTTGGGTTAATACCATGTCATTTTAAAGCATCTGAAGCGTTTTCGGAACACGCTACGATTGCACTACTACGACACGCATTGAAAAAAAAAAAGAAAAAGAAGGCATTCTCTCCCTTACACCTCTGACGAATGCAGGTCATTCAGCGTGATGCGACATTCACAGCTTCAATTCGATTAGATGATCATGAACCGAATCACGTCACACCTCCACAAGGAGGGGAGGGGTGAAGGGTGAAGGACACTTGTGTTTTTTTTTTCAGCAAAAACACGCATGTCATTGCGCACGTTTGGCAAAACTTGGCTTTGCCGTAAGCGGGTTTAGGCGCATCGCGCAAAGAGCAGATCTTTTTTTTTTTCTCCTCTCAAGAAAAATGCGCAAAGCGTAACGCAGAAATGGAATTTTCTTTCAGGCACTTCGAAACCTTTCTCTGGCTTGTTCTCATCTTTTGAAAATGCAGTGCAGGGCACTTCCACCGAACGACACAACGAAATTCGTTCTGCCTTGCTGTAGCTCCTTGAGTGCATTTTCTTCGCCTAGGCCTGCGCACTCATCTGCTGGTTGTGTACATAGTTCCACGTAAGCGCGTGCGTGAGTGTGTGTATCCTCATGGAAACAGAAGCGAAAATGTCGGGTTCTATTTCTTTTGACGTCTTCACACTGTACATTCATTACCGAGAAGAAACGCCCACTGTCTCGCATATCAAGACAGCGTTTGAAAACGTTGCTCGCGTTATCGGCAACCATGCAGTATCTTAAAGCAAGGGCCGCGTCGAGATTTGTCGCTGCCTCAATGCGATTTGCTCCAAGCTCAAAGTGCTTTCGTTCTTTCTTTCGTTCTTTCTTTCTTCCTTCCTTTCCTTCTTTCTTTCTTTCTTTCTTTCTTTCTTCCTTTCTTTCTTCTTCCTTTCTTTCTTTCTTTCTTTCTTGTTTTGCCTTGCCTTGCTCTTTTTGTCGGCGTGAGGCTCTTGAGCAACTTGCCTGTATTGTACTCTGTGAATTGTCGGCTGTTTGCAAACCAACCTCTCCTTCACTTTCCAGCACCCGTCGTTTATCCAAAGCTTACTCAGCATTTATGTTGCCTTTTATGTAAAAAAAATACTTTGGCATCGCTTTACTTTTTGTTGTTGCAAAAACAATTCAACACATAAGCAAGACAACGATTTCATAGCTTTATGTACTTTTATTGCTTCGGAATACTCTAGAGCGGTTCGGTGTCGTCATGATAGTTTTTATTTCTCTCGGTGTTTTTTATGAGGCTTTAGCTACATATTGTCACGTGTGTCCCACGAGAAATACAAAGGGGACAGTGCATACGCGCATTTGCACGCTTTTGTGCAGAACGCAACAACGAAAAAGACAAGGAACTCTCTGGCGTGCGGTAACTAAAAAGACCTACCCGCTGCTGCTTTCTCAGCGTCTTCAAATACGACCTCTGTCTTCGCGTCGGGACAATATGTATACCTTTTCATAAATGTGTCAAATACTCTTCAAAATTTTTGTTCTAAATTTTTTTAAATGACACTGCACGCGCCTTTTTCACTTTGTAGATTTGCTCTCGCCTGATTTTTGCATGATAAAACCAAAGGTATTTTGTTTTTCTATACATACTTATCGCTGCACGTCCAAAGAAATCAATTTAGCGAATAGCACGTACATAAACTGAATGCAATGAAAGGGTACAACCACAGAATGTTATTTGACACGTATTCTGTCTAAGATGCATTAAATATGTTTTTAATTAATAAGTAGCTGCCCAAAGAATCGAGCAAGCAGGGATGAGACGGATAAAAGACTGTTGACAAACCCAAGAAAAGTGCCTTCAGAAGAATGCACATTTCTTCGTTGATCATTCTACTCTTTCAGGTTTTGTATATCGTTCAATGTTCTTTTTTTTCCTTTTTGAAAATGTACAGCATCCATCCTTTATCATGACGTCTTTTTTTTTTTCATCTACTTTTTCAGCTCAATGTCACTCTCAGTATGCCGCACACAAAAGAAGCAGCTATAGTTATTTTTATCATCGCAGCACGTTTTTTTTTGTAAGCATTACATTTTTTTCCTATTTTTTTCCTTTCACGTGTTCGCATACAGATTTCTGTTCTTGTGTTGCCTATTGCTGTGTAAATTGCCATTTCTTTCTTCCCCTCTTTTATTATTATGCAGCTTTCACATGAAAAGTTTCACTCCATAGCAAAACACTATACAGCGTTTCTCTCTATGTAGCATTTCAATCTGTATAACGTTTTACTGTAGGGCATTTTCCCCTAGGTGACTGAAAAGCCTCCAACCTTCTCGGTTTTCTTGTAAGTAGAGTCGCTGAGGAGAAGGCTTAACCTTCTTATGCAGTGTGGGTACATATCTGCGCTTTTTCGTATTCATGAAAGAGTGAGTGAGTGAGAATTTCTTAGAAGGCAGAAACTTCAGAAGAAAAATCTAACCGATCTTGGTTGCCTTTTAATGCATTTACGTTCTGCGGACGCCACCTTGAGAATTTTCTTTTTCTAAATTGAAGCCTCAGCCTTTGGCATCAGGCTCTGTGTCCACTAGGCTTTAACTTTGTTACCGTGCACAGTGTTTATGATAAAGAAAATGTGACTTGTATATTGTTCATTTTCATGATCGGTATAAAAGTAGCAGCCGATCCTTTTCTCGCTTTTCGGTAAGTGTGAGAAAGGGGGAAGGGGGAGTTTTGTTCGATTCTTCAGTTACCTTCTAAAAAGTCTCTTGTCCAGCGAATAGATCAGGGAGGGAATGATGAATTATTTTCAATATAATACAACTTACAGTGAGACGGTTAAGCTGAGCAGCTTGAATCCCTTCTGGGTTGACGACCGGGACAGCTTTGGTGGGCAGGACATTCCATGCGGTTTCGTGCAGTGCGCAGAAAACAAAAAATATATTGCTGGAAGGTAAATAAAGTTTTTTCATTCAATAAAGTTTTTTCATTCCATTAAAATAAAGTTTTTTTCATTCCATTCCGTTGCTGGAAGGTAACAGTATGGACTTAGTGGGGGATGCGTGGTGACTTGTGCGAATAATGAGGTGGGTTGTGAAAGGGCGTAGAATGCAAAAATACAGGTTAAAGATTGAAAACTTGTGATTTTATCTATCACGGATGGCTAAAAAGGCCAAGTTAATCGATATCGTAGTGCCGAAATGCTTGATTTTTAGGAGTAATTGGAAATTGAAGTTTATTTGAGATATGCGAGCGTCCTGACTGGCTCCATTTAGGAGCAATAAGCAGATGAGCTTCATACATGAACTTTGAAAGGCAAAGAAGGGAGTGGAATTTTTCATGGTAAAATGATTCTCAGAGTGAAAAGATGGGTTGATTTATTTTTGTTACATTGTCGAAATGTTGGTGTCAATATATTTAAGCCTAAACGAAAAAGTGCTGGACACGTGCTCAATTACTGCGCTGTTACAGCGTTAGCATATATTAGCATATTATCTTAATTGCCGACATGTCCTGTCATAAGGGACATCGTAGGTCCCCTTTACTTTTCGTGGCTTCATATATAGTTTTTTTCATCAAAGCAAAACAAATCCTTCAGTTGGCCGCCTTTAATAAAGGCAGCCTACGTATCAAATACGAAACATCGGAAAGAAACGAGCAAACAAAATTCCACACTTTTTTTCTGAGGCCCGTTTGTGGAATCAACAACCGCCGCTACGTTCTTCCAATGTTTCAAGCGTATGATATGCATGACAGAGGCGTTTCGCGAGACTCCGACAGGAACGGTTTTTCGGACAGCTGCTTCAGACAGTCGTAGAAGGAATGACAAAACAGGAAGTAAAAACAAGTAACTCTAGACACGGCACTGAGAATGCGAAGCGAAGCAAGAATAACACGACGTTTTTCCTTTGCACTTTCTTTCTCCACGACGTTGTTCCTGGCGTCTTTTTCCGTGCATACATCAACGGCGAGTTTAGGGCCGTCTGAGTGGGGTGTACTCCACGTCCTCTACATCCTCTTGTCTTGGCGTACTGTCGCGAGTCTTGTCGGACGTCACGGAGGGATCAAGGTGCAGGTGGGATGTCAACGCGTCACCACCCCAAAAAGAAAAAAAATAGCATTTGCTCTATGTACGAATACAACCAATGAGCGAAGATTTTTAGAAACGAGACGCAATCCACAATGCACCTGAGCTTGCTGCTGAATTTCAAGAAAGCGGTAGGGTGGGCAATGACTGGGCGAGTGAATGTACGATGCGTGTGGCGCTGCGCGATCCAACTTTCACCACGCTTGCTCTGCCGCCGCGTCGCGCAGGGGGAGCGCACCTGTTGTTTTTTCTCGGTGCGCTTGCCGGGTGCCGGGATCTTCGACGGCGACGATGGCAACAGCAGAGTGCGTATCCCAGGAGCTCCACTCCTACATGAGATCTGATTAAACATGAAAATCCGTGAGGAGGAAAAGAAATGGCCCAATCGCATAGAAGTCATTTCACGCAGCGATACGAACATGGAAGTTCGCGCGGACACGCACTGGCAGCGACTGCAAGCTGCAACCAGCAATCGTGTAACATAACGGGAGCTCCAGAGATAGACCCGGTTTCAATAGAGTTTACTTGTGTAACACATGATAGAAGGATATCAACCATTCCTGATTGCCCTTCCGTGCTTTTATGTGCCACAGCCGGTGTCATAAAACTTTATTTTCCAAACATAAGAGCCCTCTTTTGCCATCAAACCTATCTTAAAGCTGTAGCTCTGTTACAACACCGCGTTTAAGATAAAGAAAAAAAATGGCCCCGTATCTGCATGTTACACTGCAAATGTCGTCGAAACACGATAGTCTTGCGTCCGGAGAAAGTACACAAAATGTCTATTCGATGTTCTGCGCAAGAAAATCGTGAATGGTATTCTGGGGCTGCTGCGTTAGAGTTCCTCGAGCGTGCAGCGAGGTTGATTGATCATCCCCATCATCACCACCATCATCATCAACATCATCATCATCATCATCATCATCATCATCATCAGCCTGACTACGTCCACTGCAGGACAAATGCCTCTCCCATGTTCCGCCAGTTAACCCAACCCTGTGCTTGCTGCTGCCCATTTATACCCGCAAACATCTTAATCTCATCTGCCCACCTAACCTTCTGTCTCCCCCTAACGCACTTGTCTTCTCGGGGAATCCAGTTATTTACCCTTAATGAGCAGCGGTTATCTTGTCTACGCGCTACATGCCTGGCCCATGTCCATTTCCTCTTCTTGATTTCAACTATGATATCCTTAACCCCCGTTTGTTCCCTGAACCACTCTGCTCTCTTCTTGTCTCTTAAGGTTACAACTACAATTTTTCTTTCCATTGCTCGCTGCGTAGTCCTCAATTTAAGCTGAACCCTCTTTGTAAGTCTCCAGGTTTCTGCTCCGTAGCTAAGTACCGGCAAGATACAGCTGTTATATACTTTCCTCTTGAGGGTTAGTGGCAATGTACCTGTCATAATTTGAGAGTGCTTGCCAAATGTGCTCCACCTCATTGATATGTGGGGTTTAACGTCCCAAAACCACCACATAATTATGAGAGACGCCGCAAAGGAGGGCTCCGGAATATTTCGACCACCTGAGGTTCTTTAACGTGCACTCAAATCTGAGCACACGGGCCCACAACATTTCCGCCTCCATCAAAAATACAGTCACCGCAGCCGGGATTCGATCCCACAACCTGTGGGTCAGCAGCCACTAGACCACCACTGCGGTGGTAACAAAAAACCGCCAGGGCTGCGCGGAACGCCCAGCACTGTCACAGCGAAAAGTGGAAGGGTGCCCTTTTGGAGCGTTTTTTAACACTCTTTTCGGAAAGTGAGGTTTGTGTAGCGCTACATAAACTGCGTACAACATCGGCACCCAGTCTTGACGGGGTCACGAATAAGACACTGGGCAATGTCAATCCAAAGTCGGTAGGGCCCATTACTGATTGTATTGCCTTGCTGTGTTGGTGGCAGAAGACGAGAGCGAAGAAGTGAATAACTGCTGTGGCTAAGTACACAGTCGTCCACTTCAAAAAAAAAAGAAGCGAGAAAAAAATGTACAATTGTCCTGAAGGAAGGTGCCACATCACAAAGTTCTTGACTTGCAGTCAACGCGAATAGTAAGGCTTCATCCAAAAGACGTGAACCAAATCCGAGGAGCGTGGTCCACGAGAACGGTGCGACGTGTCTGCTGGGACAACTTCGTAGTTCACTGACAAGACAATTGTATATTTCTTTCTCGCTTCATGCCATGCTGTGTTGGTGGCAATATGAATGAGTGCTGGGGGTCCGGCCATTTGCCACCAGTATGAAAACACGCAAGGGTCGCGTTTATACCGAAACCAGGCAAGAAACTTAATCCTGGAGAATCTTCGTCCAATCTCGTTGACTTCTTGCTTGGGCAAACTAATGAAGAATGTTGTCCTCTGTCGCTTGCAAAATCCCCCACGATGCTGGACTTCAGGGCCCATCTATCCACTCACGATGCGCTCATCCAGTTGCACCACGATCTCCTACGACCTGAGAGTGGCACAAGTACCAAGGCTTTGCTCGATCTGGACCTTCACAAAGCATTTGACACCGTGAAGCACAGTACCATTTTAGGCAGTTTGCCTAAACTATGACCCAGGAACGCATATTTAACTACATCCGTTCTTTCGTATCTAACCTAATGGTTGAACTCTCAATGGGTGACCTTCGTTCTAGGCTCATCACTCTCGGTGATCGCGGCACTCCTCAAGGAGCCGTTTTGTCCCCTTTTGGACATCGCTATGAGGTCACTACCTCACAAACTTGACCCGATATCCAGCTTGCGATACGCCCTCTATGCAGATGACATCACGCTCTGGACGACGGTGGGATCCGATGGTGAAATTGAGTAGACTTTTCAAAAGGCAACTGACGTATATTCATTCAGCACGTGTCAGGTGCGGGTTAGTAATGTTCCCATCCAAATCGGAGCTACTATTACTGCGACATCCAGACCGACGCAACATTAAGACTCCACTTCCTTGTATTCACGTGTAGGTCAGTGACACGCCAATACCGCAGGTGGCCTACATGAGAGTACCCAGACTCATTGTGGAAACAAACCGCCACAACATTACGCTAGACCGTCTCACCGTAACAGTGAAGCAGATGGACCACCTTATATATCGAGTGAGTGCGCGCGATGGAGGAATGAAGAAGGAACTGCTACAGATAATCCAAGCCTTCGTTTTGTCGCGCTTCACGTACGCTCTTCCTTATTTGCACCTCCTTCAATCTGAGCGAGACCAACTAAACGGGCTCATACGCAAAGCATATAAGGTGACAATGGGGCTCCCCTAAACACCTCGACAAAGCACCTTTTAAGTCTTGGGCTGCGTAACACCTTAGAACAACTTCTCGAAGCGCATCTCACGGCGCAACTTCACTGATTACAGGGAAGCAGGACGGGGCGTTGGATCATTGCTAAAATTGGCCACGTGGTATCTCCTACGGGTAACGATCCGGCTGTCATCGCCTCCCTCAACATCAGAAAGAAATTTCTCATAAAATCACTCTGAAAGAACGTGTTGGCCAACCGTCACGACGGTAGTAGGAAAGCGAGGGCCAAATTATTGAAGAAAACTTACGCGTCCAACCCGATCGTTGCATACGTTGACGCCGCCCAATACCGAGTGATGAGCGTAATCACTCTCCTCGGCTATAACGCCAATTCACCTCGAATTGAAACGGCTGCTTCTGTCTCTGTGCTTAACATGACAGAAGCCGAGGAAGCGGCCATAGCGCGAGCATCAGCAGTCGCATTCACCACAATACTCAGCGACTCAAAGTCTGCTATATCCAACTTTGTACGTGACATTGTGGCCCCCACAACTGTGCGTTTACTCTTGCCCAGACTCCTTGCAGGTGCTGAGGAAGACGCATTAAGCTCCATTGAGGTGATGTGGTGCTGGCTCACGCGGGGAACCCAGGGAACGAGGCGGCCCACCTATATGCTCGAGGATTCGTCAGCCGAGCGGTGGTACCCGCCTCTGATTCGGGAACCCCTGGTGAAGCCTTGGCATCCTACCATGGCATCACACAGTATTACCGTCTTTCGAGGCAGTCAAAACCACCCCCGCACCCTAAGCTAACTAAGCGCCAGGAGGTTGTCTGGCGCCGCTTGCAAACACAATCATTTCCGTGCCCATACATTTATGTACGTATATACCCCGACCCGATTGATCCGCATTGCTCGCATTCTGGCACTTAATCACATTGTCTGGTCCTGAGAATATTTCCCCTCTCTCGATCTCCTAGCCACTTTCTCGCCAGAGGGGATGGGGGCAAGAAGCAGTTCTGACCTCTACTAACCTGGCCGTTCAGCTCCAGGCCGTACAAAGGGCAGAAGAGGTGGCCACCAGGTTCAGCCTGGCGGATCACCTACCTCCTTAGGTCTGATGAGAATAAAGTTGTGCTCTCTCTCTCTCTCTCTCCCCTGGTCCCTTTTTATTGTATGAAAGTGGTGAGTAGAGAGATCTGTCCCATTTTTGTGACACATACGCGACATAGGAGCGGGTCAGCATGATCTTATACATCCTTCTAACGCTGGGTTCTCACATGCGAAACACCATTATGGACGCTATGCAATGAAAACGCATTTCCTCGCGATTCCCGTCGGGGAGGTGGGCGCATTTTTCAAAAACACAACCGCTGTTAACAGATAATTTAGAATTAGGGGTCCAAAACACTGGCTCCTCATGCTGCGTTGCGTAGGTTGCTCTTGCGTTCGGAGGATCAGCAGAATTTGAGGACCGGGTCAAACACAGGCTGCGTTGGGTCAAACGCGTCTCTCAAAATTAAAAATTATGTGAGACGTCGGCCACACGGCACCATGCCCGGCTCCCGCTGCGTCTGCTTCATCTCGCTGTAGACCCGAAACGCCTTGGGGGCGCACGCTAGTTTACGATGTTTGTGCCTTGGGTGTGCCCTTTGCCCTGGTGCGTCGCAAGCTTCTTGGGTCCCCAAGCTCCTTGGGGCCCCAACTATCAAACTTTCTAATATTAACCAAATGTTCTCTCAATTTGGGGCGTCCATATGATGGGAAGCAGCGCTAATACATAGGCCGATTCCGTATCAATTTGTGTTCCTTTTTTATTATCTTTACTCTCGGTCATGTTACAAGCAACAGTAGTAGAAACACCTAAAACACCTCTTTCAAGTTATATACCGACGCGCACCGCAAGTTTGTCTTAGGACACATCGCGAAGTGAAGCTATGGTTGCACACATTTTCAACGCCGGTCCCAGTTTCATGTCCATCGTCGTCATGAGGTGGTGCTCCTTCATGAGGAACAACGCGCCGCCGTCAATCTCGTGATAACGGAACTTCTCAGCGATGCCCTCACAGCCCGGGATCCCAGAAACGTACTGTGCCACGTCATCCACTGTCCACTTTTTCGGCGAGTTACTCCAATTATGCAGTGGATACGTAGGTTCCGGATGACGATGCTGGGGTGTAGTTAGCAGCGCACACGACGTCTGCGAAGTCACAGAGTCCCAAGGAGACATCGACGGGTCTTCTAGTGGCGTGTCGTTAATGAGCTTGAATTTGGGGTTGGCAGCGGCACCTGGGACAAAGGAGGTGGTCTTGCTCGAAGTCGTGTGGAGTTCTTCGATCTTCTTGCAAGCCAGTGATAGAGTCTTCCAGTTGAGCGTCAATTTCATGGTGGACGTCTCATGAACCGGAAATGGCTTGCTTATGGCAGGCGTGCCGACGAAGGACAAATCCAGGGAATGCGGATGTTTGTGCTTAGCTGGCACTGCATGCGTGATGACTGCAGACGTACCCGCGTCCGTTCCCGTGCTCGGCATCGTTGATGGTGGGGTGTTCGTGCTGCTGGCGTGATGGTAACGCTGCGCCCCCACGATGCTGGTCTTCGTTGCCGTGGTCGTACTCGGGAAAGGTTGCAGGGACTCCTGTATGATGTACCCGTCGATGACATGCGTCATCACGCCTGGCTTGGACACCATCTGGGCGGGCAAAAGGCGAAAAAGGTCCGATACGGGTAAGACCTCGCAAGCTTCCGGTAACGGATTTTCGGTAATGTCCGGTTGGGTCTCGGGTCGCTCTTGACGTTGCGTGCAGTACGGGGGTGTGCATCTAGAAGTCCCGCAGGAGCCCGTGGAAGCGGCTCGGCCACGCGTTATCCGGCCTTTCATGTCTCGTCTTTGCCGGCGATTCACACAGACGTGGTGTTAAGGGTTAAACTACTTCGACGTCGGTCACTTAAGATGATTCGCGCTGTTGGCGTCTGAAGACGAGTCCCGTCCGCAGCGACTGCGTTTCAGTTAATGACTCTCACAGCGCGTGTTGAAGAATGTTTGTTCGAACGAGCGAAACCGAGTGCGTCGCGCGCGGATGTTTTATAGCGCGTGCTAACTTCGCTGTCGTTTAGGAAGAAGATAACCTCCGAAACCGACACGCGCAATTTAAAACAAAGAAACATGAACGACTGTATATAGGTTGTTTGCCTTTTTGGTGAGATGCTTTGCAAGCGTATAACAAAATTGTGGCAGTGATGTCGGTGGCATCGATTACGCGCTTTTGAAAGAAGGACGTGCAAGACAGGTGTAGAATCAGAAAATCGCAGCATATTTACGGAGTGAATGATGTTGAGTGGGGCGAAGCTTCGAAGGGTTTTATCGGAAAAACGTTAATCATCCGCTGGCCACTCCCTATGTATGTATGTATGTATGTATGTATGTATGTATGTATGTATGTATGTATGTATGTATGTATGTGCGTATGTATGTATGTATGTATATGTATGTGTGTATGTATGTATGCTTGTATGTATGTATGTATGTATGTATGTATGTATGTATGTATGTATGTATGTGTGTATGTATGTATGTATGTATGTATGTATGTATGTATGTATGTATGTATGTATGTATGTATGTATGTATGTATGTATTTCCGTCTGTCTGTCCATCCATCCGCCCGTCCATCTAGTGAACACACTGAGTACCGCCACTGCGCATCTTTTGATCGCATACTGTTGCGAAAGACGGACCGATCCCGCCGAAGCCACCACTGTTGCGAAAGACGGCGACGCCAACACGGCCCCGAAGGCGCCACTGCTTTCAACTCCGCCGGGAAGGTCACCAGCCGTTTGGTAGCGTATATTTCTCAGCCCGCGACTGCTTCTGCGCAGAGCTGATAAGACGAGCGGACGAGACGACGGTGAGTTAAACAAGGTTTATGTACAGCATATATACAGAGGCGTT
The DNA here is from genome assembly GCF_043290135.1 of Rhipicephalus microplus. NCBI lineage: Eukaryota > Metazoa > Arthropoda > Arachnida > Ixodida > Ixodidae > Rhipicephalus > Rhipicephalus microplus. Next base: position 29,820,563 of record NC_134708.1, on the reverse strand, counting down.
ACAATTTCGGCACTGGGGCCGACAGAGACTCGAAGAGCCGAGCTCTCCTCTATAATACATAGGTCAACTTTTCGCCTAAGACCGCCGACTCACACACATGTCGGCTCTCCGACATGGGGACTCCTCTCTCGTAGGACCGCCGATCGCGACGCGCCGCAGGGCTTCTTTTATTTACACCGGGTCCAACCAAAATGTCCAATCAGAAGCGCCGCTGGTCGTCAGGGCAGATTCCTCCAATGGGGTCGCCGCGCCATGCGTCAGACCACCAGACACGAGGACGCCGGCTCGCTGTCACGCGCGCCGCTGACTCAATGCACGTGGGCCAGAGAGGCGCCGCGCGTGTTCACGCCGTTGCGCTGTTCGCGCCAGGCGGACTGCGGGCTGGCCTTGACCCAGATTGCCTTTTTCAGAGGCACGGACGTTTGACGAGGACTCGCTGGCATAACAGCACCCCCGCCGCCAGACAATGCACCGGAAGGACGAGCTGCTTCCACGGGGCTCGGATGTCAGGTGCGCTCGTTCGCCAGGTCCCTCCAGGTTCGCCTCCAGGGCCATGGGGAGAATACAGCTCCAGACTGTTCCGGGAACACATCCCATTTTTGACGACGGATCCCAGCTCCACTGGCTTGTCGCCACAACTTGCTGGCCAACTTCGCTCGTCTCTTCTGACCATCTTCGGTTTCAGCACTTGTCAATGGTTCTGCAACTTGCTAAGAACGGTTCGACAACAGACAACACACGACACAAGCAAGTGCCCTCGGTCACCCGACAGAACACCAGACAAAGTATAGTACAACATATACCCATCTACGTGTCTATCGGAATTTTGTTCCCTCTACATCAAGAGGCACATGTGGGACACAAGACTCTTAAAATGACAACTCAATTTTTTTTCCCACGTACAACAACGTAACGAATTAGAATACCACAAAGTTGGCCCCTTGAGATCACTCTGAACGAGAGCGCTCAGCCCAGGTCGTGATGAGGTCAAAATTTTGCCCCGAATCGCCAGCGAGAAACCGAAAGGTTGAGAAGTTACTAGCTGGAACGCACTGCTCAATGCACCTGCATCAGCGTTTACCTTTCTTTTATTTATTTTTTTGATAGCGAACGTCAAAGTTGCGCTGTGGAGCAACATGCTCCACTTCAGTAACCGGCCACTTTTAGGCGACGATACCTATGCGGCACCAAGAGCGGCTCACACTTTCGACGTTGCACAGGGGAACAACGATACGGCTTGCTACGGATTGACTCCTCACCGCTTAGCTCGATATCGTGTTCGATCCCCCTCGTGTTTCCGGGGCGGTCCGAAAACACGTCTCCAAACTCGGAAACAATACTTTTCAGGTCCTCCTCCTGGTCTTCACTTAACCTAGGCTCTAGGTTCAACGGCTCCAAGATTACCTCCGATTTCCTTTCGATTACCTCACAAGAACTAAAAACTTCCGCTCCCTCTTCCTCTGACGCACTTAAAAGTAAATTTACGACTGCTTTCAAGTTACTGTGATAAATTTTGTTCGGCCGCCTTCCTAATTTCTCTTCACAATTGGCATCAGAAAGATCAGAAAGCTTCGATACTACTTTTGCGGGCCCTTCCCAATCAATCTCAAGCTTGTTCCTTTTGGACGGCTGCAGCAGCATTACCTGATTATCAACTTCAAAAGCACGCTTCTTCACCGATTTCTCGTAGTGCTCCTTCGACAGCACTTTTGCCGCGTTTTTCTGGCTTTCCACTAGCGCTTCAATTTGGCTTTCCACTAGCGCTTCAATCGAGAGATCCTCACGCTGCTCTCGAATGAGCGTCTCTCGATCAACTCTCGGCAGCTCGCTCAAACTCTCCGCTACAGGCGAGGGCGTTGCAACCCCCTCGCTCTGACTCAATGGCGCCATGTCGTCTCCCCTTTCTACGGAAACCGCGCCGGCCGGTTCGGCGACGGGCCGCTCGCGTGACTGCTCACATGACTCATGCGGAAACTTTCCTTTCTGGGGTTCCGTCGACCCGCCGACAAGGTCACTTGAGAGTTCACCGCATGGAACCAGATCAAGCTGCCGCGATAGCTTCCGCGCTTGCGATCGCGTGAGGGCCATGCACGCTAAGTTGGGGAAGAACGATTTGCCCTGCTCTTTGAGAAGCTGCTCTGAGTGGTTGGAGAAAAGATAAGGAAAACGATCGTTTAGCGCGGCAGACACAGCTGCTTCGGTGCGAAGCTTACCGAACGGGCCTTCATTGACAACGGTGGCGATTGGTAAACGAACACTCTGCTCCTCGGCGACTTGCCTGATCCACGCGCATTCTCCTGTAAAGTCATCCGGAGACACCAATGAAGGATGGACAACGTCCATGGTTGCCGCTGAGTCTCTAAGTGCTCGGCACGTTTTCTCATTCACCCTAATTTCTTGGAGATACGGCTCCAAGAACCGCATGTTTTTTTCTGATTCTCGGATTGTTGCGAAGGCAAACTTTTCCTGACATTTTCTCGCGATGTGTCCTTCCTTTTTGCAGTTGTAGCAGATTAGTGGCTTCCGTGATTCAAACGCCCGTGTGGTATCAGTGCGTTGTTTAGAAACCTCACTCGATTTTTCCGCTTCTGTTTTCCCTTCCTCTACAGTGTCCTTCGTAAGAGACGGGTCCTTTTTGAAATTACAGTGCGGAGCGGGTTTCCGTTGATAAGGTTTCTTTGAAAAGCCCTCTTTTCTTTCATCCTTTTCAACGCGCACTGCCCTGCTATGCAACTTTCGGCGAGTATAATACTCCTCAGCTAACTCTGCTGCCTTGTTTAGCTGTACTTCACCAAGTTTGTCCTGCAGCCAAAGTTTGACATCCTCCTCGATGCAGCGGTAGAATTGCTCCAATGCAACGCATTCCACCACTTTATCGCGGTCGTCATAAACACCTTCGCCCTTGAGCCATTCAATCAAATCGGCTTTAAAACGAAACGCGAAGTCAACGTGTGACTCATTCCCCTTTTTAGCATACCGGAACCTTTGCCTGAAAGCCTCGGGTGACAACTTATAACGTCTCAAGAGCACTTCCTTAACCTCGTCATAGCTCTCAAACGCTTCCCTCGACAAGCAAGTTATCGCGTCGGACACTTCGCCGGGAAGAAGAGCTAGCAGGTTCCGCGCCCAAAGAGACTGCTCCAAAGCATTTCGCTCACAGACGTGTTCAAACTTGACGAGAAACTTCGCCATGTCCTCGCCTACTACGAACGGTGGCAGTTGATCCCGAATTCTAATACCGCTGACCTGAATCGTCGGAGAAGCTGCGCTAGGCGCCTGCGAACACTGTAGGATTGCCAATTCTATTCGTTTCATCTCGAGGCGCTCCTGTCTCTCGGCCTCCTCGCGCTCGCGACGTTCTCGCCTTTCAGCTTCTTCACGTTCGCGAGCTTCTCGCCTTTCAGCCTCTTCACGTTCGCGAGCTTCTCGCCTTTCTTCACGTTCGCGAGCTTCTCGCCTTTCAGCTTCTTCACGTTCGCGAGCTTCTCGCTTTTCAGCCTCCTCGCGGCGTGCTTTGATATCCACCCAGGCCTCATCGACTTCCTCAGCCGACACTCCCTCATCCTTCATGATCTCAAGGATCGCTTGCTTTCGTTTCGCATGGCCCAAAGTAATGCCGAGTTCCTCACAAATTTCGATGAGTTCCTTCACTTTAAGGTTCTCCATCGTTCACACTAGCCTCTTGCTGTTTGCCCCTGTTAACAATTTACTTGCCGTACCCACTATAAGTCAACTAGCAAGACGCGCAAGCAACTTTTCACTCTCCCGCGTTTACCCCCTCCGCATTAACTTTGGTTTCAAAGCGCTTCGACTTGGCTTGAAACGATCAAAGCTCACTCTAATGCTTCACACAGCCCTTCTCTAAACTACTACAACCTGAGCTAGAGTAGTCTGGTGAACTGAGGGGAAAACATCAGGCACTCACCGCATCGATGTCGCTGACGCCGGTCAATCCCACCGCTGCCACCACTGTTGCGAACGACGGACCGATCCCGCCGAAGCCACCACTGTTGCAAAAGACGGCGACGCCAACACGGCCCCGAAGGCGCCACTGCTTTCAACTCCGCCGGGAAGGTCACCAGCCGTTTGGTAGCGTATGTTTCTCAGCCCGCGACTGCTTCTGCGCAGAGCTGATAAGACGAGCGGACGAGACGACGGTGAGTTAAACAAGGTTTATGTACAGCATATATACAGAGGCGTTACAATTTCGGCACTGGGGCCGACAGAGACTCGAAGAGCCGAGCTCTCCTCTCTAATACATAGGTCAACTTTTCGCCTAAGACCGCCGACTCACACACATGTCGGCTCTCCGACATGGGGACTCCTCTCTCGTAGGACCGCCGATCGCGACGCGCCGCAGGGCTTCTTTTATTTACACCGGGTCCAACCAAAATGTCCAATCAGAAGCGCCGCTGGTCGTCAGGGCAGATTCCTCCAATGGGGTCGCCGCGCCTTGCGTCAGACCACCAGACACGAGGACGCCGGCTCGCTGTCACGCGCGCCGCTGACTCAATGCACGTGGGCCAGAGAGGCGCCGCGCGTGTTCACGCCGTTGCGCTGTTCGCGCCAGGCGGACTGCGGGCTGGCCTTGACCCAGATTGCCTTTTTCAGAGGCACGGACGTTTGACGAGGACTCGCTGGCATAACAATACTCATCATGTACAAGTACCGCCATTCAGCGGACATTCCAAGGACTAAAACGAGAGGTGGCTATTACATGCAGAAGACGCACGACCCACACCATAAGGAGCTTCGCCCCTAAATAGTGTCGGACAGGACTCGCGAGGTCCAGACGAACCAAGTGCGAACCTGCTCTGCTGTGGCCCAGTCATGCACGATTCTGTGTAAGTTATGCTGATATATTTTACGTTTTATAGACCGAATTCCATACCTATCAACACCCGTCTGTACAGAGTATAACTTCGGATAGTACGTGACGACAAACACGCTGCCTAATATTTTAGCCTCGCAAGTAAAACGTCGTCTATTCATTGCCCCAGAGGTGGGAGGAGGTCTCCGGAGCAACGCTGTCTCTTCGCGATACGCAAAAACAGCCTGATCGAAGAAGCCTCTCACATTTGACGCTGCCACGCATGCTAATCATCGGGTGGACTGAAGCATCTAATATGTAGATGCTTCAAGGGGCTGTGCCACCAATGTAGATGCTTCAAGGGCTGTGCCACTAATCAGAACGATGAGTGTGCGGTGACATAATGCCTACGTCAGTAGCACGGGCCAATTGAAAGCCCCGTTCCCCGAGGTGACGTTAAGGACGCGTGTTCGCCGATGACTCGGCTCAGCCATCTTTTGATGTCCAATGGCAGTGCTGAGAAAACGAAAAATCAGCACAAAACTTTATTTGCGTCCCAGTGAACGTTCCCAGGAAATAAAGAGAAATTGCTACAGCTAACTCGAATTTCTGCTATGTTGCATCCATGATGAACAACGTGACCGCTAAGTAAGTTTCTCTGGTAAGTATGAATCAACCAACGTATTGCAACTAAATTCCTCACGTGCTTATTCCCAATTTTGACATCTATTGAGTGTAATAAAGTTATGCTAAGTAATTACTTCACACTACTCTACTACATTCGGCATGCCTCCTAATCATACCGTGGTTACGACACGATAAACTTTAAAAATATAACAAGCCTTGGCAGCACTAATTTGTGATGATTCTCTTACAAGATGTCAAAAAATTATATTATTATTATTATTATTATTATTATTATTATTACTATTATTATTATTATTATTATTATTATTATTATTATTATTATTATTATTATTATTATTATTATTATTATTATTATTATTATTATTATTATTATTATTATTATTATTATTATTATTATTATTATTATTATTATTATTATATGACCCTGTATTCAGTTGTGCTGTGGTTCGGTACATTCATCTGCATGCAAATATCTCGGAGGTTGCTTTTTCATTATCATCTCTTTTACGCTACCTGTAACAAACTAAATGCTAATTAACTAATTTCATAATTACCACAGTCTACCATCAATATGTCGCTCGACCAGCATGAATGAACAACAACAAAATTGTTCCTGCCAAAACCTTGCGAAGGCATTATTTCGCCAGAATACTTGTGTTCACACGAATCAGGCGCGTCGGCTGATTAATTATACCGTCCTTATGCGGGCAGAGGAACTCCCCACACCAAACAATAAAACTCAGTGTTTGCCTCAGGCTGAAACAATGACGTTTATTATAGGCATTGTTTACCGCGCGGTTTTCGGGTCCTCTGCGAATGGTACCTCTTTGAATATTCTGTTTCGTTTGCAGAGCCAACATGCTCCTCTTCAAACCACATGCGTCTTTGATTGGCTGATCATTGCTGGTATGAGAAGATAGCCTACAATACAGCCAGCTATTCTAGTACGTTGTGAAACCGTTCTGGCTATGCATTTCGTCGTAAGTACATACCGCGGAACGAGTGACAAACTAAGGCTACAGGAAAAAAAATAAGCGAGAACAGAAACAAAACACAGCACATTCACTGGGTGAATTCCGACGAGTTGGGCGAAGCGGACGGACGAACGCACGCACCAACGAACGGACGTGTAAAAGCATGGACGGACGCAGACGCTTCGTCCCACTCATCATCATTTACTCCGTAGAAATGCTGTGAGCCCGTTCTGAAACCTTGATACTGGCTACTACTACTACTTCGACGACATGGGACGCGTGACCCACGGCGTAACAAGCTTCGCCCCTAAAAAGTACACAAAACAAAGGGAAGATCTCGATAGGCGCGCGAATTGAAGTTCGCGATAAAATTGAATACGACACCATTCTAACTGTCGTGTGCTGTCCTTTCTTAGCACTCTCAAAACACATGGTGGTCATAAAGGGTACGTATCGATTAGGTCAAGGTAACTAAGTTACTGCCACTAAAACAAAATCACACGAAGTGGTTATGCCACATTGTGTCATATAGGAGGGGTGGGATTAAGCATGGTGCAGGTGTTTGGGTTTTGCGAAGCACTCCTTGGATGACCGCAAAAAAAATGGGAAAATTATAGAGCAATAACCGAGAGCAAAAAAAGACACTGGTTATGTACAGTGGAGCGTAACGACTTCGTGTATAAAATATTAAAAACGCAATACACTTAACAACAATAAATGGTTTTTAATAACACGCTCTTCAGTTTACGCGGGTAATCAAGTAGAATACACATACCCCCGACGGAAACGGAGTAAGGGTGGTTGGATAGTAGGTGTAAATACTGCCTGAGTTTAATAAACGTTCACATTTTAAAGGAACACTACATATAAAAATATCAAATATTGGCGAAGCTTTCACTGAGACACATAAGACTTGAGACGGCGAAGCCGGCTGGCTCTGAACACTAATCTGGTTTGCTTCTAGGTTGCTTCTTAGCCTTATTTAAGATATGAAGGTTGTTTTTAGGCGGCTTTTATAGTTCGTTGCTATTGGCCAAAGCTAGGTGATGCTAGCTCGCTTCTGCACTGATTCTAAGCGCAGGGACTTTCGAGTCGAACACCACCCAGTGACAGACACGAGGAGGATGTCCGGATTCGAAAAGCAGGACCTCGCGTTGAAAACAAGCGTGTGCACCCCCAATAGATCTACGGCCACGTCACCGTTGACAATAGGCCTTTGGTCCCCTCCGGGGTTTCCTGCCGCTACCGTTGCCTTTTCCTGACTTTTCACCGTTGTGTACGTCTACTACCCAAGGATTCAAACATGACGTCACATTTTTTATGTAATGACCAGTGAGCGCAGTTCGAGATGATCACGTGATGTTGCGACAAATGTGTCTCTAAACATAATGTTGGCTCTTTTTCGTTTGTTCCTCTATGTGGCGTTTAACGTCTCACAACCACCATACGGTTATGAGAGACGCCGTAGTCTTTGATCATGTTATTTTTAGACGTCATTTCCGTGACAGAAGTAAGTCACTGAAATCTCGATGAACTACGTAAAAACACGTTAAAAACTGCAAAGTAAATACTAAATAGCGTCTCTCATATTATTACAGAGGGCTGGAGGGAGTGGAGGGCTCCAGAAATTTTGACCACTTGGGGTTTCTTAACGTGCTCCCAAGACAGAACAATGGAGTATACGGGGTTTTTGCCTCTATCGAAAATGCAGCCGCTGACGCCTTGATTAGATCCCGCGACCTGCGGGTCAGCAGCCAAGTACTTTACCCACTAGACCATCGCGGTGGGGATAATATACCCTCGAATCTACGCGGTATAGCGGAGAGCGAGAAGAAACTTTTTTCTTATTCGCTAAAAGGTTTCTGGGCAAATTACACGGATATTGACTGGACTGTGGAAGCCGGAAGCGAAAGTACGTTACTTAGTCCTAAATTGACCTGTTTCATCCGTGAGCCCTGTACTTGGGGTGTACGACTTGCAGTCGTCGCTTCCCCGGCATTTTTTTGTTGCTGAGATAAATGTTGCTCTTTACATTTTTAGTAAACCAGTGGTGAAACTAATGGGATTTGACAATTTTTTGGTGCTCATACCTGTTTACGATGGTGATAACATCGTTTGCTTGATTGGATAAGGAATAGTTAGCAAAACGACTTCACTGTTAAAACATAAATGAACTTGCTCTGCTCGAGAAACTCGTTCTTTTCGGACGTCTATGTCTTATAAACGATTCCAATGTGGTCATTTGTCAAGAAGACCACCTCGAAATGGAGCTCTCCTGGGTCGCACTGCCTTAGGTGTTGCAAGATTTGGTGACAAAATAACTTTATCTAAAACCCGGCGAGTAAACGGCTGGGCCTAGGGCCACATAGATGGCCGCATGGAGCTGTTGTTCTAGCGCTGATGTCACACTTACTATTTTTTCAATTTCATTTTTAACCTTCGTGATTCAATTTTATTTTTCTTACCTTCGTTTCGTGTGGCATTTACGATTGTGTATTAGTGTCTCAATGGTTGGCCAGCAGTGCAGCATGCAACAATGGCACCTGCGAGGAGACGCTCGAGCACATTCTATGCAACTGCCCACCATACCAATCTGAACAAAGTGCTTTGGAAGCCAAGCTTCGCCAGCTGGATTCACTACGACTTGGGTCCTGGTACCTTGGCCGACAGTCTTGCATAAGCACAAATCTACAAAAGCTCTCTTGTACTTGTCCCCGCCACGGTGGTCTAGTGGCTAAGGTACTCGGCTGCTGACTCGCAGGTCGCAGTATCGAATCCCGGCTGTGGTGGCTGCAATTCCGATGGAGGCGGCAATGTTGCAGGCCCGTATACTCAGGTTTGGGTGCATGTTAAAGAACCCCAGGTGGTCGAAATTTCCGCAGCCCTCCACTACGGCGTCTGTCATAATCATATTGTGGTTTTGAGACGTTAAACCGAAAATCAATAATCAATCTCTTTTGTACTTCTAAAGAACCATCGGACATCACGAGCGCTTGTGAGTGAACATCGTGACACCATGCTGTGCAGTCACAAGCTGACTATATATTCATCTCCTATCATAGTTTTTTTTTCTCTCTCTCTTTGCTTTCTAATATTCTGCGTTTCCCCCTCCCCAAGTGTAGGGTAGCCAACCAAGCCAACCTTGGTTAACCTCTCTGCCTTTCCTTTCGATTTCTCTTTCTCTCTCTTGTGGGCCTAGCAATGTGTTTTTTTAGTGAAGCTAACAAAGCAAAACATAAAACTCATCATTTCAACGAAAGGTCCTAAAATAAATATTACAATGGGTAATAATGAGCATACATTGTAAAGTGCTGCACCCTACCTGATAAACGCGACTTCAGACGTTACAGTGTAATTTACATACCACGCCGAGCATTTGCATACGCCTGAAATGGGATGTTCGGTAAAGGCAAACTGCAACTAAGGCTACGTTCTTGACAACACACTAAAGAATGATGTGTGAATAATAAATAAAAACTCTGGCACAGAGACATGTTATAAGGGGATAATGACGGTGACATCTTCCGGAAACGGGGCGAATTTTTTTTTTTTTTTTGCTCTTGAATAAAATATCAGGACACCGATTCATTGTATGCGCCAATGTCGAAGCTGTCACATGTTCCTGTGTTACGCGGAAACAGATTACGAATCTCTGCACGTTTCCTGTTCTGGTTATTTCTCTTTGTGCGCGTTCGTGTGGCTTCACTTGGTCTTGTGTAGGGATTTAGTAAGCCTACGGCATGGCGATAAATGAAAGATTAATAAAGCAGGTGGCACTTTCGACGTTAGGACGCCTTTAACCCTGTACAATATTACATTCACTGCGATAGGATCGAGTCGCTTTTTCTCGAAAAAAAAAAAGGTAATGAATAACAGAATGACAGGCACCATTCCACGAAATAATCGAAGCATAGAATGTTAGGTCATACAGTTTACCTCAGTGATTTTTTCTGAAGAGTCGCTTTAGTTTTTATTTAAGCCAGTTGGGTTCGCGCTTCACTTGAGACTGCATATGCCAAAGTGAAAGAATGATCTTTTAGGAACAATCATTATAAAATTAATCAATGATTCATACAAATATAAATTTAATAAATAATAATAATTTAGTTAGAGAGTAAAGCAGATAGGTTGCTGGCTGGTTAATTATTTAATAAAAATATAATTTTGTAATTACCTAGGCAGTCAGTTAGTTATTAGTTAGTTAGTTACCTAGTTAGTTAGTTATTTATTAGTTAGAACGTTAGTTAGTTACCTAGTTAGTTAGTTATTTATTAGTTAGAACGTTAGTTAGGTTGGTTGGTTAGTTAGTTAGCCAGTTAGTTCGCTAGTTAGTTAGTTCGCAAGTTAGTTAGTTAGTTCGCTAGTTAGTTAGTTAGTTAGTTAGTTAGTTAGTTAGTTAGTTAGTTAGTTAGTTAGTTAGTTAGTTAGTTAGTTAGTTAGTTAGTTAGTTAGGTAGGTAGATAGTTAGTTCACATTTGTATATTGCTATGGTCATTTATTTTTCTTGCTTTACGGCAGACACCGAATCGCCGAAATTCTCTCCTGGCGAGTTTTTTTACAGAATTCTCAAACATGCAGTCTGTGGCCCGCTTACGGCCCACTGGTGTATCGCTAGCGGCCCATCGCTTAGCAATGACGGAAATGCTTGTGACATTGCCAAATTTTGAACTCGTGTTATTTACTCGGCTTTTGCGATCATTAACATTGTGTTCTTGGGAGCTACAGAAACGCGACGGGCCAATTTTTTTTTTCTTTTTGCGGCGCACTCCATGCAGTCACACTCTCGAAACCTAATGGTGCAAGCATATCTGTACATTTCAGAGTCGGCGTCCAGACATGAGTGATTCGGCAAGACTTTGTCAATTTTTCTCCTCGACTGCTGACCCGGTGGTCTTAGGATTGAGTTCCAGCTGCGATGGTGCATTTCGAAGGAGGCGATAATTCGAGGCTTCTGTGCATAATTAGGGAGCATATTGAAAACGCAGAGTGGCTTGTTGGGCAAGTTGGTTAGTTCTTAACGAGCTTATGGCACGAAAAAAAACGAAAGAAGGACAAGCGTTTGTCCTTCTTTCGTGTTTTTTTTTTTGTGCCATAAACGTGTTAAAAACGCCGGCTGGTTAAAGCTTTCTGAGTCCTCTACTACAGAATTCATCTTAATCATATTGTGGGCAGTCAATGTAAAAGTGAAATAATTAATAAAGATGATATCTCTTCCTTTCTTTTGAGGGGGGAGGGGGAGAAAGATACTTGAATGCCGTTATTTTGTTCATTCTGTCTTTATGTCTCTCAAACGAGACAATTCGGTCAACAGCCCGCAGTTTGAGCACATGCTCAACGCCCAGCCATCTTGAAAGGGGGGGGGGGGGGGGGGGGGCGTTCATACTTGTGAACACTGCCGATCAAAAAGTAAATATTGCGCATGTCTGAGGCGCAACAATAATACGTAAATATTAGGGGGTGTTCTTTTACTGGGAAATGTATACATGACTACGAAAATTTTTACGTATTACTTAATACAAAAAAAAACCCTAGTGTGTCCTACGCTGCGCTGAAAGTGCGACGCCATACACGAGAAAAGGCCGGCAGAACACACATTTGCAGTGCAGCCCTCATATACGCGATCAATTTTTAAGGATGAAACTCCTTAAAGCGGCACCCGTTCGTCCGTCGTAGTATTGTCGTAGTCATAGTGTGTAACCAGTCTTACGTTTTGACCTGCAAGGTGGTGCCGAGGGGAGATTTCTCCTGTGCGTTATTGAACAATAAAAAATTCGCAGCGTGCGCGTTCACTAAAAGCCGAATTCTCCTGTCTCTCATTCCCCGATAGCAGCCATTGGCATGTACATTGAGCACTATCTGACATGAAAGGGTTGCTACGTTATACTCGCTGGGCGTAATATCCTCGGTTTTAGAAAGGTTTAGCCAGCGTTGAGCCGGAGTGTCATGAATACAGTGACCTAGTATACACCATGAACTCGACGTGGTTAACGGTGGGAAGTAGACATGAAGCGCAAGCCGTGAGAAAGTGTGCGTGTGCCACCTCTCGCTTAGTCCTTGGAATGTCCGCTAGATGGCGGACATTCCAGGTGGCACACGCGCACACGTTGGGGTGGCTGAGTGGTAGCACCGGGCGCACCATTCAAAGGTCACAGTTTCAGGTCCTGGCGCTGGCAACTTAAATTTTCGTCCACTTTCCTTTTTTTTCACATTTACATTACAATTACTTCCAATGATTTCCTCTACGCTCCTCTTGGCATCGTTATATGTTCGTTATCGTTAATATTGTGTCTAACAAAGAAAACCCTTGCATTCACACTCATTCGCTCTTCTTCAGGAGACACGAATTCTCTAATGGGAGTCATTATACTCTGGTTGGTGAGTCATCAAACCCAAAAGGAGAGTCAACGTGACTCTTCGAAGCGAGTCACACACATCCACGGCAAGTCAGTACGCAACAAAGCCAAAGTAACATGTACTCACTTTCGTCCTTAGAGGGCAGTTAACCGCAGTTATTGCTAAACGGGTTATCTTTGTTTGTTTTACGTTGACACCGTCAACTCAAAAGTGCGAGTTGCTGGCCCTGACGGTGTAACAAGTTCGTACATTCAGGCGCGGCCCTGAATTGACGCGTACGGGAGAGGGAGTGTAGCGCTCCTCTGTCCGTTTTTTCTGTCCCGTCATCGTTAATTCAGTGCCAGGCCTCGCTTCAATATCTAGTGACCCGCTTTGCTAACGCATTGAGGCTGGCGCTTGAAAAAAAATATATACTCAAGCATACGTTATTATAAAGACGAAGAGAAAAATATTGGTGGGGCAGACAATATTTATGGAAAAAATTCCATCACCATAAGAAATAAATTTAGTTCCATAGATGTGATTGTGATGTGCACAGTTGGATTAATACCGTGTCATTTTAAAACATCTGAAACGTTTTCGGAACATGCTGCGATTGCAATACTGCAACACGCATTGAAACAGAAAAGCGTTCTCTCGCTTACACCTCTGACGAATGCAGGTCAATCAGCGTGATGTGACATTCACAGCTTCAATTCGATTATATGATCATGAACCGAATCGCGTCACACCTCCACAAGGAGGGGAGGGGTGAAAGGGGAAGGACACTTGCCTCCTTTCAACAAAAACACGCATGTCATTGCGCATTTTTGGTGAAGCTCGGCTTTGCCGTAACCGGGTTTAAGCGCATCGCACAAAGAGCAGATCCTTTTTGTTTTTGTTCTCCTCTCAAGAAAAGTGCGCAAAGCGTAACGCAGAAATTGAATTTTCTTTCAGGCATTTCAAAACCTTTCTCTGGCTTGATCTCATCTTTTGAAAATGCAGTGCAGGGTGCTTCCCCCGAACGACACAACGAAACTCGTTCCGCCAGAATATATCTCCTTGAGTGCATTTTCTTCGCCTAGGCCTGCGTACCCATCTGATGGTTGTGTACATACTTCCACGCAAACGCGTGCGTACGTGCGTGTATCTTCATGGAAACAGAAGTAAAAATGTCGGCTTCTATTTCTTGTGACGTCTTCACACTGTACATTCATTACCGAGAAGAAACGCTCACTGTCTCGCATATCTAGACGGCGTTTAAAAACGTTGCTTGCGTTATCGGGGGCCACGCAGTATCTTAAAGCAAAGGCCACGTCGAGATTTGTCGCCGCCTCACTGCGATTTGCTCTAAGGTCAAAGTGCTTCCGTTCTTTCTTTGTTCCTTTCTTTCCTTCTTCCTTTCTTTCTTTCTTTTGTTTTTATTTTGCCTTGCCTTGCTCTATTTGTCGGCGGGAGGCTCTTCACCAACTTGCTTGTATTGTTCTTTGTGCATTGTCGCCTGTTTTCAAACAAACCTGTCCTTCACTTTTCAACGCCCGTCGTTTATCCAAAACCTGCTCAGCATTTATGTTGCGTTTTATGTAAAAAAATACTGAGGCATCGCTTTAGTTTTGTTGTTGCAAAAACAATTCAACACATAAGCAAGACTACAATTTCATAGCTTTATGTACTTTAATTGCTTCGGAATACTGTAGACTGGTTCGGTGTTGCCATAATTGTTTTTATTTCTCTCCATGTGTTTTTTATGAGGCTGTAGCTACATATTCTCTCGTGCGTCCCACGAGAAATACGAAGGGGACAGTGCATACGCGCATTTGCACGCTTATATGCAGAACGCAACAACGAGAAAGACGAGGAACTCTCTGGCGCGCGGTAAACAGAAAGACCGACCCGCTGCTGCTTTCTCAGCGTATTCAAATACGACCTCTGTCTTCACGTTGGCACAATATGTATACCTTTTCATAAAAGTGTCAAATACTCTTCAAAATTTTTGTTCTAAACTTTTTAAATGACACTGAACGCGCCTCTTTCACTTTGTAGCTTTGCTCTCGCCTGAATTTTGCATGATAAAACCAAAGGTATTTAGTTTTTCTACGCATACTTATCGCTGCACGTCCAAAGAAATCAATTTAGCGAATAGCACCTACATAAACTGAATGCAATGAAAGGGTACAACCACAGAATGTTATTTGACACGTATTCTGTCTAAGATGCATGAAATATGTTTTTGATTAATAAGTAGCTGCCCAAAGAATCGAGCATGTAGTGATGAGACAAAAAAAAAGACTGTTGACAAACCCAAGAAAAGTGCCTGCAGAAGAATGCACATTTCTTCGTTGGTCATTCTAATCTTTTAAGTTATGTATATCGTTCAATGTTCTCTTTTTTTCTTTTTGAAAACGTACAGCATACATCCTTTATCATGATGTTTTTGTTTTTCATCTGCTTTTTCAACTCAATGTCACTCTCAGTATGCCGCACACAAAAGAAGCAGCTATAGTTATTTTTACCATCGCAGCTCGTTTCTTTTTTTGTAAGCATTACATCTTTTCCTATTTTTTTCCCTATCTCGTGTTCGCATACATACTTCTGCTCTTGTGTTGCCTATTGCTGTGTACATTGCCATTTCTTTCTTCCCCTCTTTTTTTTATTATGCGGTTTTGAAAAGAAAAGTTTCACTCCATAGCAAAACACTTTACAGCGTTTCTCTCTATGTAGCATTTCAATCTATAAAGCGTCTTACTGTAGGGCACTTTCCCCTAGGTCACTGAAAAGCCTCCAACCTTCTCGGTTTTCTTGTAAGTAGAGTCGCTGAAGAGAAGGCTTAACCTTCTTATGCAGTGTGGGTACATATCTGCGCTTTTTCGTATTCATGAAAGAGTGAGTGAGTGAGAATTTATTATAAGGCAGAAATTTCAGAAGAAAATCTAACCGATCTTGGTTGCCTTTTAATGCATTTACGTTCAGCGGACGCCACCTTGAGAATTTTCTTTTTCTAAATTGAAGCGTCAGCCTTTGGCATCAGGCTCTGTGTTCACTAGGCTTTAACTTTGTTACAGTGCACAGTGTTTCTGATAAAGAAAATGTGATTCGTTTATTGTTCATTTTCATGATCGGCATAATATTAGCAGCCGATCCTTTTCTCGCTTTTCGGTAAGTAGGAGAAAGGGGGAAGAAAGAGTTTTGTTCGATTCTTCAGTTACCTTTTAAAAAGTCTCTTGTTTTAGATCGAGAAGGGAGTAATGGATACTTTGAACCATGAGACGGTTATGGTGAGCAGCTTGAATGCCTTGTGGGTTGATGACCGGGACAGCTTCGGTGGGCAGGTCATTCCATGCGGTTTCGTGCAGTGCGCAGAAAACAAAAAAATATATTGCGGGAAGGTAACAGTATGGACTTTGTGCGGCATGCACACTTACTTGTGCAAATAATGCGGTGGGTTGTGAAAGGGCGTAGAATGCAAACATACAAGTTAAATATTGAAAACTTGTGATTTTATATGCCACGGATGGCTAAAAAGACCAAGTTATTCGATATCTTAAGGCCGAGATGCTTTGTAGAATTAATTGGAAATTGGAGTTTATTTGAGATATGCAAGTGTCGAGACTGGCTCCATTTAGAAGCAATAAGCAGATTAGCTTCATACATGAGCTTTGGAAGGCTGAGAAGGAAGTGGCATTTTTCATGGTAAAATGATACTCAGAGTGAAAAGGACGGTAGATTTATTTCTGTTACATTGTCAAAACGTGGGTGTCAGTATATCTAAGCCTATACGGTAAAATGCTGGACGCGTGCTCGATCACCGCGGCCTTACATCATTAGCATATATTAGCATATCTTAATTCCCGACATGTCCTGTCATAAGTGACATCGTAGGTTTCCTTTAATTTTCGTGGCTTCACGTATAGTTTTCTTCATCAAAGCAAAACAAGTCCTTCAGTCGGTTGCCTTTTATAAAGGCAGCCTACGTATCAAATATGAAACATCGGAAATAATCAAGCAAACAAAATTCCACGTATTTTCTGAGGCCCGTTTGTGGAATCAACAACCACCGCTACCCTCTTCCAAAGTTTCAAGCGTATGCGATGCATGACAGGGGCGTTTTGCGAGACTCCGATGGAACGGGTTTTCGGAAAGCTGCTTCAGACATTCATAGAAGGAATAACAAAACAGGAAGTAAAAACAAGCAACTCCAGACACGGCACTAAGAATGCGAAGCGAAGAAAGAATAACACGACGTTTTTTCTTTGCACTTCCTTTCTGCACGACGTTGTTCCTGGCGTCTTTTCCGTGCATACATCAGCGGAGAGTTCAGGACCGTCTGAGCAGGGACTCCACGTCCTCTACATCCTCTTGTCTTGGCGTACTGTCGCGAGTCTTTTCGGACGTCACGGAGGGATCAAGGTGCAGGTAAGATGTCAGCGCGTCACCACCCCAAAAAGAAAAAAAATAGCATTTGTTCTATGTACGAGTACAACCGATGAGCGAAGATTCTTAGAAAAGAGACGCAATCCACAATGCGCCTGAGCTCGCTGCTGAATTTCAAGGAAGCGGTAGGGTGGACAATGACTGGGCGAGTGAATGTACGGCGCGTGTGGCGCTGCGCGAGCCAACTTCCACCACGCTGTTGAGAAGCCAGCTCCGAATCCCACCGCTGGCCTCCACTGTTGCGGACGACGGACCGATCCCGCCGAAGCCACCACTGTTGCGAAAGACGGCGACGCCAACACGGCCCCGGAGGCGCCACTGCTTTCAACTCCGCCGGGAAGGTCACCAGCCGTTTGGTAGCGTATGTTTCTCAGCTCGCGACTGCTTCTGCGCAGAGCTGATCAGACGAGCGGACGAGACGACGGTGAGTCAAACAAGGTTTATGTACAGCATATATACAGAGGCGTTACAATTTCGGCACTGGGGCCGACAGAGACTCGAAGAGCCGAGCTCTTCTCTCTAACACATAGTTCAGCCTTTCGCCTAAGACCGCTGACTCACACACATGTCGGCACTCCGACACGGGGACGCCTCTCACATAGGACCGCCGATCGCGACGCGCCGCAGGGCTTCTTTTATTTACACCGGGTCCAACCAAAGTGTCCAATCAGAAGCGCCGCGGGTCGTCCGGGCAGATTCCGCCAATGGGGGCTGCCGCGCCATGCGTCAGACCACCTGACACGAGGACGCCGGCTCGCTGTCACGTGCGCAACTGACTCACTGCACGTGGGCCAGAGGAGCGCCGCGCGTGTTCACGCCGTCGAGGTGATCGCGCCAGGCAGACTGCGGGCTGGCCTTGACCCAGATTGCCTTTTTCAGAGGCACGGTCGTTTGACGAGGACTCGCTGGCATAACAGCACCCCCGCCGCCAGACAATGCACCGGAAAGACGAGCTGCTTCCACGGGGCTCGGATGTCAGGTGCGCTCGTTCGCCAGGTCCCTCCAGGTTCGCCTCCAGGGCCATGGGGAGAATACAGCTCCAAACTGTTCCGGGAACACATCCCATTTTTGACGACAGATCCCAGCTCCACTGGCTCGTCGTCACAACTTGCTGACCAGCTTCACTCGTCTCTTCTGACCATCTTCGGTTTCAGCACTTGTCGATGGTTCTGCAACTTGCCAAGAACGGATCGACAACAGACAACACACGACACACGCAAGTGCCTTCGGTCACCCGGCAGAACACCAGACAAAGTATAGTACAACATATACCTATCTACGTGTCTATCGGAATGTTGTTCCCTCTACATCAAGAGGCACATGTGGGACACAAGACTCTTAAAATGACAACTCAATTTTTTTTTCACGTACAACAACGTAACGGATTAGAATACCACATAAAGTTGGCCCCTTGAGATCACTCTGAACGAGAGCGCTCAGCCCAGGTCGTGATGAGGTCAAAATTTTGCCCCGAATCGCCAGCGAGAAACCGAAAGGTTGAGAAGTTACTAGCTGGAACGCACTGCTCAATGCACCTGCATTAGCGTTTACCTTTCCCTTTTTTTTTTCTTTAGCGAACGTCAAAGTTGCGCTGTGGAGCAACATGCTCCACTTCAGTAACCGGCCACTTTTAGGCGACGATACCTATGCGGCACCAAGAGCGGCTCACACTTTCGACGTTGCACAGGGGAACAACGATACGGCTTGCTACGGATTGACTCCTCACCGCTTAGCTCGATATCGTGTTCGATCACCCTCGTGTTTCCGGGGCGGTCCGAAAACACGTCTTCAAACTCGGAACCAATCTTTCTCAGGTCCTCTTTCTCAGGTCCTCCTTCACTTAAGCTAGGCTCTAGGTTTATCTGCTCCCGGATTACTTTCGATCCCCCTTCGATCACCTCACTAGAACTCAAATTTTCTGCTTCCTCTTCCTCTGAAGCCTTCAACAGCTGATTTACGACCGCTTGATGTTGAACATTGGGTTTCATCAAGTTGTAAATTTTGTGCTGCCGCCTTCCTACTTGCACCTCATAATTTGTATCGCAAGGCTTCGATAATACTTTGGCGGGCCCTTCCCAATCAACCTCAAGCTTGTTCCTTTTGGATGGCTGCAGCCGCATTACCTGATTATCAACTTCAAAAGCGCGCTTCTTCCCCGATTTCTCGTAGTGCTCCTTCGACAGCACTTTTGCCGCGTTTTTCTGGCTTTCCACGAGCGCTTCAATCGAGAGATCCTCACTCTGCCCTCGAATGAGCGTCTCTCGATCAACTCTCGGCAGCTCGCTCCAACTTTCCGCTACAGGCAAGAGCGTTGCATCCCTCTCGCTCTGACTCAATGGCGCCACGTCGTCTCCCCCAGCGCATACCGCGCCGGCCGCTCCCGCGACGGGCCGCTCGCGTGACTGCTCACATGACTCATGCGGAAAATTTCCTTTCTGGGGTTCCGTCGACCCGCCGACAAGGTCACTTGAGAGTTCACCGCATGGAACCAAGTCAAGCTTCCGCGAAAGCTTTCGCGCTTGCGATCGCGTGAGAGCCATGCACGCTAAGTTGGGGAAGAACGATTTGCCCTGCTCTTTGAGAAGCTGCTCTGAGTTGTTGGAGAATAGATAAGGAAAACGATCGTTCAGCGCGGCAGACACAGCCGCTTCGGTGCGAAGCTTACCGAACGGGCCTTCAATGACAACCGTGGCGATTGGTAAGCGAACACTCTGCTCCTCGGCGACTTGCCTGATCCACGCGCATTCTCCTGTGAAGTCATCCGGAGACACCAATGAAGGATGGACAACGTCCATGGTTGCCGCTGAGTCTCTAAGTGCTCGGCACGTTTTCTCATTCACCCTAATTTCTTGGAGATACGGCTCCAACAACCGAATGTTTTTTTCTGATTCTCGGATCGTTGCGAAGGCAAATTTTTCCTGACAGTTTCTCGCGATGTGCCCTTCCTTTTTACAGTTGTAGCAGATTAGCGGCTTCCGTTTGTTTTCCGATTCAAATGTCTGTGTGGTAGAAACCTCACTCGATCTCTCCGCTTCTGTTTGCCCTTCCCCTACACTGTCCTTCGTAAGAGACGGGTCCTTTTTGAAATTACGGTGCGGAACGGGTTTCCGTTGATCAGGTTTCCTTGAAAAGCCCTCTTTCTTTTCATCCTTTTCAACGCGCGCTGCCCTGCTATGCAACTTTCGGCGAGTATAATACTCCTCAGCTAACTCAGCTGCCTTGTTTAACTGTACGTCTCCAAGTCTGTCCTGCAGCCAAAGTTTGACATCCTCCTCGATGCAGCGGTAGAATTGCTCCAATGCAACGCATTCCACCACTTTATGGTCGTCATAAACACCTTCGCCCTTGAGCCATTCAATCAAATCGGCTTTAAGACGAAACGCGAAGTCAACGTGTGACTCATTCCCCTTTTCAGCATACCGGAACCTTTGCCTGAAAGCCTCGGGTGACAACTTATAACGTCTCAAGAGCACTTCCTTAACCTCGTCATAGCTCTCAAACGCTTCCCTAGACAAGCAAGTTATCGCGTCGGACACTTCGCCGGGAAGAAGAGCTAGCAGGTTCCGCGCCCAAAGACACCGCTCCAAAGCGTTTCGCTCACAGACGTGTTCAAACTTGACGAGATACTTCGCCATGTCCTCGCCTACTACGAACGGTGGCAGTTGGTCCCGAATTCTAAAACCGCTGACCTGAATCGTCGGAGAAGCTACGCTAGGCGCCTGCGAACACTGTAGGATTGCCAATTCTAGTCGTTTCAACTCTAGGCGCTCTTGTCTCTCGGCCTCCTCGCGACGTTCGCGCCTTTCAGCTTCTTCGCGAGCTTCGCGCCTTTCAGCTTCTTCGCGAGCTTCGCGCCTTTCAGCCTCTTCGCGGCGTGCTTTAATATCCGCCCAGGCCTCATCGACTTCCTCAGCCGACACTCCCTCATCCTTCATGATCTCAAGGATCGCTTGCTTTCGTTTCGCACGGCCCAAAGTAATGCCGAGTTCCTCACAAATTTCGATGAGTTCCTTCACTTTAAGGTTCTCCATCGTTCACACTAGCCTCTTGCTGTTTGCCCCTGTTAACAATTTACTTGCCGTACCCACTATAAGTCAACTAGCAAGACGCGCAAGCAACTTTTCACTCTCCCGTGTTTACCCCCTCCGCATTAACTTTGGTTTCAAAGCACTTCGACTTTGCTTGAAACGATCAAAGCTCACTCTAATGCTTCACACAGCCCTTCTCTAAACTACTACAACCTGAGCTAGAGTAGTCTGGTGAACTGAGGGGAAAACATCAGGCACTCACCGCATCGATGTCGCTGACGCCGGCCGATCCCGCAGCTGCCAACCACTGTTGAGAAGCCAGCTCCGAATCCCACCGCTGGCCTCCACTGTTGCGGACGACGGACCGATCCCGCCGAAGCCACCACTGTTGCGAAAGACGGCGACGCCAACACGGCCCCGGAGGCGCCACTGCTTTCAACTCCGCCGGGAAGGTCACCAGCCGTTTGGTAGCGTATGTTTCTCAGCTCGCGACTGCTTCTGCGCAGAGCTGATCAGACGAGCGGACGAGACGACGGTGAGTCAAACAAGGTTTATGTACAGCATATATACAGAGGCGTTACAATTTCGGCACTGGGGCCGACAGAGACTCGAAGAGCCGAGCTCTTCTCTCTAACACATAGTTCAGCCTTTCGCCTAAGACCGCTGACTCACACACATGTCGGCACTCCGACACGGGGACGCCTCTCACATAGGACCGCCGATCGCGACGCGCCGCAGGGCTTCTTTTATTTACACCGGGTCCAACCAAAGTGTCCAATCAGAAGCGCCGCGGGTCGTCCGGGCAGATTCCGCCAATGGGGGCTGCCGCGCCATGCGTCAGACCACCTGACACGAGGACGCCGGCTCGCTGTCACGTGCGCAACTGACTCACTGCACGTGGGCCAGAGGAGCGCCGCGCGTGTTCACGCCGTCGAGGTGATCGCGCCAGGCAGACTGCGGGCTGGCCTTGACCCAGATTGCCTTTTTCAGAGGCACGGTCGTTTGACGAGGACTCGCTGGCATAACAACGCCTGCTCTGCTGCCGCGTCGCGCAGGGGGAATGCTCGTGTTGTTTTTAGATGCGGAGCATCTTATACTCGCGCCTTGTAGTGCGCCGTCCGCGCCGTCCGCACCGCTTCTCGAACATTCGACAGCTGACGCGCGCGCATGCGCCGTCGCGCCGTCGCCCACTCTTCCACCATCTGTGCATCCTTTCCTCCTCTACACACCGCGCGCGCTTCACTCCTCCACCATCTGTGCACCCTTCCTCCTCTACACACCGCGTTCGACATCTACAATTCTCCTGATTCTCCAGTGGACGCGCATGTGGCGTCGCGCTTCGAGAACATTCAACAGCTGACAGTGCATGCGCCGTCGCGCTGTATATATACTCAAGGTCGGCGCTCGCTCGCTCAATTGCCGCTCGTCGGTTGGTTTGTACGGCGCGTCGACGTCCAAGGTCGCGGTGAAATGAATTCCAACGAATCCACAAACACAATGATCGACGTCCCTTCGACCAGCGCCGCCCTTTCGCATACGTGTGTACGTGTTCACTCATTTAACACCCCCTCCTACAACCACGTTAACCAATTTAGCCATCGACCCAAGTAAGTCGCAATTTAACACCCCATTTCACAACCACGTTAACCAATTTAGCCATCGACCCAAGTAAGTCGCACTTTAACACCCCGTTAACCAATTATATGCTCCGCATCCTCCTCAGTGTTCCCCCGAGGGAAGCTGCGGGCAATTTTTTTTTCTCGGTGCGCTTGCCAGGTGCCGGGATCTTCGACGGCGACGATGACAACGGCAGAGTGCGTATCCCAGGAGCTCCACTCCTGCATAAGATCTGCTGAAACATGAAAATCCGCGAGGAAGAAAATAAATGGCCTAATCGCATAGAAGTCATTTCACGCAGCGATACGAACATGGAAGTTCGCGCGGATACGCGCTGGCAACGACCGCAAGCTGCAGCCAGAAATCGTGAAACATAACGGGAACTACAAAGGTACACCCGGTTTCAATTAAGTTTACTTGAGTAACACATGATAGAAGGATACCAACCAATCCTTATTGCCCTTCTATGCTTTTATGTGCCACAACCAGTGTCGTAAAACTTTATTTTCCAAACACAAGAGCCCTCTTTTGCCATCAAATCTATCCTAAAGCTGTGGCGCTGTTACAACACCGCATTCAAGATAAAAAAAATGGCCCCGTATCTGCACGTTACACTGCAAATGTCGTCGAAACACGATAGTCTTGCATCCGGAGAAAGTACACAAAACGTTTATTTGATGTTCTGCGCAAGAAAATCGTGAATGGTATTCTGGGGCTGCTGCGTTGGAGTTCCTCGAGCGTGCAGCGAGGTTGATTGATCATCACCATCATCACCACCACCATCATCATCATCATCATCATCATCATCAGCCTGACTACGTCCACTGCAGGACAAATGCCTCTCCCATGTTCCGCCAGTTAACCCACTCCTGTGCTTGCTGCTGCCCATTTATACCCGCAAACTTCTTAATCTCATCTGCCCACCTAACCTTCTGTCTCCCCTTAACGCGCTTGCCTTCTCTGGGAATCCAGTTAGTTACCCTTAATGAGCAGCGATTGTCCTGTCTACGCGCTACATGCCTGGCCCATGTCCATTTCCTCTCCTTGATTTCAACTATGATATCATTAACCCCCGTTTGTTCCCTAATCCACACTGCTCTCTTCTTGTCTCTTAAGGTTACACCTACCATTTTTCTTTCCATTGGTCGCTACGTCGTCCTAAATTTAAGCTGAACCCTCTTTGTAAGTCTCCAGGTTTCTACTCCGTAGCTAAGTACCGGCAAGATACAGCTGTTATATATTTTCCTCTTGAGGGATAGTGGCAATGTACCTGTCATAATTTGAGAGTGCTTGCCAAACGTGCTCCACCTCATTGATATGTGGGGTTTAACGTCCAAAAACCACCACATGATTATGAGAGACGCCGTAGAGGAGGGCTCCGGAATATTTCGACCACCTGGGGTTCTTTAACGTGCACTCAAATCTGAGCCGACGGGCCTACAACATTTCCGCCTCCATCGAAAATACAGTCGCCACAGGAGGGATTCGATCCCACAACCTGCGGGTCAGCAGCCACTAGACCACCACTGCGGTGGCAACGAAAAACTGCCAGGGCTGCGCGGAACACACAGCCCTGTCACAGCGAAAACTGGAAGGGCGCCCTTTGAGAGTGTTTTTAACACTCTTTTCTGAAAGTGAGGGTTGCGTAGCGCTCCATAAAGTGCGTACAACATCGGCACACGGTCCTGACGAGGTGACGAATAAGACGCTGGGCAACCTCAATCCAAAGTCGGTAGGGCCCATTACTGGCTATATTGTCTTGGTGTGTTGGTATGCGGCCCTGTTGGTGGCAGTAGAGGAGAGCAAAAGAGTGAATAACTGCTGTGGCTGAGTAAACAGTCGTCCACTTTGAAAAAAAAAGAAGCGAGAAAGAAATGTACAATTGTCTTGAAGGGAGGTTCCACATCACAAAAATCTTGACCTGCAGTCAACGCGAATAGTACAGCTTCATCCTGGAGACGTGAGCCACATCCGAGGAGCGTGGTCTACGAGAAAGGTGCGACGCGTTGGATCCTTGTTGGGACAACTTCGTAGTTCACTGATAAGACAATTGTATATTTATTTCTCGCTACATACCATGCTGTGTTGGTGGCAATATGAATGAGTGCTGGAGGTCCGGCCATTCGCCACCAGTATGAAAACACGCAAGGGTCGCGTTTATACCGAAACCAGGCAAGAAACGTGACCCTGGAGAATCTTCATGCAATCTCGTTGACCTCCTGCCTGGGCAAACTAATGAAGCATGTTGTCCTCTGTCGCTTGCAAAATTTCGCGGAAGAGTACCGCCTACTTTCCCCCGTGATGCTGGACTTCAGGGCCCATCTATCCACTCAGGATGCACTCATCCAGTTGCACCACGATCTCCTACGACCTGGGAGTGGCACTAGTACCAAGTCTTTGCTCAGTCTGGACCTTCACAAAGCATTTGACAACGTGAAGCGCAGTACTATTTTAGGCAGTCTGCCTAAACTACGACCCGGGAACGCTTATTTAACTACATCCGTGCTTTCCTATCTAACCTGACGGTTGAAATCTCAGTGGGCGACCTTCGTTCTAAGCTCATCACTCTCGGAGATCGCGAGCACTCCTCAAGGAGCCGTTTTGTCCTCTTTTCTTTTTGACCTCGCTATGAGGTCACTACCTCCCAAACTTGACCCGACACCCGGCTTGCGATACACCCTCTATGCAGATGACATCACGCTCTGGACGACGGTGGGATCCGATGGTCAAATTGAGTAGACTTTTCAAAAGGCAACCGACGTAGTCGTTCAGCACGTGTCAGGTGCGGGCTCGTAATGTTCCCATCCAAATCGGAGCTACTATTACTGCGACGTCCAGACCGCCGCAAAATTAAGACCCCACTTCCTTGTATTAACGTGTATGTCAATGACACGCCAATACCACAGGTGGCCTACATGAGAGTACCCAGACTCATTGTGGAAACAAACCGCCACAACATTACGCTAGACCGTCTCACCGTAACGGTGAACCAGATGGCCCATCTTATATATCGAGTGAGTGCGCGCGATGGAGGCATGAAGAAGGAACTGCTACAGATAATCCAAGCCTTCGTTTTGTCGCGCTTCACGTACGCTCTTCCTCATTTGCACCTCCTTCAATCTGAGCGAGACCAACTAAACGGGCTCATACGCAAAGCATATAAGGTGGCATTGGGGCTCCCCCTAAACACCTCGACAAAGCAACTTTTCAGTCTTGGGCTGCATAACAGCTTAGAAGAACTTCTCGAAGCGCACCTCACGGCGCAACTTCAGCGATTACCGGGAGGCAGGACGGGGCGTTGGATCATTGCTAAAATTGGCCACGTGGCATCTCCTACGGGTAACGATCCGGCTGTCATCGCCTCCCTCAACATCAGAAAGAAATTCCTCATAAAATCACTCCCAAAGAACATGTTGGCCAACCGTCACGATGGTAGTGAGAAAGTGAGGGCCAATATATTGCAGAAAACTTACGCGTCCAACCCAACCATTGCATAAGTTGACTCCACCCAATACCGATCGGTATTGCCAGGGAGAGTGATTACGCTCATCACTCGAGGGATGAGCGTAATCACTCCCCTGGCTACAACGCCAATTCACCTCAAATTAGAACAGCTGCTTCTGTCTCTGTGCTTAACACGACAGAAGCCGAGGAAGCGGCCATAGCGCTAGCATCAGCAGCCGCATTCAACACTATACTCAGCGACTCAAAGGCTGCTATATCCTACTTTGTACGTGACATTGTGGCCCCCACAACTCTGCGTTTACTCTTGCCCAGACTCCTTTCAGATGCTGAGGAAGACGCACTAAGCTCCAATGAGGTGATATGGTGCCGGCTCACGTGGGGAACCCAGGGAACGAGGTGGCCCACCTATATGCACGAGGATTCGTCAGCCGAACGGTGGTACCCACCTCTGATTCGAAAACCCCTGGTGAAGCCTTGGCATCCTACCATGGCATCACACAGTATTACCGTCTTTCGAGGCTGTCAAAACCACCCCCGCACCATAAAAGCGCCAGGAGGTTGTCTGGTGCCGCTTGCAAACACAATCATTCCCGTGCCCATACATTTATGTACCTATATACCCCGACAGGATTGATCCACATTTCTCGCATTGTGGCACTTAATCACATTGTCTGGTCCTGCAGAGAAGATTTCCTCTCTCTTGATCTCCTAGCCACTTCCTCGCCAGAGGGGAGGGGCGGGGAGAAGCAGTTCTGACTTCTACTAACCTGGCCGTTCAGCTCCAGGCCGTACAAAGGGCAGAGGAGGTGGCCAACAGGTTCAGTCTGGCGGATCACCTACCTCCTTAGGTCTGACGACAATAAAGTTGTGTTCTCTCTCTTTCTCTCTCTCTCTCTCTCTCTCTACCCTGGTCCCTTTTTAGAGTATGAAAGCGGTGAGTAGAGATATCTGTCCCATTTATGTGACACATACGCGACATAGGAGCGGGTCAGCATGATCTTGTACATCCTTCTAACGCTGGGTTCTCACGTGCGAAACGCCGTTATGAACGCTACGCAATGCATTCGCATTTCCTCACGATTCCCGTCGGGGAGGTGGGAGCATTTTCCAAAAACACAACCGCTGTTAATAGAGAATTCAGAATTAGGGGTCCAAAACACTGGCTCCCCATGCTGCGTTGCGTAGGTTGCTCTTGCGTTCGGAGGATCAGCAGAATTTGAGAACCAGGTCAAACACAGGCTGCGTTTGGTCAAACACGTCTCGCAAAATTTAAAATTATGTGAGACGTGGACCATACGGCACCATGCCCGGCTTGCGCTGCATGCGTCTGCTTCATCTCGCTGTAGACCCGAAACGCCTCGGGGGCGCACGCTAGTTTACGATGTTTGTGCCTTGGGTGTGCCCTTCTGGCGGTCGCAAGCTTCTTGGGTCCCCAAGCTCCTTGGGGCCCCAACTATCAAACTTTCTAATATTAACCAAACGTTCTCTCAATTTGGGGCGTCCATATGATGGGAAGCAGCGCTAATACATAGGCCGATTCCGTATCAATTTGTGTTCCTTTTTTATTAGCTTTACTCTCGGTCATGTTACAAGCAACAGTAGTAGAAACACCTAAAACACCTCTTTCAAGTTATATACCGACGCGCACCACAAGTTTGTCTTGGGACACATCGCGAAGTGAAGCTATGGTTGCACACATTTTCAACGCCGGTCCCAGTTTCATGTCCATCGTCGTCATGAGGTGGTGCTCCTTGATGAGGAACAACGCGCCGCCGTCAATCTCGTGGTAACGGAACTTCTCAGCGATGCCCTCACAGCCCGGGATCCCAGAAACGTACTGTGCCACGTCATCCACTGTCCACTTTTCCGGCGAGTTACTCCAATTATTCAGTGGATACGTAGGTTCCGGATGACGATGCTGGGGTGTGGTTAGCAGCGCAGACGACGCCTGCGAAGTCACAGAGTCCCAAGGAGACGTCGACGGGTCTTCTAGTGGCGTGCCGTTAATGAGCTTGAATTCGGGGGTGGCAGCGGCACCTGGGACAAAGGAGGTGGTCTTGCTCGAAGTCGTGTGGAGTTCTTCGATCTTCGTGCAGGCCAGCGATGGAGTCTTCCGTTTGGGCGTCAATTTCATGGTGGACGTCTCATGAACCGGAAAAGGCTTGGTTATGGCAGGCGTGCCGACGAAGGACAAATTCAGGGAATGCGGAGGTTTGTGCTTAGCGGGCACTGCCTGCGTGATGGCTGCAGACGTACCCGCATCCGTTCCCGTGCTCGGCATCGTTGATGGTGGGGTGTTCGTGCTGCTGGCGTGATGGTAACGCTGCGCCCCCACGATGCTTGTCTTCGTTGCCGTGGTCGTACTCGGGAAAGGTTTCAGGGACTCCTGTATGATGTACCCGTCGATGACGTGCGTCATCACGCCTGGCTTGGACACCATCTGGGCGGGCAAGAGGCGAAAGAGGTCCGATACGGGTAAGACCCTGCAAGCTTCCGGTAACGGATCTTCGGTAATGTCCGGTTGGGTCTCGGGTCGCTCTTGACGTTGCCTGGAGTACGGCGGTGTGCCTCTATAAGTTCTGCAGGAGCCCGTGGAAGCGGCTCGGCCACGCATTTTCCGGCCCTTCATGTCTCGTCTTTGCCGACGATTCACACAGATGTGGCGTTAAGTGTTAAGCTACTTCGACGTCGGTCACTTACGGTGATTCGCACTGTTGGCGTCAGAAGACAAGTCCCATCCGCAGCGACTGCGTTTCAGTTAATGACGCTCACAGCGCGTGTTGAAGAATGTTTGTTCGAACGAGCAAAACCGAGTGCGTCGCGCGCGGATGTTTTTTAGCGCGTGCTAACTTCGCTGTCGTTTAGGAAGAAGATAACCTCCGAAACCGACACGCGCAATTTAAAACAAAGAAACGTGAACGACTGTATATAGATTGTTTGGCTTTTTGATAAGATGCTTTGCAAGCGTATAACAAAATTGTGGCAGTGGTGTCGGTGGCATCGATTACGCGCTTTTGAAAGAAGCACGTGCAAGCCAGGTGTAGGATCGGAAAATCGCAGCATATCTATGGAGGGATATGTTGAGTGGGGCGAAGCTTCGAAGGGTTTTATCCGAAAAACGTGAATCATCCGCTGGCCACTCCCGTATGTATGTATGTATGTATGTATGTATGTATGTATGTATGTATGTATGTATGTATGTATGTATGTATGTATGTATGTATGTATGTATGTATGTATGTATGTGTGTGTGTGTGTGTGTGTGTATGTATGTATGTATGTATGTATGTATGTATGTATGTATGTATGTATGTGTATGTATGTATGTATGTATGTATGTATGTATGTATGTATGTATGTATGTATGTATGTATGTATGTATGTATGTATGTATGTATGTATGTATGTATGTATGTATGTATGTATGTATGTATGTATTGCCACCCACACGTAGTGGGTCGACTGCAAGAGCGGCTCTACCATCTGGAGGAAAGAAAGAAGTTTTGCGTGTCTCTTCTCGGCTCTAGAGCCAGCCACGACTGACGCATCGTCCTAGAGCTAGCTACCCGGTCGTTCAATATATCCCCCAGTACTTGTGACTCATCGTGACAAACTGGTGGAGGTGCTGGGTAGTCTCACGGATGCTGCAGACCCCCCCAGGAAGCCGTAATACGAGTCCAGTGCCAGTCAATACTCCCGTGCATCGGACGAGCCGCCGAATCAGGGGATTGCCTCCGGAAGTCAACGATACTGCTACCACCACCTCTACAAACATGACCAGCACTTCGGTACAAACCTTGCCAACCGGCACGGGAAGCACGTCGTCGAACCGATATACGTGGGAAAGCCCACGGGCACCGGTGACGTTCCATGGTACGGAGAGCGAAGACGTTGAGGACTTCGTTGAGGTTGGCGGACTTCGAGCGCGTAGCCAACTTGAATCAGTGGGACAACGCGGCGAAACTGGGTCGTGTCTACTTCTATCTCGAAGACGGGGCTCGCACGTGGTATCAAAATTGAGAGGAGCAGCTGACGACGTGGCCAGAATTCTCTCGTAGACTTTTGCAGACATATGCCAGCGCTGACCGCCAAGAAAGAGCTGAACGAGCTATTCTTGCCCGCGTCCAGTCGCCAAACGAAACTGTGACCGCGTACGTTGAAGCATGACGCGTCTCTTCCGACGGGCAGATTCAAGAATGACGGAGGACAAGAAGTTGCGTCACTTGATGCGTGGTGTCAAGGACCAGCTTTTCGCCGGCCTCGTGCGAAGCCCTTCGTAGACGGTCGCGTAGTTCTTGTCTGAAGCCGTGACAATGGAAAAAATGCTACAGCAGCGATCAAACCAATACGACAGGCAAGTCAGTGGCATTTCCACTGCTGACATTTTCGCCGCCGCTGGGACCAGCAATGACTCCTTACGTGAACTCATCCGTAATATCGTACGTGAAGAGTTGCAAAAGGCTGGTGTAACACCTCATCCTACGGTTAGCTCTATTGCAACTGTCATCAAAGATGAGCTGCACCAGGCCCTCCGGGACACCTTGCCTCCTGATACAGCTGCGTCAACTCCTGCTGAATACCAGCGTAAGACAACCTACGCGGAAGCCTTGAAACGCCCTGCTGCATCGCCGCCTTTGTTCGTTCATCCTGTCCCTGCAGTTTCACTCGAGTCGGCGCAGCACATACCATACTACGAAGGCACATACACGCCACCACTCCTGCCCTTTGGCCGTGGTGCTTCTGTTGCCCATCGTTCGGTACAACCGGTCCAGTACATCGACGATCGGCACTCGTATCCTCGGAAGTCTGATGTCTGGCGCACACCCGATCACCGGCCTCTATGCTTTCATTGCGGAGAAGCTGATCACTTGTACCGCCAGTGTCCTTATCGCCGTCTTGGGCTTCGCGGCTTCTCTGCGTACTCGCCGCCCCCCCCCGTTACGGTCAGAGACCACGTGACATCCAAAACTACCTCTCCCAGCAGCATGAACCACCGTCTGCCGGGCGCCAGTCGCGCTCGCCATCACCGAGGCGATTTTCATCAATGCCCCAGCGGTATTCTACCGCACGATCTCCCAGCCCCCGCCGGGAAAACTAGCCGAAGCGACCACTGGGGGCGGGGTCGCTGAACGTCGAAGCGCTGAAGACCTCCTATTGACGCAGAACCGTACAGAAACTGGTCCGACATCACCTGCTGCTGCAAAGGATAGCCGGCTTTCACTCGACATAGCAGTAACAATTGATGGTTGTGTAGTTAATGCGTTAGTGGACACCGGCGCAGACTATTCCATACTGAGCGGGAAACTGACAACGCAGCTGAAGAAAGTAATCACGCCGTGGCATAACTCGCAGATTCGGACAGCTGGTGGCCATGTCGTAACTCCACTGGGTGCCTGCACAACTAGAGTACAGATTCAAGGGTACACATTCGTAGCAAGCTGCCTTGTTCTACGTGAATGCTCCCGTGACGTCATTCTGGGAGTTGATTTTCTACAGGAAAATGGAGATATCATTGATCTGCAAGAGCGCCGCGTCACGTTCTCAGCCCAGCGAGCAATCAACGTGCAGGATGACGGAATGCGTGTCGACGTACTCCGTATTTCTGAACAGAGCGTGACACTTCCTCCCCGAGCCAGTGTTCTAGTCGGCGTAACATGCTGTGGTTTGAGCGATGACGATGTGGTGGCCGAGACAAATTTAGAACACCTCCTGCAGCAAGGCATATGTGTAGCGAGAAGTGTAATACACGTTCGCGGCGGCCGATCTGAATTGCTCGTTACCAACTTTAGCAACGAGCATCGACACCTTTTCCGTGGCACTTCGATAGCGTTTGCCCACGAAGTAGCAAACGTAACCAACTGTCCCACGTCAGAAATAGTGGATAACGCAGACACATCAATGAGCAACATTGACATCAATCCTGATCTGTCCACCGATAACCAGACTGCGCTGCGAGCGCTCTTGTTCGAGTACAGGTCTTGCTTCGCAAGTTGCTCAAAGATCCGCCAGACGTCCATCACTCAGCACAGGATCATCACGTACGAGGACGCACGCCCAATACACCAGCACCCCTACCGCGTGTCGGCTAAAGAACGTGAAGCGATACGTACGCAAGTTCGCGAGATGCTTGACGATGGCGTTATCGAACCATCCAACAGCCCGTGGTCATCTCCAGTCGTGCTTGTCAAAAAGAAAGACGGATCGCTACGCTTCTGCGTCGATTACCGAAAGCTCAACAACGTGACCAAAAAGGATGTGTACCCGCTACCGCGCATCGACGATTCGCTGGATAGACTTCGTCGTGCCCATTATTTCACTTCTCTCGATCTGAAAAGCGGGTATTGGCAAATCGAGGTAGATCAGCGAGACCGTGAGAAAACAGCCTTCGTGACTCCAGACGGCCTATACCAATTTCGAGTACTCCCTTTCGGCTTGTGTTCAGCGCCGGCAACTTTCCAGCGAATGATGGACACTGTCCTCACAGGGCGCAAGTGGCAGACTTGTCTTGTCTACCTTGATGATGTGGTGGTCTTCTCTGCCACGTTCGAGCAGCACCTACAGCGCCTGCGCAGCGTGCTGGAGGCTATCCGATCGGCGGACCTCACTCTAAAGCCACAGAAGTGCCACTTCGGCTATGAAGAACTGAAATTTTTTGGACATGTAGTTAGTGCTGAAGGAGTCCGGCCCGATCCAGACAAGCTTGCCGCTGTTGCCGAATTACCAGCTCCTGTCGATAAGAGAGCCGTCCAGCGCTTCCTTGGTTTGTGCGCCTACTATCGCCGGTTCATTCATGGCTTTTCACAGATAGCAGAACCTCTGACTCGTCTCACAAGGGACGACACGCCGTTTGTCTGGGAAAACGAGCAACAAGCAGCTTTTGATGAACTGCGAC
Organism: Rhipicephalus microplus; assembly: GCF_043290135.1. Classification (NCBI taxonomy): domain Eukaryota; kingdom Metazoa; phylum Arthropoda; class Arachnida; order Ixodida; family Ixodidae; genus Rhipicephalus; species Rhipicephalus microplus. The sequence goes on along the minus strand of NC_134708.1, from coordinate 29,787,365 downwards.
AGCGCATGCAATCAGCACCCGTTCTCGCTCATTTCGACGATGATGCTGACACGGAGGTCCATACTGACGCTAGTAACGTTGGGCTTGGTGCAGTGCTCGTTCAGCGTCAAGACGACATCGAAAGGGTGATAGCCTACGCCAGCCGCTCTCTATCTCGTGCCGAGGCGAATTATTCCACTACGGAGAAAGAGTGCCTCGCAGTCGTGTGGGCAATCACCAAGTTTCGCCCGTACCTTTATGTTCGTCCCTTCAAGGTAGTGACGGACCACCATGCCCTCTGCTGGTTGGCAAGCCTGCGCGACCCTTCAGAACGGCTAGCACGGTGGAGCTTGCGGCTGCAGGAACTTGACGTCACCATCGTCCATAAGTCCGGCCATAAGCATGAAGACGCTGACACACTGTCACGCGCACCCCTTCATGTCGTCAGTCAGGAAGCAGAAGAAGACGAAGGCTTCCTGGGCGCCATTAGCTCATCAGACTTGAGTAAACTGCAGCGGGATGACGCAGAGATTCGTCCGATCATTGATCATTTAGAGGGCCAGGGCACAATCATACCATGTCATTTATCCCGCTCGTTGCCGTCGTTCTGCCTTTGAGAGGGTGTGCTGTACAAGAAGAACGCTCGTTCGAACAACCGTACCTACCTCCTGGTGGTTCCTCGAGACATGCGAGACGACGTCCTCTTCGCTTGCCATGACGAACCCACATCCGGTCATCTGGGCTACTCACGGACACTTGCCAGAGTGAGCGAGAGGTACTATTGGCCAGGACTTTCGGCAAGCGTCCAGAAGTACGTCAAGAGCTGTCGGGAATGTCAGCGTCGAAAGCAACCATCTGTTAAGCCAGCTGGTTTGCTTCAGCCCATTGAAGCACCCTGCACGCCGTTCGACCAAGTCGGCATGGACATTCTCGGGCCATTCCCCCTATCTGCGGACAGCAACAAATGGGTGATCGTCGCGACCGACTATCTGACACGCTACGCTGAGACGCAGGTGATCCCACGAGCCATGGCTTCTGAGGTAGCACAATTTTTCATGCGCCACATCGTGTTACGACACGGTGCTCCTTCCAGTATAATAACGGACAAAGGGACGGCATTCACGGCGCAGCTTATCGACGAGGTTTTCAAACTGAGCAACACCAGACACCGAAAGACAACTGCGTACCACCCGCAAACCAACGGACTTACCGAGCGACTGAATAAGACCATCGCAGACATGATCTCAATGTACATCGACGTACAGCACAAAACATGGGACCGGATCTTACCTTACGTGACCTTCGCGTAAAATACCGCCGTGCAAGAGACCACGTGATTCACGCCATTTCGGCTTCTCTACGGCCGCGAAGTGCAGACCATGCTGGATTCAATGCTACCGTGTCAAGACGAAGACGAGTTGGCAACTGACGCCGATGAATTCGCAGAGCGTGCTGAGGAAGCCCGGCAGCTCGCGCGACTACACATCGGCCAGCAACAGCAGGCAGACGCACGGCGCTATAATATCCGCCACAGTGAAGTATATTACAACCCCGGAGACCAAGTTTGGGTGTGGACGCCCGTCCGCCGCCGTGGCCTTAGTGAAAAGTTACTGAGCCGATACTTTGGCCCTTATAAAGTGTTACGTCGCGTCAGTGACGTGAACTACGAAGTGGTTCCGGACTAAACATCGCAGGCACGGAGTAGGACACGACCGAGGTCGGACGTCGTTCATGTGTTGCGCATGAAACCATTTATTGCGCGTTGTTCATAACTTTTTTTTTTTTGCCGTACAGCGTTCTTTGTGTTATTTATTTATTTTTGTGAACCTGCTTCTTCGTTCACTGATTTTTCCTATATTGGCACGCTCGTTCATTTCTATTTTTACTTTATCCGAATTTCCAATTTCTTTTTTTCCACGTGCCTATGTCGTAACAACGTGGTGGTGCTATGTACTTTTCTTTCCCCCTTTTGGGACTTTTTTTTTCTTTTCGAAAGGGGGGATAATGCCACCCACACGTAGTGGGTCGACTGCAAGAGTGGCTCTACCATCTGGAGGAAAGAAAGAAGTTTTGCGTGTCTCTTCTCGGCTCGAGAGCCAGCCACGACGGACGCATCGTCCTAGAGCTAGCTACCCGGTCGTTCAATATATCCCCCAGTACTTGTGACTCATCGTGACAGTATGTATGTATGTATGTATGTATGTATGTATGTATGTATGTATGTATGTATGTATGTATGTATGTATGTATGTATGTATGTATGTATGTATGTATGTATGTATGTATGTATGTATGTATGTATGTATGTATGTATGTATGTATGTGTGTGTGTATGTATGTATGTATGTATGTATGTATGTATGTATGTATGTATGTATGTATGTATGTATGTGCATGTATGTATGTGCATGTATGTGCATGTATGTATGTGCATGTATGTGTATGTATGTATGTATGTATGTATGTATGTATGTATGTATGTATGTATGTATGTATGTATGTATGTATGTGTATTTCCGTCTGTCTGTCAATCCATCCGCCCGTCCATCTAGTGAACACACTGAGTACCGCCACTGCGCATCTTTTGATGACATACTCATCATGTACAAGTACCGCCATTCAGCGGACGTTCCAAGGACTAAAACGAGAGGTGGCTATTACGTGCAGAAGACGCACGACCCACGCCATAAGAAGCTTCGCCCCCAAAAATTGTCGGACAGAACTCGCGAAGTCAGGACGAGCCAAGTGCGAACCCAGTCATGCACGATTCTGTGCAAGCTATGCTGATATATCTTTTTTTTTTCGTTTCATAGACCAAATGCCGTACCTAGCAACACCTGTCTGTAAAGAGTATAACTTCGGATAGTACGTGACGACTAACAGCCCCCCACTATTTTTGCCTCGCAAGTCAAACGTCGTCTATCGTTGCCTCAGAGGAGGGAGGAGGTCTCCGAGGCAACGCTGTCTCTTCGCGATACGCAAAAACAGCCTGATCGAAAAAGCCTCTCAGTTTCGACGCTGCCAAAAGCGCTAATCATCGGGTGGACTGAAGCATCTAGATATGTACAAGGGCTGTGCCTCCAATCAGAAGGATGAGTGTGTGGTGACATAATGCCTACGTCAGCAGCACAGGCCAATCGAAAGCCCCGCTTCCCGAGGTGACGTCAAGGACGTGTGTTCGCCGATGACTCGGCTCGGCCATCTTTTGATGTCCAAGGGCAGTGCTGAGAAAACGATAAATCAGCACAAAACTTTATTTGCGTCTCAGGGAACGTTCCCAGGAAATAAAGGGAAACTGCTCCAGCTAACTTGAAGTCCTGCTATTTTGCATCCATGAAGAACAACGCAACCGCTAAGTAAGTTTCTCTGGTTTATTTCAGTCACTATGATTCAACCAACGTATTACAACTGAATTCTTCATGCATGCTTATTCCCAATGTTGACATCTATTGAGTGTAATTAAGTCATGCTAAGTAATTACTCCCCAGTACTCTACTACATTCGGCATGCCTCATAACCATAACGTGGTTACGACACGATAAACTTTAAAAATTATAACAAAGCTTGGCAGCCCTAATTCGTAATGATGCTCTTACAAGATGTCAAAAAAGAAATAATAACAAGTACATAAATAATAACATTATTATTATTATTATTATTATTATTATTATTATTATTATTATTATTATTATTATTATTATTATTATCATTATTATTATTATTATTATTATTATTATTATTATTATTATTATTATTATTATTATTATTATTATTATTATTATTATTATTATTATTATTATTATTATTATTATTATTATTATTATATGACCCTGTATTCAGTTGTGCTATTGTTGGGTACTTTTATCTATATGCAAATATCTCAGAGGCTTCTTTTTCGTTCTCATCTCTTTTACACTACCTGTAACAAACGAAATACTAATTAACGCATTTCATAATTATCATAGTTCACCCTCATTATGTCGCTCGCTCCGCATGATTGAACAACAACAAAATTGTTCCTGCCAAAAGCTTGCGAAGGCATTCTTTCGCAAGATTAATTGTGTTCACACGAATAAGGCGCGTCGGCTGATTATTTATTCATTGTTACCGTCCTGATGCGGGCAGAGGAACTTCCCCACACCAAACAATAAAACTCAGTGTTTGCCTCAGGCTGAAACAATGACACTTATTATAAGATTGTTTTCCGCTTGGTTTTCAAGTGCTCTGCGGATGGTACCTCTTTAAGTATTCTGTTTCGTTTGCAGAGCTAAGATGCTCCTCTTCAAAGCACATGCATATTTGATTGGCTGATCATTGCGGGTATGTCCTAATACGTTGTTAAACCGTTCTGGCTATGCATTTCTTCGTAAGTACATACCGCGGAACGAGTGACAACCTAAGGCTACAGAAAAAATAAGCCAGAAGAGAAACAAAACACAGCACATTCACTGGGTTAATTCTGACGAGTTGGACGAAGTGGACGGACGGACGCACGCACGAAAGAACGGACGCGTGAAAGCATGGACGGACGCGGACGCTTCGTGCCACTCATCATTATTTACTCCGTAGAAATGCTGAGACCGTTCTGAAACCTTGATAGTGGCTACTACTACTACTTCGACGACATGGGACGTGCGACCCACTGCGTAAGAAGCTTCGCCCCTAAAAAGGTTCACAAAACAAAGGGAAGATCTCGATAGGCGCGCGAGTTGAAGTTCGCGTTAAAGTTCAATACGACACCATTCTAACTCTCGTGTGCCGTACTTTCTTAGCACTCTCAAAACACATGGCGGTCATAGAGTGTACGTATCGATTAGGTCAAGGTAACTAAGTTACTGCCACTAAAACGAAATCACACGAAGTGGTCATGCCACAATGTGTCATACAGAAGGCGTTGGATCATGCATGATGCGGGTGTTTGTGTTTTGTGAAGCACTCCTTGGATGACCGCAAAAAAAAATGGGAAAATTATAGAGCGATCACCGAGGGCAAAAAAAAAACACTGGTGATGTTCAGTGGAGCGTAACGGCTTCGTGTATAAAATATTAAAAACGCAATACACTTTACAACAATCAATGGTTTTGAATAACACGCTCTTCAGTTTACGTGGGTAATCGAGTAGAACACTCATACCCTCGATGGAAACGGAGAATGGCTGGTTGGATACTAGGTGTAAATACTGTCTGATTTTAATAAACGTTCACATTTTAAAGGATTACTACATATAAAAGTATCAAAAATGGGGGAAGCTTTCACTGAGACACAGAAGACTTGAGACGGCGAAACCGACTGGCTCTGAACACTAATCTGGTTTGCTTCTAGGTTGCTTCTTAGCCTAATTTAAGATATGAAGGATGTTTTTAGGTAGCTTTTATAGGTCGTTGCTATTGGCCAAAGCTAGGTGATGCTAGCTCGCTTCTGCGCTGATTCTAAGCGCAGAGACTTTCGAGTCAAACGCCACCCAGTCACAGACACGAGGAGGATGTCCGGATTCGAGAAGCAGGACCTCGCGCTGAAAACAAGCGTGCGCTCCTCCAATAGATCTACGGCCACGTAACCGTTGACGATAGGCCTTTCGTACCCTCCAGGGTTTCTTGCCGCCGCCGTTGCCTTTCCCTGACATTCCCCCGTTGTGTACGTCTATTACCCAAGGATTCAAACATGACGTCACATTTTTATGTAATGAGCGGTGAGCGCAGTTCGAGATGATCACGTGATGTTGCGACAAATGTGGTCTCTTAACGTAATGTTGGCTCTTTTTCGTTTGTTCCTCTATGTGGCGTTTAACGTCTCAAAACCATCATACGGTTATGAGAGACGCCGTAGTCTTTGATTATGTTATTTTTAGACGTCATTTCCGTGACAGAAGTACGTCACTGAAATCTCGATGAACTACGTAAAAACACGTTAAACATTGCAAAGGAAATACTAAATGGCGTCTCTCATAATATTACACAGGGCTGGAGGGAGTGGAGGGCTCCAGAAATTTTGACCACTTGGGGTTTCTTAACGTGCTCCCAAGACAGAACAATCGAGTATACGGTATTTTCGCCTCTATCGAAAATGCAGCCGCTGACGCCTGGATTAGATCCTGCGACCTACGGGTCAGCAGCCAAGTACTTTACCCACTAGACCATCGCGGTGGGGATAATGTACCCTCGGATCTACGCGATATAGCGGAGAGCGAGAAGAAACTTTCTTTTTATTCGCTAAAAGGTTTCTGGGCAAATTACACAGATATTGACCGGACTGTGGATGGCGGTAGCGGAAGTACCTTCCTTAGCCCTAAATTGTACCGTTTCAATCCGTGGGCACTGTACTTTGAGTATACGACATGCCGCCATCGCTTCACCGCCACTTTTTTGTTGCTGAGATAAATGTTGCTCTTTACATTTTCAGTAAACTAGTGGTGAAACTAATGGGATTTGCCAATTTTTTTTATCTTCATACCTGTTTACGATGGTGATAACATCGTTTGCTTGATCGGATAAGGAATAGTTAGCAAAACGATTTCTCTGTTAAAACATAAATGAACCTGCTCTGCTCGAGAAACTCGTTCTTTTTGAACATCTATGTCTTATAAACGATTCCGATGTGGTCGTTTGTCAGGAAGACCGCCTCAAAACGGAGCTCTCCTGGGTCGCACTGCCTTCGGTGTTGGAAGATATGATGGCGAAAAAACTTTATCTAAAACCCGGTGAGTGAAACGCCGGTCTTAGGGCCACATAGATAGCTGCATTGAGCTTTTTTTCTAGCGGTAATGTCACACTTACTTTTTTTAAATTTCATTTTTGTCCTTCATGATTCAATTTTATTTTTTTACCTTCATTTTTTGTGGCATTTACGAATGTGTGTTCGTGTCTCAATGGAGTGGCCAGCAGTGCAGCATGCAACATTGGCGCCTGCGAGGAGACGCTTGAGCACATTCTATGCAACTGCCCATCATACCAATCTGAACGACGTGCTATGGAAGCCAAGCTCCGTCAGCTGGATTCACTACCACTTGCAGAAAAGAAGACCCTGGTACGCCCGCCACGGTAGTCTAGTGGTTAAGGTACTCGGATGCTGACCCGCAGGTCGCGGGATCGAATCCCGGCTGTGGCGGCTGCATTTCCGATGGAGTCGGAAATGTTGTAGGCCCGTGTGCTCAGATTCAGATGCACGTTTTTATGAAGTCCAGGTGGTCGCAATTTCCGGACCCCTCCCCTACAGCGTCTCTCATAATCACATGGTGGTTTTGGGACGTTAAATCCCACATATCACTCAATCAATCAATCAGAAGGCCCTGGTACCTTGGACGACAGTCTTGCATACGCGCAAATCTACGAAAGCTTTCTTGTACTTGGCCCCGCCACGTTGGTCTAGTGGCTAAGGTACTCGGCTTTTGGGACGTTAAACCCCACAAATCAATCATCAATCTCTCTTGTACTTCTTAACAACCACCGGACATCACGAGCGCTTGTGAATGAACATCGTGAGACCATGCTGTGTAGTCACGAGCTGACTATATATTCATCTCCTCTCATATTCTTCGTTTTCTCTCTCTCTTTGCTTTCTATATTCTTCCTTTCCCCCGTCCCAAGTGTGGGGTAGCCAACCGAGCCAAGCTTGGTTAATCTCTCTGCCTTTCCTCTCGATTTCTCTTTCTCTCTCTTGTGGGCCTAGCAATATGTTTTTTTAGTGAAGCTAACAAAGCAAAACATAAAACCCATCATTTCAACGAAAGGTCCTAAAATAAGTATTACAATGGGTAATAATGAGCATACATTGTAAAGTACTGCACCCTACCTGATAAACGCGACTTCAGACGTGACAGTGTAATTTACATACCATGCCGAGCATTTGCATATGCCTGAAATGGGATGTTCGGCATAGGCTAACTGGAACTAAGGCTACGTTCTTGAGAACACACTAAAGAATGATGTGTGATTAATAAAAAAAAACTCTGGCACAGAGTTTTTTATGTTATAAGGGGATAGTGACGGTGACATCTTCCGGAAACGGGGCGATTTTTTTTTTTGCGCTTGAATAAAATATCAGGACACCGATTTATTGTATGCGCCAATGTCGAAGTTGTCACATGTTCCTGTGTTACGCGGAAACAGATTACGAATCTCTGCACGTTTCCTGTTCTTGTTATTTCTCTTTGGGCACGTTCGTGTGGCTTCACTTGGTCTTGTGTAGGGATTTAGTAAGCCTACGGCATGGGGATGAATGAAAGATTAATAAAGCAGGTGGCACTTTCGACGTTAGGACGCCTTTAACCCTGTTGAATATTACATGCACTGCGATAGGATCGAGTCGCTTTTTCTCGAAAGAAAAAAAAAGTAATGAATAACAGAATGACAGGCACCGTTCCACGAAATAATCGAAGCATAGAATGTTAGGTTAACAATTTACCTCGGTGATTTTTTCTGAAGAGTCGCTTTAGTTTTCATTCAAGCCAGTTGGGTTCGCGCTTCCCTTGAGACTGCATATGCCAAAGTGAAAGAATGATTTTTTAGGAACAATCATTATAAAATAAATCAATGATTCATTCAAATATAAATTTAATAAATAATATTGATTTAGTTAGTTGAAGAGTTAGGCAGATAGGTTGTTGGCTGGTTAATTATTTATTCAATATATATTTTTGTAATTACCTAGGTAGTTAGTTATATAGTTAGTTAGTTATTAAGTGATTTAGTTAGTTAGTTAGTTAGTTAGTTAGTTAGTTAATTAGTTAGTTAGTTAGTTAGTTAGTTAGTTAGTTAGTTAGTTAGTTAGTTAGTTAGTTAGTTAGTTAGTTAGTTAGTTAGTTAGTTAGTTAGTTAGTTAGTTAGTTAGTTAGTTAGTTAGTTAGTTAGTTAGTTAGTTAGTTAGTTAGTTAGTTAGTTAGTTAGTTAGTTAGTTAGTTAGTTAGTTAGTTAGCATTTCTAAAGCGCTATGGTCATTTATTTTGCTTGCTTTGCGGTGTACACCGAATCACCAAAAATCTCCCCTGGCGAGTTTTTTTTTTTTACGGAATTTTCAAACATGCAGTCTGTGGCCCGCGTACGACCCACCGGTGTTTCACTAGCGGCCCGTCGTTTAACGAGGACGGAAATGCTTGTGACATTGCTAAATTTTGAACTCGTGTTATTTACTCGCCTTTTGCCATCATTTGCAATGTGTTCGTGGGAGCTACAGAAACGCGACTGGCCATTTTATTTATTTTTTTGTGGGACACCCCATGCAGTCTCCCTCTCGAAACATAATAGTGGAAGCAGATCTGCACATTTCAGAATCGGTGTCCAGATATGAGTGATTGTGCAAGTCATTATCAATGTTTCTTCTCGACTGCTGATCCGGTGGTCTTGGGATGGAGTTCCAGCTGCGATGGTGCATTTCGAAGGAGGCGATAATTCGAGGCTTCTGTGCATAATTATGGAGCATATTGAAAACGCAGAGTGGCTTGTTGGGCGAGTTGGTTCATTCTTAACGAGCTTATGACACGAAAAAAAAGCGAAAGAAGGACAAGCGTTTGTCCTTCTTTCATGTTTTTAGAGGGACAAAACTCCTTATAGCGGCACCCGTTCGTCTCCGGTAGTAGGTAACAATTATACATTTTGACCTCCAAGGTGGTGCCGGTCAGAGATTTCTTCTGTGCGACGGAAGCAAGAACGAATGGACAAACGAATTCTTCGCCCCACTATCCATCATTCACTCCGTGGATATGCCTCCATTTTTTTTTCGCGCCATAAACACGTTAAAAACGCTGGCTGGTTGAAGCTTTCTGAGTCCTCCAATACAGAATTCCTATTAATCATACTGCGGTCAGTCAACGTAAAAGTTAAATTATAATAAAGTAACAATAATTTCTTCCTTTTTTCAGGGGAGGGGGAGGAAGATGCTTGAATGCCGTTATTTTGTTCAATTTGTCTTTATGTCTCTAAAACGAAATGATTCGGCCACCAGCCTGCAGTTTAAGCACTAGCTGAACGCCCAGCCATTTTCAACAGGGTGGCGGCGTTCATACTTGTGAACACTGTCGATCAAAAAGCTAATCTTGCTATTATCTGAGGCGTAACAATAACACATAAATATTAGGGGGGGGGGTGTTCTTTTACAGAGAAATATTAGGGGGGTGTTCTTTTAACGGGAAATGTATACATGACTACGAAAATACATACGTAATACGTAATACGAAAAAACCCTAGTGTTTCCTACGCTGCGCTGAAAGTGCGACGCCATACACGAAAGAAGGCCGGCAGAAGACACATTTGCAGCAGAGAACTTAAATACGCGGTCAATTTTTAGGGGCAAAGCTCTTTAAAGCGGCACCATTTCGTCCCTCGTAGTAGTCGTAGTCGTAGTCGTAGTGTGTATCCAGTCTTACGTTTTGACCTGCAAGGTGGTGTTGGTGGGATATTTCTCCTGTGCGTTGTTGAACAATAAAAAAAATGGCAGATCTCATGTACAGAGGAAATCGATTATATGCGAATCACCAATGAGAAATGTTCATATGTCACTTTCAAATCAGCACACCGTATAAGGTGAAGGTATATGATGCCGTACATGAGTTCTATGTGATGATTATCATGTTTGGATGTGTAGTTTACCTTCTTCATCTATTCACGTCACGTGATACCAAATTTAGGTGGAGGTATATGATGCCGTACATGACTTCTATGTGATGATTATCATGTTTGGATGTGTAGTTTACCTTCTTCATCTATTCACGTCACGTGGTACCAAATTTAGTATATGTGGATCTAGTGAAACGGCCGCGAGCACGCTATGAGCTTGGTATGTTGTCATGTTCTTACATGACACTCGTGTCAGGATTATTATGTTTGCACCAGTCAAATATTTCGTCGTCCATTGACGCCACGTAACACCAAATTTGTTATATGTGGAGCTACCGAAATGGCCACGAGCGCATCATGAAGGGAACAATATACTCGAATGTAGCGTTAACACGCGCGCACGCTGGGCACGGCGACGCTACGTTAGCAAAATACGAGAACTCTGTAGTGTGAACCCAAGCGCCACCAGCGTCCGTCGGCGCGGCCCGACGACAACCAGCGCGAAACGCGAAATGCTGCATTTTGCGCCGATGCGTTACTCAGACGACACTGAGTCTCCCTCTTTTCGGTACGGAGGAACGCCGGACGCGCTGAAACGTGCATGCGTCAAAGCAACGCAGCGCGGCGTGCGTCTGTGAGTATATCACAGGACCGGCTCCTGGCGTGGCTACGCCGACGTGAAGTGACGAAATAAATGCCGGCAAGCACGCGCACCCACCCCGTCCCATCGGAATCTAGTGGCACCTTCACTGTGGGATGCAGTCATGTTTTCACATGACACGCATCTCAGGATTATCATGTTTGCACCAGTCACATACCTTCGTCATTCATTGGCGTCACGTAATATCAAATTTGGCATACGTGAAGCTAGCGAAATGGACGCGGACGCATCATCAGTGCGGTATGTAGTCATGTTGTTACATGACACGTATGTCGCGATTATCATGTTTGGATGTGTCATTTACCTATGTCGTCCGTTCGCATCACGTAATACCGAGCTTGGTACATGGGAAACTAGCGAAACAGCTGCGAGCGCATCATGTGCGTAGCATGTAGTCATGTTCTTACATGACACGCATCTCATATTTATCATGTTTGCACCAGTACCATACCTTCGTCATCCATTCTTGTCCTGCAATACCAAATTTGGTATCAGTGAAGATAGTGACACGGCCGCCAGCGCATCATGAGCGTGGCATGTAGTCATATTGTTACATGACACCCATCTCATGGATATCATGTTTGCACCATTCAGATACCTGCGTCATCCATTCACGTACTGTAATACCGAATTTTGTATATGTGACGCTAGCGAAACGGCTGCGAGCGCATCGTGAGCATGGCATGGGGTCATGTTGTTACATGACACGTGTGTCATGATTTTCATGTTAGGGTCTGTCGCTTGTGTTCGCTACGCAATCATGCCATACCATACCAGTTTTGCAACATGCCATGTCAACGCAACCACCGCAAGAGCTGCAAGACCATGAAATGTAAATCATGACATTCATTACATACATATCATGATTTTTATGTTATGGCTAGTTGTCACACAGGTCCCGTTAATTAGGGAGGCGATCGCCGGGCTGATTCCAAGGGCCGAGGTATCGGCCCCCCGAACCGCACCACGAAAGCGTGGACAATTTAGAAGTGGTCCTATTTGGCGCGCCAGCGGACGCCGGCTGTGACCCAAAGAACAAGTCAGAGCCGAGAGTTGATAAACAAACGAAACTATATTCTCAATAATGGCAGATCAAAAAACAATACACAAGTATGCACACTCCACAATAGTTGGGTACAGTATGTCGCCAATCAAACAACGTACTACACAGTACAATCAGCCACACTCAAAACAACGGACACAGACAACAACACGCACTACAATGCAGTCGCATGCATTGAACAACCAAGACACTTAAAAATTAAAAAGATAGAAAACCCATTCAGTCCAAAGTTCTTGGAACAAAAGTCCGTATAATACTCTTCTGAGAATCACTCACTCAAAGTCTCGCATTGTTGGCGTTCCGCTGCCCCCGAAGTTTCTCTTCCAGGAAACCTCGCCGAACTTTCTCTTCCAGGAAACCTCACGTCTTCAATAGACCACTCTCCCAGCTTCAAACATCTTCACCGGAAACACGTCGGCTTCACACACGCAGCTGTTGCCACGCGTCTTCGCTCGATAGCGGTAAACACACGCTCTTGCCTGTAGCTCGAGCCTTCACCCCGTAGGTGGAAATCCTTTTCTTCTCCTGCTTTGTCCCTACGGACAAAACTTCCGCCGAATACACGGCGGAATTCCTACGTGCTTTGGCGCTAACTTCCGTCTTCTCCTCCTGATCTTTCGTCTCGGCTGCTCGATTAAATACCTTCCGTGCGAGATTCCAGAAGGTTCTCATCATTTCGTCGGCGCGATGCGCAGCGAAGGCTGGGGGAAAGGTCGAGAGGATACGAGGGCCGTCCGCGTCGGATGACTCGGGTCGAGTCATCCGACGCGGAAGGCCCTCGTATCCTCTCGACCCGGCATTACCACGCCTCTTTCCTTCTAGAAATTTCGAGTGCTTGCTCGGCCGCCGATGTGGGGTGAGGAGGTTCGTCAGCGAGCCCACGCTTCCGAGGGAGAGAGTCGCGTGCCCGGGAGTCTTTGAATGTTTGTTTTCTTTTCTCTTTTTTTTTTTATCGTTGACCTCGCGGCGTCACTCCGGCGTTTCGACGCGAGAATTTGGCGGCGCGCCCTTTTTGAGCGCTCATTTTGTGACACTAGTCAAATATGTTCTTCATACAGTCATGTTATGCCACAGCAAGTTTGGTATCGATACCATTATTGAAACGGCCAGGAGAGCTGAAAGTCGTAGGCGGCTAGATAAATAGATAGATAGATAGATAGATAGATAGATAGATAGATAGATAGATAGATAGATAGATAGATAGATAGATAGATAGATAGATAGATAGATAGATAGATAGATAGATAGATAGATAGATAGATAGATAGATAGATAGATAGATAGATAGATAGATAGATAGATAGATAGATATAGACAGACAGACAGACAGACAGACAGATAGACAGACAGACAGATAGACAGATAGACAGATAGACAGATAGATAGATAGATAGATAGATAGATAGATAGATAGATAGATAGATAGATAGATAGATAGATAGATAGATAGATAGATAGATAGATAGATAGATAGATAGATAGATAGATTCGCTCAAAGTCGCCGAAGTTCGCTAAGAAATGCTTCGCATTTATAATTCGCAACGTGCACGTTAACTAAAAGCCGAATTCTCTTGTCTCTCATTCCCCATTAGCAGTCATTGGCATGTACATTGAGCACTATCTGACAGGAAAGGGTTGCTACGTTATACTGGCTGGGCTTAACCTCCTCGGTTTTAGAGAGGTTTAGCGAGCGTTGAGACACAGTGCCATGAATACAGTGAACTAGTATATACCATGAACTCGAGGTGGTTAAAGGTGGGAAGTAGACACGAAGCGCAAGCCGTAAGAAAGTGTGCATGTGCCGCCTCTCGTTTTTTTTTATTGATATGATATATAAGGAGATTTTGGCGCACCATTATGGCGCCGGCTACTCCTTAGCCGTTGATTGAAACTTGAACACGTATCTTGAAGCAAAACATACAAAGCAGTGCATGGAAAATAAAAAACTCGGGCACAGATATGCAAAGACACACTTATACGCACATATCACAATGGTAAGTAAATGTTCGAAAGTCAATGTAAGAAGTCTCTGGAAATGTCCCTCGTTATTATTCGGTCCACCAGCACAAAACAGCAAAGCACACGTTTGGTCCTTATAACTATGCATTCACTTGTATGTACATAATAGTTGACACGTCATTCATATCACAACACACACGTGATGGGTGTCACATGATACTGTAAATAATAAGTACATGTGTTACAAATGAAGGTTTGTTCTTTGTTAATACTTGTCAGCAATCCCGCTGTCTTGTAAAAAACGTGTTAATGCTTTTAAAGCGTGGGACTTTAAAACTCCAGTTGGCCACGGGCCCAGAAGTTTTTTCATGCTAAATGGTCTGTGGTCCAATGCGAACAGTTCGCACTTAAGACGGCGTCTCGGCGTGTCATGATGTGGACAGTCTATGAGAAGGTGACAGACGTCTTCATCTATAAATCCACATTCGCATTCGTGAGTTTTAGCTCTGCCGATTCTGTGCAAAAAATGTTTTGTGTATGCGGTGCCTAGCCTCTATCGGTGAATTAGAGTTTCCATCCTTCTATCTAATTCCAGCGTAATTTTGAATTCAATACATGGATCGATGTAATATAAATCGCAGCTCTTTGTACTTTGGTCAAACCAAGAAGTTTTGCTCATTCTGAAAGTTGTATTCTTTATAATACTGCGCAATTCATTTTTCGAAATTGGTAAAGAAACAGTAACGTCTTTACGATGTGCTTGTCGTGCTGTTTCATCGGCAGCTGTGTTTCCAGGAATGTTTCAGTGGCCAGGTTTAGTCTTTAGAATGTTCGCTGGATGTCGGTGCTTCTATATGGAGAATATATGGTGAAATATGCGAGATCGTGGTACTTGGAGTGTTGAATAGGTGGATGAACGGACACACAGACAGATGCTTGGACGGACGCACGGATGGCTGCATGGACGGATGGACGCATGGACAGACGCAGGGGCGGATGCATGGACGAACGCAGGGACGGACGCACAGATGGACGTGCGGACGCATGAATAGACGCGCGCACGAACGGGCGGATGGATGCATGGATGGTCACACAGACGGACGCATGGACGGACGGAAGCAAGAACGAATGGACGGACGGATGCTTCGCCCCACTCTCCTTTATTCATCCCGTGGATATGCTGCCATTTTTTCTTTGTGGGGCACCCCATGCAGTCACGCTCTCGAGACATAATTGTGGAAGTAAATCTGTCCATTTCAGAATCGGTGTCCAGACTTCAGTGATTCTGCAAGTCTTAGTCAATTTTTCTCCTCGACTGCTGAGCCGGTGGTCTTAAGATCAAGTTCCAGCTGCGATGTTGTATTTCGAAGGAGGTGCTAATTCGAGGCTTCTGTATTAAGGAGCATGTTTAAAAATATCGGCTGGTTGAAGCTTTCTGAGCCCTCCACTACAGAATTCCTCTTAATTATATTGCGGTCAGTCAACGTAAAAGTCTTCTCTTTTTCTTTTTTTTGGGGGGGGGGGGAAGGGGGAAGAGGTTACTTGAATGCCGATATTTTGTTCAATCTGTCTTTCTGTTTTTCAAACAAAACGATTCGGCCACCAGCTCGCAGTTTGAGCACTCGCTCAACGCCCAGCCATCTTAAACGGGGGGGGGGGGGGGGGGGCCGCTTTGATACCTAAGAGCACTGTCGTTCAAAAAGCAAATATTGTGCAAACAACAATACGTGAATAATATGGGGGGTTGGTGTTCTTTTACTGAGAAATGCATACATGTCTACGAAAATACGTACGTAATACGTAATAAAAAAAACGTAGTGTTTGCTACGCTGCGCTGAAAGTGCGACGTCATGCACGAAAGAAGTCCGGGAGAAGACACATTTACAGCGCAGCGCTCAGATACGTGCTTTTTTTTTTTCAAACGCAAAAACCTTAGATATCTCATCAAACGCGAATAGCGACTCGCGTCCCGCGTACGTGTTGACAATAGGAGTGATGCGAAGAAATTGTCATGGCGTATGTGATTACATTACAACATCACATTTGCCTTCTAGTGAGTCTTCTAGTGAGGAAACCGTGAGCTTTATTATTGCATGTTTCTCAAGTTATGGCACCAAATCACCATCAGCAACTGTTTATTTACGAAATACCAGTGCATTCATTCAAATGGCAGCGTTAGATAACAATTCGTGCAACTCCCCTATGTCGCCCTTCCCGCTTCAATGTTCCTCGATGTTCTGACCCTTCAGAGAATCAGTTTTACGACTACAGTGTACTAGCCAAGTTGAGTTTGAGACCACCGCTCAATGGTAGTATGAATAACGGCCTCATTTCACGTCGTCTCGGATGGTCGCGATCTAAAATGAAGGTTGTCTTGTTCTCCTACTTGAATCTACGATGGCGGCCTTCTTTTAGACTACACAATGTAGAAATAGCGACAGCATAGACTACACAATGTAGAAATAGCGACAGCATAAAGAGCAACTTACTTGTCCGTCTCCTCCATTTCTGCACACCCGTGCAAGCAGCGTCCGTGGCCGTGTTTACCCTATCGACCAGCGAGACGAGGCACCGACCCACAACAGCGTGTTTATTGTTCTTCGATCCGACTCTTCTCTGGATCGTGCCGTACTCGAAGTAAGGTCTTGATGCTTCTGTCACCAAGGGGCGCTTTGTCATTGCCTCCTCCCCACTTCCACAATATAGCTTATATTTCTTTAGGATTTTTTTTTTTAATTTCCCGTCTCTTGGGTGTTACACGCAAGAAGAGAGAGGCTGTGAGGCCAGCTGATAAGGAAGACAGCAATGCGCTTTGGCTGAAGAAGACATGATCTTCTGAGCTCCTACTCGTTCTGCTTCTACGTAAGAACCCAGTCGACGTTTGCGTTATTTTTTCGGTGCACATACATGTATAAGCACAAGGCTGTTGTGTCTTGAGTTTAATATCGGCCGAGTTGATATCGAAGCTTATGTGCTTGATTAGGCTAATCTGCGGTGACCAAGAAGATCTTGCAGAGGTAGTCGCATTTTAATGCAAGCGAAATTCGAGAGACCCGTGTACACTTCGATTTCTGCGCCCGTTTAAGAACCACAGGTGGAATAAACTTCCGGAATCCTCTATTACGGTCTCCCTCATAATCATACCATGAACACGGCACGTAAAACCGCAGATTTTGCTACTGTTTTCGGACAATTAGTAGAGATTTTTTCACATATATATTTGTTTTTCAACAGAAAGTTAAGTGGTTGCTCCCACGTACATTTCAAAAAAGCGCCAAAGGAAACCTGTAACTTGTTAGCTGGCAATAATGATCTCGCTGGGTGGCCACAAAGCTGCTGGTTATTGGAAGTGCGTTAGGTAATGCTGACATTGTTTGCAATACCTGCAGCAGCAAGACTTAGCTTGCCTTCACTACAGCAACCGGAGGAGGGAGAGGGTGGGTGACTTATGACGTATATGTAGGGGAAACAATGACCTATTTTGTAGTACAATGAATCAAGAAAGAAAGCGAATTCCACCGTAGTGGTCACTGCATGCTCACGCGAACAAAGCTTTGGATCTCTTGGTCCTGAGCCTGACAGCTTATACCAGAGGTTTTTGTAGCAAATTATGGACTAGTGAATGTCATATATGGAACGTCATCGAAGCTCCGGATTTCACACCAGTTCCCCCCTCTTCAAATATTATGGGAGACAGTTGCTAAAGATGCAACAATGTACTCTGGAGGTTTGGTATACGTGATTCAAATTAGCTGTATATGAACATAATGTCTCTCGGGCCTGTTTCACGGCATTTCCGTAACGGTGGTTTCATATACGAACAATTTCTGACCAAGGCCAACTGAAAATGTAATGAGAGGAAATACCGCGTACGTTTTTTTTTTGTCTAATGAGTATGCAAGAGTACAGAATTCACCGTTATAATTGCTTCCGTCTGGTCAACTTCCTCGCAACACAGGATGTCAAACTGGAAGTAATTAGGAAGTGAGCAAACACCGGAAGTTGGTTTATTAAAGACAGTAGACCACATCTTTCCTCGCTCCCTTTCCCTGTTTCATCAATCTGTAAGCAACACTCCGTATAATCGCCTGTTCCACACAGAGGCATAGGCATGCATTTTTTTAGGAAGGGGGAAGGGGGGGGGGGCACTACCAAAATTTTTTGGGGGGTGGGCACCTCCGTAAAATGGTCATTTTCTCTCTCTGCGTGCCACGGCGAACAAAAGTTTCTGGGGCAGACACGGGCCCGATGTGTCACCCCCTATGGCTAAACTACTGGTTCCGCATAACGCGATAATTGCATGTCGAACTCCCTACTTTGTTTCTTTCTTTTTACATTATACCCTGATACTGTGTACGTGCTCAATTTCAGTGGTTCCCTGCTGAGCTCTGATTACCACCACTACTGCAATGCGTGCTCCGGCGAACACGTCATTATTACCGAAAAAAAAAACCGCAAAGATGGGGCAATCAAAGGATAGAGAGAAGGATAACAGAAGACTTCGCTGCTTGCCGACCGAATCCGAGAGCAAGTTAAGCCTGCTCAAAGCCTAACCTGCGGAGGTCCCGTCTGTCTGCCCCGTCGTAATGGCGGTATATAGCGGGTGGAAATGGGTCTCCGCGGTGCACCTGTTGCCCGGTAGACACTCATTAGTGAGTATTGCAAGAGTGCGTCGACCTCTCACGTACTTTCGCGTGCCGCTTCATCGATCGCATACAGCTTCACGTCCGATTCGTGCGTGCACACAAAACAAGGAAAGCTGATTTGATTCGCTGTGTTGGAGAGACCTATCGAATTACAGGTAACTTAGTGTTGCAGGAAACGGTTTATTACGTGATTCCAGGCTTCATATATATTTACACTTAAAGCCTGCGCCTTTAATCGTCATTGATTGTCGATTTCTTTCTGTCTGTAAATTAGTAATAGTAACGTATGCTTTACCTGGCCGTCTATGGAGTGTGGTTGATGGAAAAGTAAACAAAGTACTTTAAAACATACCGGTACGTGAGATTCTTGTTCTTTATATAGATAGTAGTACAAGTATATCAATATACGGTTTTCTAAATGCGAAGAATCCTGTGAATATTAACCTTCCTTATTCGTTCTTTGCATGTCATCGATTCCCACAGTACGCGGGATCTGCCAGTATTTTAGTGGCGAAGCTTTTTATGGCGTGGCTTGTGCGTCCTGTTGTCGTAGTACGCAACCTGTGGCACATACCGGCCCCCGGGAACATATCCGCATGTCCACATGTTTCGAAAACCGTAGCACAGCGTCGTTAGCACGCTTTCGATGTTAACAAAGCGCTAACAGCAGAAATGCGGTACATACTCTCGTTTAGTCCTTGGATTGTCCGCTGGATGGCGGTGCTTTTATATGATGAATATATGATAAATAGAAGCGAGATGGTGGTACTTGTTCACTAGATGAAAGCACGGACGGACAGGCAGACAGACACACGCACGGACGGACGTATGAACGGACCCACGAACGGACGCACGTACGGATGGACAGATGTACTAATGCACGGGCGGACGAATAAACGCACGAACGGGTGCACGTACGAACGAACGGACGCATGGACGGACGCACGCACGGATTGATAGATGCTTCGTCCCACTCATCAGCATTCATTCCGTGTATATGCTGTGATTTTTTTTCCACTCGTTGCTTTTCTGCATTCTACAAATCTTTATTTTCCCGCATGTTTCCTCTCTAAAAGTGTTTGAAATCATCCCAGCCTTTTCCTTTTCCTACTTTCTGTTGCTCTGAGGCATTCTGTCTTTCCGCCAAGATTCTTTTCGTGCGGGTAGCGTGCGCGTGTATACGGTACCCAGCGGGCACGTGCTTTCATATGCACTCTTGACCGCTCTGGCAAGACTACCCAAGAAAGAACTTCGTGAAAGTCGTAAGCCGTTTTTCTTCCCTAGCGTCGGGAAAACTTAAGCTTTCCCAAAATGAAAGCCTTTTCTTCTAACTCGTTTATCTTCCCTACTTGCCTTCCTTTCCTCGTCTTTCTAAAAGTAACACTTTTTTTCCTTGCGCTCGCTTTTGGCTTGCACAATTTCCCTCTAAATTTCCACCTTTCCCCAGTTTTGAGTACTCGAAAAGCTCGGCCATGTTGAATCATATTACGAAAAATACAAAAAGACTAAGGGAAAGAAAACGCGCAAAATTTCGTAGAAGTATGCAGAAAACTGAACACTCCATCATTATATATTCGTTGGCACTGAATAACTTAATGATGGAGAGGGGAAGTAAAAAAGAAAAGAACAAAAGCGGGAAAGTCACGAAAACCCGTCCTACTCCACCACCCGTTCTTGAATTCGCTTTCGAATGGCGATATTGAACATGCTGCGAGGTGGCATGTACATGCTGAGTGCTATATATGTATATGTATGTGTTTACACGTCAGTGTTTATAAAGAGAAAGGGAAGGGACTGAGACACGTGATTTATGCTTAGCACGCACCACTTTAGAGTGTTCTGCATGAACGGCACGTTCGCGAACACTGTTGGCGGCACCTGTATTATTAGATTCTGTTTCGGCGTCGCATCTATGCTAACCTTGTCATGTCGATGTATACTAGTCTTGAGAATACTTCGTGCGTTATCTTGATCAGGTATAAACGAAAGGGCGGTCAATGAACCCCGAAAGTAGAACAATGGTATCCTTGTTTTTTTCGAACCTACCTCTTGAGATGAGGCAAACACCAGACTCGTTGCTCTTCCGTTGCGAGCGTATAAGAACACTTGTTGCTTGAAGTAACATGCGCAAGTGCACTTGCAAAAGTTACTTAGCCAGTGGCAGCAAGTTTACGCTCCTAACCCGCCTTATGTCATACCTTTAATCTGGTATCGTTTTTTTTAATGAGGGCGAAAGTTCTACAACGCTATGTTCCACAAGGTCATTCATCGCGACGCAATGACCTTCGACCGTCGGAGTGCAGTTGTGGCAGACGTGTCGCCAAGCCACGTGATCCGCTTCAGAGCGACGTCAAAGAAGTGCTCTATAGGAGCTCCACTGCTACGGTGACACATGAAAACTGGAAGTCTGAAACAGCATTTGCGTATAGCCTTTGCAAGACCAAGCCAAACATGCCTTTCTTTCGAGGTAGCTAGGTCTTGAAAGCTAAACGAGAGCCAGCCTTCTCTTGTCTTGTCGCCTGGAAGATCTTGGCTCATATCCACAAGGGGGATTGGCCACACTGTACCTTATAATAGAAATTGTTTATACAACGCTTGCTAAAAAAAGAGTGAGATATTAGATAAAAACAATAGGAGCCAGCCTGCCTTCCCATCTTTCTTACTTTTTTTCCTTGCTTACTCGTTGTTCTTCTTCCCTGACTTCATTCCTTTGGTCACTCGGTAAATGCGCTTTGTTCATTTTAAATTCTTGATTTACATCACCCTCTATCTGCCTTATCTATTTTTTCTCTTCTTGTATCCATTTGTGCTTTTTCATTCGTTCATTTATCTTTTCCTTTTTCGTTAGCGAAAATTGATCTCTTCCGCATGTGCTACTTATGTACCGTCGTGGCAATTATTTTTTAACGCGTTAGCGTTAAGGAGTTCGTTTCACAGCAATTCCAGCGTCGGTGTGTGCGTCATTGGTTGTTGGCGAAAGATGATCATCTTATGCGTGACCGAAAAATTGAGAATGATGTGATCGAAATAAGTGATAAAAAATCGTGTATTAGAGGGGTGACCGAACCAGGGTCGTTTATGTCCTAGTAGGGAAAATAGCTTGCTCTGCTTGGAAACACAGTGAAAGTAGCTTTCATGCTTTACAAACACACACTTCCTTTATACATGCTTTACGATGCAACACGAAATATTGCCGTAATAAGGCCTAGTACCAGTGCCCATTGATTGATTTATTGATTTGTGGGGTTTAACGTCCCAGAACCACCATATGATTATGAGAGACGCCGTAGTGGAGGGCTCCGGAAATTTCGACCACCTGGGGTTCTTTAACGCGCATACGAATCTGAGCACACGTGCCTACAACATTTCCGCCTCCATCGTAAATGCAGCCGCCACAGCTGGGATTTGAACCCGCGACCTGCGGGTTAGCAGCCGAGTACCGTAGCCACTAGACCACCGCGGCGGGGCGTACAAGTGCCCATTGCCAGCGGGCGTAGAAAAATGCAACTATCATGATGGCTTCGGGGGTTACAGCTAGTCACCCACTACAAAAGGCCCACAAGCTAGTGCACCTATTTCCTTAGGGCCACGTACTGTGTGCATAGCAAGTTCGAAAAGCGTTCGGGCACTGAGTGTTTGAAGTACGCAATAGGAGCAGGATATTAATGCCACGTTCAACTCTTAAAGGTGAAACTTTACGGGCCCCTAAGTGTTTCTTTCTTTAAAAAACGTAACTGATTTCACTCGAGGTTAGTCGCCATAAGCCGTAGCTATAGCAGCTCGCAGAGCGGTCACGTGCCACAGACGCACGGGCTTTCAGCTCCACAACCAACGCAAAATTCTTAAATAATGACCATGCACTCAGTGCAGTTCACTCGCGCTTCAGCTTCTTTTGCGCGATTGGTTGACGCTCAACAAGCTATGTCTGCTTTATTTTCTTTTTATAAATAAATACGAATCAAAACGAACCACGCAAGTGTGGTGTTTTTCCAAGCCCAGATGTCTGAACTGTCGTTATACTTCGAGGGGCTTTCAACTTCAAAAAGCATTTCGCGCACACTCATAAGAAGCCTCGCCCACCCGAATGACTTCATCTTTTTCTCTTTATTTTTGGTCTGCTTTAGTTCTTAAGAATTAGTTGTTCTTTTTCGTACTTTTTGATGAAACCTTTACTTGCTTCTCTCTGAAGAGCACACCATTTCATTCAAATCTCCTTCGTCCGATCTTCATATCGCAGCTACCAAGTGGTTTTTCCTCATCCAGCAGCTGATGTTTTTTCTAGCGTGACTGCCGGACTGAACGTGTTGTTTTTTTTTTTTTGAAGACCTCTGTAATTTGTGGGTCTCCTGACCAGAAAAAAAAATAATTCTTCGTTTTGTGTGATCTTTGTGCTTCAAATGTATGTTTGACTTCTCCTTCTCCGGTAAGCATTTCTTATTTCCTTTCATGTAGAACTACACCACAGTGCCGATGATTACCTGTATGTAAAGCCTTGTGGCTCTGACTTCGAGCGGCACGAGTAACAAGGTCTATTTTCGTCGACGTGTCTTAACGATGATCGGGTAGTGCAAATGATAAGAAAATAAGAGATATTCCTGCGTACTAGGGCACTCTGCAGCGCGCCCTGAAGTGGGTTGATTTCCGCCAGGGTCGCATGGCCTTGGAATTTGTTCGCGAGATGTTAAACAAGCATGACGATATACTATCCGAGCATATCAATATATTGTCTCGTCAACAGCACACAGCACTTCGCGGCTAGCCCCGGTCAGACCAGTCTGCGTCACGCTGCACAACGTTCTAGTTAAGCTTGCTGACGACTGTACGTGTGCTGGTTACGTAGCTAAATATTATCGCTCAAAGAACTAACTCGAAGCCACTCAATGCTGCTTTATTCATGCCAACCTTCTCCAATTCCGGAACATTGAAACTCTTCATGAATTGTGCGAGATTATTACTAAGCCGTCTTATTAAGTGTATCAGTTTCATTGTATACATAGTAAATTATTACTACTATTATTAATTTTTGTTTTTATTATTGATTTTGTTGTTGTTGTCACCTGGTCGTGAAGAAGGCTCCAGCTGCAGGACTCGGAAATACGGAACCATATATTTGCGCGAATCTTTGCCTCTAAAATGAAAGGTGCTATAAACCCAGGACGTTTACGACTTGCGACTTTAATAACCAGTAATACTTATAATTATAGAAACAAATTTGGAACTAAGTTCAAGTGAAAAGAATTGTCCCCCCCCCCCCTTCCTGAAGGGAATTATGAGGAAATGCGAATGCATTTCTTGCCCCGAGAGTACAAGGCGCAGGGCGGAAATAATGCGAGGCGAGGATTTGTACCGTAACCATTTATTTGCACATTCATCGGCCAGCGAATAGTCGAGAGTGAGGCACACGCTTCACTCCTATTATAGATACGTCCGAGGGAGCAGATGGGAGAGTTGGGCGTAGGGAGGAGAGGGAGTGAATGGCGAGAGAAGTAACGGTGAAGCACTGCACCTACCCTCTACTACAATCTCTCCACACATATGGAAGCTGCCTAGCTCCCGCGATGCGAGAGCCTTCACAAGCAAGAGCCCGCTCCTGCCCTTCCCTAACTTTCCGCTACTCCCCCCGCATCACCTGCTCTTGTTGCTAAGGGCGAAGATGAGAGCGCGCGTAGCTGTTGCTATGGGAGAGGGAGTGAGAGCTGAGAGATAAGACCTGCCGGCGCGCGGACACAGACAGACGCCTGATTTGCGCCGACTAAAAATTGCGTTCGCATATAAAATATTGGCTTCGCGCCATCGCTGCCCACTTCTTGTAGATATGTAAAGAGGGAATGGGGTCAGAAGTTCCCGTGCCCTTATCCCATGTAACCCTATGGCAGCAAGCACTGACAATCTTTCATCACTTGCCCCCAGCTACAAGAGGGACTTGACATCGTGATTATAAGTATAATTAGCATGCCAACTAATTAATTGTTCTTCGTTAAAAATAATGCATAATTACACGACTGCGTTATAGAAGATACGCAAAACTGACTGTCCCGACAAATTTCGGGCAGAGGATTTACTTCCAACCTTCGGTAATCATCTTCCTCCAGGAGACAAGGAGCAACATATCGACAAAAAAATAAAGACTTTGATTCCTTGTGCAGAAAGTTCCGGCGCTTTACTCAGTCCTCATTAGTAGTCGGTCTTATCGGCCCGATCCGTCTTCTTCTGTGCAGCAGCGACTAATTCACCCTCACCCACCTCCCTCCTCAATCCCTTCGGGAAAAATCTCGAGAGATAACTCTCCGTTGACCTCTGCATATAATGCCACGCCACGCGGGAAGTTCAATTTGTTCACTGAGTATATATCACTCGTGTTTCTTTTTTTAGTCACTTTTATCCTATCTTTTGTATTTAAGCATAAAACGAAACCTGCCAAGTTCAACTGATTCGCGTCTGTACTCTTCTTCGAAAGGTAAAAAAAGGAAGAGAAACACGTTTTCGGAAGTTCTAAAGTCGATTGATAAGGCAGGTCACCTGACAAATGTATTTAATTACGGAAGTCCAATCAGAGACCTCTTCCCGAGGGCACATAGGTGCCGTCTAGTAGAAGACCGGTCAATAGGAAGTTTGTATTCCTAGTCACAAACCCCTTCCGACGTCACTCCCCGCTCCTTCCCATTACGATCCACCACTTATGTCGGTTTTTCGCTCCCACAGCTTTTATTTTATGGCGATACCAATAATATGGGCACTCTGGGCGTTTTCTTGGCGTCACTGTATCGTTACAGATAGGTATGTTTTGTACATGGGGGTCGAAAGTACTCAGGCGACACTGCCATAGAGTTGCATGTGATAGAGGCCTGGGAATCTTTCAGCAGTTATGCAAAAGGTGCAACTATATCAGAAGAAATGAATTTCGAAACATCCAACCTGAGATTCTAACCGGTCACCCTTCGTTCCGCAACACCCTGCGCTACACAAATGAATGGTGAGATTTTTAACGACTCGACTATAAAGATATGCTACTGCGCCTTTTCATTCCTACGATGGTCATTTATAGGCACCATTTAACGCTTGCGGTAGTCTGATGTCGGAGTAGAATGAAATGAAATGGAAATTTTTCATTTTGTCCTGCAGGACCCGCTTGGCGTGTAGCGGGCGTCTGCCACGTATGGACCGACAGGGAACACCTGGCGGCCGCTTCGTGGGCCTGCTAGACGGCCCATTGCTCATGGGTGAGAACTAAGCTTTTGAGGGACCTCTCCCACTTTATTGACGTGCATAGAGTTAGGATGAGCGTTTCTACACTCTCAGAACTAAGTGCGCGTGTCGCTGTGTGTTCATACGAGGGGCACGTGTCAATCGGGATAAGAAACGTGAAGCTTGGCAAGGTCTTGGTACGTGTGAGTTTAATAAGCGTAGGGTTATAGCCTGCGATCTACAAGTTTTGAATGATAAGTGGAAGGGGGGGGGGGGGGGGCTGGCGGTCATCGGGATAAAACACGTGGAGCTTGTCAAAGTGGCTGCGTGTGAGTTTGTAATAAACGTTGGGTTAGAGCCTGCAATCTGAAAGGTTTCGGATGAGAAGGGGGGGGGGGTAAAATGCGGCCTTCAAGGTAAATGTGTCTTCTGATGTGGTACGTAATGGGTGCATCCCGATTGGTCAACGACATTGGGTTACCGTGTGGTGGCGCGATCGGTAAGCGTGCGCGCCGTGTCATGGGAGATCCTCGAGGTAGTACGGGGCACCCGACAGAGATGGGTGGAAAACCAGTCGGGAGTGTGGTGCTTCAAGGTACTCGGGTTCGCGCTGCGGAGGATGCATACCACCTCGTCAGAGACGGCGTCGCGTTCGAAGGCTTTGATGGCCGGTCTAGAGTCACTGTAGGTTGCGCGTGTTTTCTATCACGCACCGCTACTAAACTTTCTGTTGAGATGTGAAAGAAAAAAAATGGTCCATCTAAGTACCGACTCGTGGTGTGGGGCCAAAACAGAACACTGGGCACACCTTTTGTTAAACGCTATCGCGTGGCAGGAGACGTAAGAGGGGTCATTCTCTTACGCCGTAGTGGAGGTCGCCGGAAATTTGGACCATCTGTGGTTCTTCAACGTGCACCTAAATCTACGCACATGAGCCTCAGGCATTTTCGCCTCCATCGAGGACGCAGCCGCCATGGCCAGCATTCGATTCCAGCAGCCGAGTGCCTTAGCCACTCGGCTGCAGCCTTAGCCACTCGACGCGCCGGGGCACCTACCGCACCCAAGCGAGGGGCAAATGAGCGGAAAAGTGACGCTCTTTCGCCCTACATTTGGGTGCGGCACGTGTCCTAGCACGTACGTTGTGGCTGAGCGAGTACCGCGTGGAAAGGGCCTTAACATTTACCTGAACGCTGGCCCTGCATTCTCCATGACACTTACTTCTGACACATCCTCCTTGTCTCACGTCCAGGTGTTCCAACACCTGTGGCGAGGGGAGCGTTGCGGACGGAGGGACAGCTTTACGCAGGCTAGTGAAAAAGCTGCTTCGCACCTAAAATTCATAATTACCGTGTCAGAGGTGCCCATAAAAAAGTCACATATGATATATTTCGTACAGTACCTGGTTTTTTTTTTTTTGACTAAAAAATTATTTACTTCGTGCCCCATAGAAAAGTCACATATATTCCGTACATTACGTGGTCTTGTTTGGCCTAATAAAATTATTTTGTAAACTAAAGTGAAGCAGTGGATTGATCACTTTTACGAGACGCTACCCTGTTATTTTTGCTTCTTACCAAACGATTCATGCTCGCCCTTCAAATGCACCACAGTCCCTACACATTTTCTTGCTTTCTTGCTTCCTTGCTTGCTTACTTGCTTGCTCGCTCTCTCACTCGCTTGCTCGCTTGATTGTTCCTTGATTTATGGCTGGTATCCACGAGGCGGGATTGACTATGCAGATGGATTGGAGTGCCTACGCTGTGGGACGCCTACAACGCCGATAAGATGTTTCAGCATTTTATGAGTCATCTTAAGTTTTTTTCTCAAACCATGCTTCTGTCATCGCTATTGCAAGCGCGTGAAGTGAGACAACTTCATTACACCGACGTCCCTGATTTAACCGTAGTTCTTGAACTTTTGCCTGTGAAGCGTGCTTTGCCTTTTAATTTGTGCTTCTGCGGCGAAGCAACTTGTACGTGCTAAGAGGCATCACGATCGGTTTGAAGCTATTGTGAAGAAAATAGAGAGAGAAAGATAAGAAATAGAAAGAACGCGACTGAGAAATGTATAAAGGGCGTGAAAGAGAGTGAAAGCTAAAATAGGAGAGAAAAAATACACCACCAACTGATCCGCTTTCAAGTATGCTTTCCTTTACGGAAAGTGAAAAACAAAACGTATTCGTAGTGTGATGACGTTTATTCGAGCCGAGAAGTCGCAGCGAGGTCGCAACGGAAAGTGGGCGTACGGCAAGTCTGGCAGAGGCGGCACAAACTCTCGCGCAAGCAGAGCACGGGCTTTTTGTTGTCTTCCGAAGGCGCATACGCGTTGGTGCGTATGCTCCACTACAATACCCCCGGGATGAAGGGTAGCCATCCTGGCGACTCAGGGAGTAGGCACAATGATGGGGTCGTAGTAGGGCTTGAGACGGTCGACGTGTACGGTCTCGCGTCCTCGACGGCGCAAATCTGGTGATTGTGTTAACGGCTCGATGATGTAATTCACCGGGGAGGTCGCGTCAATGATACGGTACGGACCATGGTACCGGGCCAGAAGTTTGGAAGATAGGCCAGGAACGTGCGGGGGCACCCAAAGCCACACAAGGGAGCCAGCACGAAATGTAGGAGCTATGCGGTGAGCGTCGTCGTGTCGAGTCTTTTGTAGACCTTGAGCCTCACTTGTCAGAGACCGAGCCAACTGACGGCAGTCTTCAGCGTATCTGGCGACTTCCGAAAGCGGGGAGCACTCAGATGCATCAGGGCGGTACGGTAGTATAGTGTCGAGGGGGTGGGAAGGTTCGCGGCCGTACAATAGAAAGAACGGAGAAAAACCGGTAGTCGCTTGCGTCGCGGTGTTATAAGCGAAGGTAACAAAGGGCAATACAGCGTCCCAGTTGGTGTGGTCGGAGGAGGTGTACATCCTCAGCATGTCGCCAAGTGTGCGGTTGAACCGCTCAGTAAGACCATTTGTCTGTGGATGGTATGCGGTAGATTTCCGGTGGATAATGTTGCATTCAGCGAGGATAGCTTGGATGACCTCCGACAGGAACACTCGACCCCTATCACTGAGTAATTCCCGCGGAGCACCATGGCGTAGAATGAAGCTGCGGAGAATGAAGAGTGCAACTTCGTGGGCGGTCGCTGCCGGTAGAGCTGCAGTCTCAGCGTAGCGTGTCAGATGATCGACTCCGACAATAATCCACCGGTTTCCAGAGCTACTATATGGGAGTGGGCCATAGAGGTCTATACCCACGCGGTCGAATGGGCGAGCCGGGCACGGCAGCGGCTGTAACATGCCGGTAAGGTGCCGCGGAGGTGTTTTGTTCTGTTGGCAAGTGGTGCAAGACTGAATGTATTTCTGCACAAAACGATACATTCCTCGCCAGTAATAGCGTTGGCGCAGCCGTTCGTAGGTTTTCAGGACACCTGCGTGAGCACTTTGGGGATCTGCATGGAAATTCATGCAGATGTCAGAGCGCATATGAGTTGGGACAGCAAGGAGCCACTTCCGACCACCAGGCGTGTAGTTGCGGCGGTACAGAATGTTGTCACGTAAGGAAAAGTGGGCTGCTTGCCGGCGTACCGCTCTCGTGGAAGGGACAGAAGATGGATCGGTAAGGTAGTCGACTAACAAGGCAAGGTATGGGTCTTTACGCTGCTCCGAAAGCATGTCAGTGCTGTCGAGTGGTGACAAGGTGGTAAAAGGGGGTGACAGAGAAGCCACATCTGGTGTTAATGGCGATCGGGAAAGTGCATCGGCGTCCGCATGCTTGCGACCGGAACGATATACGACACGGATGTCGTATTCCTGCAATCGAAGTGCCCAACGGCCCAGACGTCCGGACGGGTCTTTCAAGGTGGACAGCCAACATAGAGCGTGGTGGTCTGTGACCACATCGAAAGGACGGCCGTAAAGGTACGGGCGAAACTTCGTAAGCGCCCAGATTATGGCCAAACACTCCTTCTCTGTCACGGAGTAATTCAATTCAGCCTTCTTAAGAGCGCGACTTGCATAAGCGACTACGTATTCGGTTTGGGTACCTTTCCGTTGTGCCAAAACTGCGCCAAGACCAACGCCGCTTGCATCAGTGTGAACTTCTGTGGCAGCAGTGGGGTCGTAGTGGCGAAGAATAGGTGGCGAGGTCAGCAGGCGGCGCAGCTGGTGAAATGCGTCGTCACATGCAGGTGACCATGCAGATATACCTTTGCTGTTGGAAAGCAGACTAGTCAGAGGTGCAATGATGGACGCGAAGTTGCGCACGAAGCGACGAAAGTAAGAGCAAAGACCAATGAAACTTCTTAGGGCTTTCAGTGATGTGGGCATGGGGAAGTCAGCGACAGCTCGAAGCTTATCGGGGTCCGGAAGAACACCGTCTCTTGTGATGACATGTCCCAAGATAGTTAGTTTGCGGGCTGCGAAGTGGCACTTCTTGGTGTTAAGTTGTAGGCCTGCAGAAGCTAGACACGCCAGAACCTCGTGGAGACGACGAAGATGTGTCGGGAAATCAGCTGAAAAGACTACGATGTCATCTAGGTAACACAAGCAAGTTTTCCACTTGTGGGCCCGCAATATGGTATCTATCATGCGTTCAAACGTCGCAGGCGCGTTGCAGAGCCCAAATGGCATGACTTTGAACTCATACAGGCCATCTGGCGTTACAAAGGCTGTTTTAGGGCGATCACATTCAGCCATTGGCACCTGCCAATACCCAGAACGCAGATCCAAGGATGTGAAGTACTCGGCGCCTTGTAAACAGTCAAGAGCATCGTCTATTCGTGGTAGCGGGTAGACGTCTTTCTTTGTAATCTTGTTTAAGCGGCGATAGTCCACGCAAAATCGAACGGTGCCATCTTTTTTCTTTACCAGAACCACGGGTGACGACCAAGCGCTTTGAGAAGGCTGTATGACTCCACGTTTAAGCATGTCATCTACTTGCTCCGTAATGACGCGGCGCTCTTCGGCAGAAACGCGGTAAGGACGCTGTCGCAGAGGCGAATGTGAGCCGGTGTCAATAGTATGAGTGACAGTCGTGGTGCGGCCCAAAGCAGGTTTCTGAAAGTCGAAAGAAGAGCGAAACTTGTTAAGGAGAGCAACAAGTTGGCTGCGATGCGAGGGGGGAAGGTCTGCGTCAATAGCATCGTCGAAGGCTGGTGAGCTTGATGGCTCAGACGCCTGAGTGATTGCGGCAATCTGACATGGCGTTTCGTCGGGAAGAATAATATCATTGATATGGTCGACAGGTTGCACATATCCTAACGTTTCACCACGAAGCAAGCCAATGGGGTAGTTGCAGTGGTTGGTAACCAGCATTACGGTTAAACCAGACGCAATCGTAAGAACGGCAAATGGGAGCACGATGCCCTTGCGTTCAGTAAAAACAGGGGATGGCGTAAATACCACCGTGGCGTCAGGTTGCGCCACACATGAAAGGCTAATAGGGACTGAAGCTTCCGGAGGCAAGGTGATGTCGTCGTCAGCGATGAGTTTGCAGAGCAGTGGTGAATGGTCGGGCGATGGAAACTCACAATTTGGCACTAGGGACACTTCCGCACGGCAACAATCGATGATAGCTTCATGACCTGATAAGAAATCCCAACCCAGGATGAGGTCATGAGAGCAAGATGGTAGTACGAAAAATTGGACGATGTACAAAACGTCTTGGATGACGACGCGCGCCGTACACACAGACGAGGGCTGAATGCGTTGCGCGCTAGCCGTGGACAGCACGATGCCACAGAGAGATGTGGTCACTTTCTTCAGTTTGCGACAAAATTTTGCATTCATCACAGAAACGGCGGCCCCAGTATCAATTAACGCTTGTGTGGCGACTCCCTCAACATTGACATCAACAACATTTCGCGGCGAAAATGGAGGCCTTGATAATTGCGCAGAAGTTGCAGTTCTTGCCTCTGGAACTGCACTGATTAGTTTCCCTCCTCAGGAGGTGGTCTACGACGCATAGGAGATGGTGATCGGCGACGAGGAGATGGGAAACGAGAAGTTGATGGGCGACGATCCGAGTCAGAGTGCCTCTGTTCGTATGCAGACGAGGTGGCCTGCTGCGACGCATAGGTAGGAGTTCCAAAGGAGGCGTACGCAGGTGTGGGACGGCGGCGGCAGTAGCGTGCAATGTGGCCAGCGATGCCACACGCGAAGCAGATAGGACGGTTGTCATGGGTGCGCCACTCATTAGATTGACGGAAAAAGCGAGGTGAGGGCCTGTAAACCGGTGGCGCTGCCGGAGGAGTTGGAGCCGATAAGGCGACTGGATGCGGTGGGGGCCGCGCGACCACAGCTGCGTAGCTGAGAGGTGAAGGCGGCGCAGTTGGTGCGTAGCCAGCAGTTGAGAGATCAGATGGCACCGAAGTGCACGGGTAAGAGGCCGGAACTGTAGGGAGTGCATTGCAAATTTCAGTGCGTATGGCCTGCTGCATATTCGAAGGGAGGCTTGTCGTGGGCGCGTCACTATGCGGCAGCAGGGAAAGCTGTCGGGCGACTTCCTCCCTGATGAAGTCTTTAATCTGGTTCGACAGAGTTCCTTGGTGAACGTTGCCATTGGCGAGTGCGACGGCCGAGATAGAATCTGGTGATGGAACACTCTGTCGGGCGATGGAACGCTGACGACGCAATTCATCGAAGCTCTGGCACAGGCTTACGAGGACCGCCACCGTGGTCGGGCTCTTCGCCAGCAACATCTGGAATGCGCCATCCTCGATGCCTTTGAGAATATGTCGAATTTTCTCTTCTTCAGGCATGGATGAGTTAACACGCCTGCAGAGGTCGAGCACATCCTCAATATAGCTAGTAAAGGTCTCACCAGGTTGCTGGGCTCGGTGGCGCAGACGCTGGTCAGCGCGGAGCTTGCGGACCTCTGGTCGGCCGAACGCTTCGGTCACGAGGGTCTTGAAGGTGGACCAGCTGGCGATGGCGGTTTCGCGGTTGGTGAACCATAGCTTGGCGACGTCAGCCAAGTAAAAGATGACATAGGCAAGCTTGGAGTCGTTGTCCCATTTGTTGCTGGCACTCACGCGTTCGTACAAGGAGAGCCAGTCTTCGACGTCTTGCTCACCACTGCCGCTGAAGATTGGTGGGTCCCGCTGACGGGTAGCACCGGGGCAGGTCGACGGGGCAGCCGATGGTGCTGGCTGGGCTGGGACGGGCTGGTTGGCGACTGTGTCAGTCATGTTTCGCGGTAGTCTTTCAGGCAACTTGCGAGAGCGGAGCTCCAGGTCTTCTTGGGGATCTCAGCACCCTCCACCAAATGTGATGACGTTTATTCGAGCCGAGAAGTCGCAGCGAGGTCGCAACGGAAAGTGGGCGTACGGCAAGTCTGGCAGAGGCGGCACAAACTCTCGCGCAAGCAGAGCACGGGCTTTTTGTTGTCTTCCGAAGGCGCATACGCGTTGGTGCGTATGCTCCACTACAGTAGTAAACAACTATTCTTGTAGCATTATTCACAATACATCAAATTCCAAAAGATGAGCTATAAAATTTTTACGAACATATTAATTTTTTCTATAGTCCGTGCTTTCTCAAATGTAACTGCTCTCGTACACCCCAGACACCGCTATTTCTTTAGTTTTGCCTGCACCACTTCTTCAGGCGCACTGAACTCAAGTCGGCACACTTCATAGAGTGCCTCCCGGAACTTTTCATTGCATTCACTCCACTGCCGCATTTCAAATGACTTCTTCTGTCACTTACGTTTCTTGCTAACCTTTTCTTTTCGTGCACGCCAACAAAGAATGTTGCATTCCGCCTCGTTCTTGCATGCCCGTTCAAGGAGGTTCTGGCTGGTGCGTCCGAATTATATGGAATTCGTTCACTGGCCTTTTCTCAGTGCTCAGTTTTTCGTTATTTATCACACAGCGTATTTATTCATTGCATGCATTCTCTCTGTATTTTTCTGGCGCTGCCTTTTCATACATACAATTTCTGTATCTCCCTCTCTGCACTCAAGGTCTTACAGCAACAGGCTTAGAGCAAAGGTGAATTCTACTTTGCGCTTGCATGCGTGCGTGCATCTGTGTGTGTGTGTGTGTGTGTGTGTGTGTGTGTGTGTGCGTGTGTGTGTGTGCGTGTGTGTGTGTGTGTGTGTGTGTGTGTGTGTGCGTGTGTGTGTGTGCGTGTGTGTGTGTGTGTGTGTGTGTGTGTGTGTGTGTGTGTGTGTGTGTGTGTGTGTGTGTGTGTGTGCGTGTGTGTGTGTGTGTGTGTGTGTGTGTGTGTGTGTGTGTGTGTGTGTGTGTGTGTGTGTGTGCGTGTGTGTGTGTGTGTGTGTGTGTGTGTGCGTGTGTGTGTGTGCGTGTGTGTGTGTGTGTGTGTGTGTGTGTGTGTGTGTGTGTGTGTGTGTGTTTACAGGCACGCACGCGTACGTTCTCCCATCAAGAAAAGCCCTGCACCAGCTTTTTACAGCGTTGTTATGAGACACCACCACCGCCGGTGTCCGTAACCAGTATCGATAGAAGTAAGAAAAAAACTCTAAATCAATGACACGGTGGGATTCGAACCCGGTCCCGCTTCGTGCCAGCCCAGACTTCGACCACGGAGTCACGCTGTTGCTTGGAACTCATTTCTAAACTGGCCTTAGGCAGGCTTGATTTCAGGAAAGGAATCGCGTGAATGTGAGTAATTAAGCGTTTTAGAACATCAAAGGAACAACCATGCATCACACAATGCAAAATGCGTAACGACTAGGTCATCCAATGCTCCAACTCATTACAAAACGAGTTCTTGATCACCCATTGTTAAGGGTCGGAAGGAGGATGTTGCTGATGGCATCCCACCGCTGCCACCAGTTCTTGCGAATGGGGGTCCACCCGGTTTCTTGTGGTAGCGTGGTGTAACCGGGTGGAGGAAACAAACGCTGACAAGAAGAGGATACGAAAAACAAACAGGTTTATGACACTATTTACACTTATTTACAGCAAAGAAAGGTTAGTGGTCTCACAAACGATGAGCGTGGTGGTTGAACCGTTCCATGGTTCAGAGCGACGTCCAGCACTCTGTGGCCTCGTTTTAAGCCCTGTTGGGCTCCTCCTCTTTGAGTGGAACACAAATCACACACACACAACAGGTGAGGGGGACGAGCGTGCACGGTCCACGTGAACGTCCAATATTGAGTCGTGAACACTGCACTGCAAGGTGGCGCCAGTGACGCTCTTCCTCATCGTGTGTGTGCCGCTAGTCGAGATGTCCCAAGCTCCTGACAGCATACATCAAAGGGTCCGCCGATTTGTTTGCTCAATTAGCGGGGCAATTTGCGGCGCCACCATGGTCTCTTCCAAGGAAGATGCTGTGTTTGTTTTCCTCACTCGAACGGTTTACGGCGTCGTGGCGACACGAGGTCTCATCCTCCGGCTAGCAGGGACAATGCCGGGCGGGCATAGGCAGGCGGCCGGTCGGCTACTTGATTGAGGATTAAAAGAGCGCTGCTCCCCCGTCAGCTCTGGTGCCGGTCACAACAGCTTTCCCCTCGCCAGATGAGTCGCCGAGGTCATCAGGCACTGCTGCTGCTCGAAGGGACGACAAAAGGGTCCACATTTGAAAGTCAGGAACTCGCCTTTGCTTGCCGCATGGTCTGGGTAATTGCCAAAATCTTTGACAGCGTCTGGCAGACTGGGCGCCGAAGGGGATGAGAGCCTCCTCAGTAGACCAGCTTATGCGCAGTGGCGTTTGCCCACACGAATCGCCGGGCCAAACGTAACACCATCAACTCCGGCGCATACCCACTCCAGACATAAGTCATCATCGTCGTCAGCCATTGCAAAAAAAAAACTGCACAGGACTCCCAACTAGAGGTGTGTAGCGGATTCCACACTTCTCCAAAGAATGATGAAGGATAGCATAGTGAACGCTGGCCTAACAAAAATTATGATTATTTTTAGCATAGTGGGTACCCGGCTAGTGTACTTGTAGGAGTTCACGAAAGAGTGTTGAGAAATAGCTCTGAAAGCTCGCTCTTCTTGTTTTCACTGTGACTGTTTTGCGCGTTTGGTGCGGCCCTGGTGTGTTTCATGTTCCCTCTTCGTCAACGCCTATTGCTTTTTGCAAGTCTTTTAGAAAGAACAGCTCAACCTAGGGGATTCTTTGTGCATTGGTGCGCAACACACCCGTACTTTTTTTTTTCTT